>NC_091320.1:7459441-7781941 GCF_038502225.1 Cherax quadricarinatus
CTGCAACTTCTCTTCAGAATCTCCCAAGAGCACAGTGTCATCAGCAAAGAGCAACTGTGACAACTCCCACTTTATGTGTGATTCTTTATCTTTTAACTCCACGCCTCTTGCCAAGACCCTCGCATTTACTTCTCTTACAACCCCATCTATAAATATATTTAACAACTACGGTGTCATCACACATCCCAATATATAGTTTTGATAACTGTTGTGAAAGCCCTTCTGAGAGGGGCTATCCCTCACTTGAAGGGTTATTATCTCCCCCTTCAAGTGGGAGGATATCACTCCATTCATAAACTGGAGATTTTTCTACACACTGGAGGGGGATGTTCATCTCTTAACATCATTTTGAGTTTCTCACTGGCCACTACTGTTGACTGTCTTTTCCTAACAATGTCAGCTTGTGCAGTTTCTTGAGAATAACAAAGTTCATTTTCAATCAGGATGCAATTTGCATCAGGATGTATGGTCACTATTTTTCCTAAAGGCCATTGAGACTTTGGACTATCATTATCAATAATCACTATGTAACCAAATTTTCTCCCAACGTTCAATCACTTTATTGACATATTTGAATTTTCGTCAGAGTTGCTCAGGTTCGAGATAAGTAGGATCCCCCATGATCTCGTTATCATTCAAAGGAGGGACTGATTCGAGCCTTCTGCCATGGAGTAAATGAGTTGGACTTAACACTTCCAAGCTGTCCAGATCATCGGCAACATAAGACAGAGGTCGATTGTTGACTCTATTTTCTACTTTAGTCACGATTGTTTCGAATTCTTCCAGGTCGATTCACTGGCGATGAAGAGTCTTCATTAAACAACGTTTTACAATACTGATCATCCTCTCGTAAAATCCTCCTTGAGAAGGAACCTTCGGAGATATGTTTCCAACGACAACATAGCTGATTCAGTATCTGTTGTATTTCTGGTTGATCAAATATTTTGCTTATTTAAGCAGCACCGGCAACAAAGGTCGTTTTGAACAGTTTAATAAAGGTTTCAGCATACATGTCAGTGGCTACTTCTAGATGTACTGCTCTACTCGTAGCACAAGTTAACAGATGTACACCATGATGGGAACTTTGTCAACAGTTTTAGTTAAAATTATTGGTCCAGTGTAATCTACATCTGTTACCTCAAATGGAGTGACATGACATACTCGCTCAGCTGGGTATGGTGGCGGACCATGGTACTGACATGTACGTTTGTCATAGAGACTACAAGTAATGCAGTCCCATACTTGTTTCTTTACACTTTGTCGTCCTTGAGGTATCCAATAGGATTGTCGGATACGAGAAAGAGTGTCTGATACTCCACCATGTAACACGTTACTGTGGGCATTTTCAATAATCAATTTAGTTAGCCACTGATTTTTGGGGATCAATATGGAATGTATTGCTTCTTTAGATAGTAAAGAATTGTAAATTCTTCCACGGCATCTGATAATCTTTTCTGAGTCTAGATAAAGTCCTAAAGAGCAAATCATATTTGGTTTCTTTGGGATTTATCCTGTGTTTCCAAAAATTTATGCTCTGTAGAGAAGGAGTCTTTCTGTATTTGTTTCACCCAATATTTGATGAATTCAGGAAATTCGAAATTATGCTTTGTCTTTTTAAGGAATTTGAAGACAAGAGTTGCAACTCTTAAGAGTTTATCCAAAAAGTAATATTTAGATCAATCAATGACTCTTTCTGCTGTGTCTACTGTATTTAAGCAGGTTATTTCTGACGTGTTCAATCAGACTATTTCTAAGACAATTGTTAGATATAGCTATATTCAGAATTTAAAGTCTTTTATATCATATCGATATCTAGCCAAATTTTTTATAACTGTCATGGCACTATTTTTATGTTAGCTAAGTCGTTACTACATTATTAGTGTTGGTCGGCTAGTGGTCTTCTACTGCAGTAATTCTCTGCCTTCATCTTTCTGGCACTAGTCTGCCTGATGCAACTAGTTTTCCTGGAATCGCCTACCTCATTCGAGTGGAAAAGTTTCCCTGCACTAATCTGCTTGGATTTTCTACTTATTTCTGCAACACTGCAAGCTGCTGATCATGTGCTGATTGCAACACAAAAGGCCTAGAGCCATTATTCATCTCCCCCTGTGGTTATTGCATGCATGCAAGCGCGCACACACAAGCAAATTCCTTGCAAACAAACGATCAATAAATGCAAACACGCCAGTAGGGGATGGGAAAAAATTAGCTCAGTTCTTTTCACACTGTCACCAACGCTTTATCAGGAGAGTCTGTGTATAATGGATTGTAGAGTACGGGTTTACGGATTGGATTTAGGCATCGATACTATCGACGAGCCTCTTCCTCAGCTCTAGCACATGCAGCTTCTGTCCAGCTGCAGTGTGTACAATTCAGAGGTAAGATTCGTAGTTGTATGACCTGTATAATCTAACAAAAAGGGTTCAGGTTGAAGAAACTACAACAGAAATGAAAACTGCAAATAACTAGATAACATACTGAAAGTGGGATTATTGAAGCTAAAACCTTGTGTAGCATCAAATTTAAGTTAGATAAATACGTGGGAGAGATAGGCAGGATGAGTTGAACTTGCATGTGAGTTAATAGGATTATCTAAGCTTGGGTGGCATTGAAAATGGGTTTGACAAATATTTTGGTTAGGAGGTTTAGGTTTGAAAAGCACCTGCCTATTATGGGCCAATAGGTGTACTGCAGTATTCCTCCTCCTTCCTCGTGAAGGAGGAAGGCGTGGAAACACGTCGAATTTGCGTGAGTCAATGACGACGAGGAAAATCATGTTACGTATTTTTCCAATTTTCTTTAATTTATCTCATAATAAAGAAATCACAGTCGAATATTCGGTGTATGCCACATCGTAGGCCTCCCGACCAGTGAACCAGGTGCTAAGTATTTAACAATCAATAGGGGCCCCGTGGTTATAGCAGTAACTCGGTTCATCGGGCAACCACAGACAAGCTCTCCAGAGCTCTGAAGTAATGTGGTTCACTTGTGTCGCGAGTTTTGGCTGCTGGTCGTTCACGGTATTTAGTCTGGCTCTAACATTTTTGCCTCCTTTGATCACCTTGCCGGGTCACCATCTGGAAAAGACCCGGGTCAGGACAATACCGGCGAGCATTCTTTGATCACCGTGTTGAAAACTTGCTCTTAGATTACTGTACATATTGTAGTGTACATAGTGTAAATACCAGCTTGCTAATTTGGTGAAGGAAATACAAGTCGTATAACTTCTGTTGTCTTTTGCTTGCTCCACTATTTACTTAATTAAGACAAAGTGTGCAGACCATTGGATCTTTATTTACAACTGTTTTAAATAAACTAGTTAAAGTGTCTGTAAAAGTGTAGTGGAGTTTACTTCTTAAATTTACGATTGCCTACAAAATCTTTATGACATCAGTATTGTACAAAAAACTTTATCAGTATGTACAATTACGTCAAACATCTAATAAAGATAACGTGACCAAGTACAAGAAATGCACCAAATAGTAACGTTATATGTGAATTGTCAGTCACTGAGAATATATTAATCTACGACATGGAATCTTCTCAAACTTATTATTATCGCCTTCGGATAGGGTGTCCACTGTTGACATGGCATTTGTGAAATATCCACAAACAACCGAACACTAGACACTGTTTCCTGAAGCTACACCTCCAGGCATCACAATTCACTTGACAGTTGTAACGTGCTTCTTGTAGCGGTGGCTCTAGCGATTGGTAAGTCGGTTGTTTTAGATTCACGACTAGCACGAGTTTCAATCAATCCCCATTCTTCAGGATTCGAAGTGTTTCCTAGCCACTCTTGAAATGGAAATACGTACGCGCACTGTGGTACTGAACAACTGCAGCTGTTGTAGGAAGGGTGCACTTCTACACGAGCCACCTGTCTTGGCCTTATCGTAGAACTTTCTGTAGCACAGGATATCAAGTCTCTCACCATAGTAACAACCGTATATGCAGGTCAGGACCTTTCACCAGCAGTGGTGAATTCTTCCTCAGAAGAATGTTTTTAAGAAGACTGCTGCTTCCTTCTTTAACACGACATTGTCAAGTTAAAGGAGGAGTGTAGTTGTTTCATAATGACACACACGAATGTCTGCAAGGAACATGTTTTTGGACCCGGTTTTTTCTTCAGCCAAATGCTGTTGCAAGTCCTCCACATTTTCTTTGAAGTCTCCTGCCCTTCTGATTTGAAAAGAAATGGAAATGCACAGCTGCCCCAAGAGACCTGTGTCATCTCCAGTAAGGCTTAATGGGAGGTCTGAACGCACATTGTACTGGACATTCAATTAGTCTGGATCACCATCTGCATGAAAAACTCAGATGCAATTTTCCTGCATCGGAAAATGTTAAAATAAATCTCTGCTTGTTTGAACTGGTGGCCAAGTAGTGTTTGTTCTCTCTGTGGATTGGCATCCCTTGTACAACGATGATCTCGGCATCAACGACTCCTCGTGACCTTCAACGACGAAAATGTCCTTTGGAGAGGAACTAACGTCATAGCCATCAAAGACAATTATGCCATCAGCATTGGCATCACCATACCTCTGCACATGGGCAACATAGATTTAGCAAATAGAGCCAAATGTAGTTGTTTTGTGACCATGGGAACTCTTTGGGGTAATGAGCCACCGCACAGTATATCGAGCATGACAGCTTCCTCTGAGTAAGTATGTTTGTACCTTGTGTTAATCTCTCATGTACATCAACGAATGATGGCAAGTTATGTACATCAACGAGTGGTGGCAAGTTATGCACATCAACGAGTGATTGCAAGTCTATCTCTTTCAAATATTTCTGATGGAATACCGCATAACTCATCGTAAAACATAAGAAACATTGCAAGTCATATATTTGCCAGCTGTCTCAAGCACTGAAACAATAGATGTCAATCAGAGTGAATAGATTTGCCATCGACATTTGCTTAAACCTTGTGATTATATTACTTCAAAGTGTATTACCATCATGCTTTCAAGGATTTTGCTGCTTCTCTTGTTTTGTGGGTATTTACAGTTTCATCATCCATATGACCCTTTACACACACACACACACACACACACACACACACACACACACACACACACACACACACACACACACACACACACACACACACACACACACACACACACACACACACTGATGCAGTGTTGTACAAACATAATATTTCAATAACTAGACCAAAAAATGCAAACAAGAACTAGAAAACTAAGTATATATGGTAGCGTAATATAAAGGAAAGATGAGAATAACTTTGTGAGATATGCCAGAAACATTATATAAACAGCTTACAAATTATAATATCATACAAATTACATGAATTATTGGGTAAAAAAAATGTAAAGAACGGTAATTAAACTATATACCAAAGATGGTGAAATATAAACAAAAAATGAATAACTGGGTTGAATATACTCGGAAATATATGAAGAAGTAACAGAATATTGTATAATTCTAACTAAATGTATGAAGAACTGGGTAAAATTGTAACAATAAACAATAAGTAAACTAGAGATACAAGAGGATGAATAAATGGGTAAAACCTGTGTGAGACAGGAATAATATACTTAATACATACATAAAAATATTAAAGTCGATGAGGAAACATGTTGGGTCTCCATTGCAGATTCATTGCAATGTATTATAGCGCAACTGTGAGTTATCATTACTTGATGACTTGTAGTATATTTTGCTTTTTAACAATAGCTGTCGAGAGTTAGAAAACAACTGGAAACTTATCTGTTTACTGTAGTGTATGGCGTAACTGTTGTAATACCATTAGTACAACAGTTACACCATACACTACAGTAAACAGATAAGACCATGTCACGAAATGTGCCATGGCCATGTAAACAACGCTGTACCCTTCAATGTCATCAATGTTTTTAAGTTTACCCTTTCATATATGTGTTACTGCTTGCTTTCTTGTCAAGTACTCCTTCATTTTCGGTACCAGGCCACTGATGGATAACTGCTTGTCATTAATATCTTGAAGGTAGTCAACATCTTTCAAAAACACCTTTCTCTAGATACATCCATCAGCCTGCTGGAGTCTGTTGCATGTCATGGATTGAGAACTTGAAGGCTCCTGGTATTTCATGCAAATCTGTCTATGCTTCGTATTTGATGCCAATCTGTCTATGATGCGTGCAAATGCTGTGAAAACTCAGTTCTACTGAGAACAGCCTCAAGTAAATTGTCTTCATGCATCCTACATACAGCCACAATTGTAGACTGAGGTCCTTTCTTCTGGCTGGGGACATTTCACAGCCTCCATTCTTTCCCCCAGAACTTAGCAGGTAGTCAACAGAACAAGTAGTGGTCGCGGAACAGAAATTTAGTATTATCATTTAAGAAACAGCGGCTGGTGGATGGTATATCACTAAATTTTCTCAAATCTCGCTTAATAGTAATATTGTTGTAAAAGTCGAAGCGATAATGTGCACAGGTTGGCCTGCCGACACACCGAGCGTATCACCTCGATGCTCACTAGCTATTTTGACATATCTTCTTTTTCACGAAGTACGCCCTTGTCTTGATTAATGTCTAACGGAATCTTTAGTGAAGAAACGTTTCGCCACACAGTGGCTTCATCAGTCTAATGCAAAGCAGAAAGGTGTAAAGAGAGGAGTTTGAGGTAATCAGTCCCTCAGCCTGGAGTCGATGTGCTTAGTCCATCTATCTTGTAGAAAGTACAACACAGGGGCGAAGAAGGGGGTTATATACTTACTGTAGTCAGGTAAGGCGAAGCAGGAAAAGGGATCACAGTGGAATCATCCATTTACGAATCCTGGCCTGCCGCAGTTTGGTAAATGTTTCAATACCACTTGTTTGGTTGTTTCATTGATATATATATATATATATATATATATATATATATATATATATATATATATATATATATATATATATGTATATATATATATATATATATATATATATATATATATATATATATATATTACATATATATATATATATATATATATATATATATATATATATATATATATATATATATATATATATATATATATATACACATATATAAATTTCAACAAACCGGCGTATCCCACCAAGGCAGGGTGGCCAAAAAAGAAAAACGAAAGTTATTCTTTTTAAATTTAGTAATTTATACAAGAGAAGGGGTTACTAGCCCCTTGCCAACGGCATATATATATATATATATATATATATATATATATATATATATATATATATATATATATATATATATATATATATATATATATATAATCAATAACAACACTGCGCTAGCCAAGGATTCGAACACTTCCAGCGTGCAGGCGTGAGCGTGTTAGATAGGAGTGAATGGAGACAAATGGTTTTAGGGACCTGACGATCTGTTGGAGTGTGAGCAGGGTAATATTTAGTGAAGGGTTTCAGGGAAACCGGTTATTTTTATATAGCCGGACTTGAGTCCTGGAAATGGGAAGTACAATGCCTGCACTTTAAAAGAGGGGTTTGGGATATTGGCAGTTTGGAGGGATATGTTATATTTCTTTACATATGCCTTTAAACTGTTGTATCTGGGCGCCTCTGCAAAGAAACTGATTATGTTTGAGTGAGGTGAAAGTGTTGAGTGATAATGAAAGTATTTTCTTTTCTGGGATTTTCTTTCTTTTTGGGTCACCCTGCCTCGGTGGGAGACGGCCGATTTGTTGAAATATATATATATATATATATATATATATATATATATATATATATATATATATATATATATATATATATATATATATATACATATATGTATATTTAAAATATAGGGAGGTACCACCTCTAGAACTTTACTGGGGACCCTCATCCTCAGAGAAGACGATAAACGTACCTCAGGGAAAACTCAAGGTTCTCCCCGGAGCTATTTGAATATTTTCTTCTTCTACCAACCCCTATAATTTATATTATATATGTACTTTATTAATAGACAGAATACATTGATAGAAAACACTAACATGAATACATTGGTACAATATATCAAAGGTTATGAATCTCCTCCACCTCCTCCGAAGTTGGACGTGAGCCCAGTATGCAGTATGCGTTTCCCCTCTGGATGGCCACGCTGAGGCGCTGGAGCATGAAAGTGGCTGCCCTTGGGTCCCTGGTGGTGTCGTTGAGTCTGAAACTCAATTCTTTAAGGAAACGTGTGGCATTTTTTCCCCATGATCCCAAGGTCTCTGATCCCACTGGGACAAATTGATACTGTTGGCTTATGTCCCTGTACTTGCTGACCTTGTACTCCTCCCTGTGGTCAGCAGCTCCTCCTTGTCGCCCCACACTGTGATGGATATAGGTGTGAGCCAGTGTGGACACACAGGTATAGTCCCATGCTAAGAGCTTGCCATTCTTCCAAGGATAGATGGTGACCCCGTCGGCATATAATGGAATATAAAAAAGAACTCAGCAGGCCATTTGCTAGTTATTAATTTATATCCATCATGTAGTTGATGCATATATTACATACCTTATATCCATCTTATGTGTATAAGAAACATAATAATTTGTTTTAATTCTCTGTGATAACTTGAGAACGCCTTTAATGAGCAGCTTCAGGCTTTAAAAGCTGATACATCTGACCAAACGAAAGCGTCATTACAGATTCCAAAAATATGGATTAATAGTTTACTTGTGATACCTGAGAAAATCTCTCTTATAATCAGCTTAAAATCTTTTTCGCTGAAGAAGAAAGATTTGGATTTTTGTTGTGCTAAACAGGTTCCAATTTGTTAATTATACTGCTGAAAGTGGAACATTGGACTCAGTGAGAAACTTGACACTGACTTTTCTAAATGGTTTCGAACTTTTAACTCTGATGTATCATAACTAGATAAAGTTTTTAATTGACAATGAATAATGTATGTTTCTATTTGTTGAGTTTTATTTTACACTCTAAATTGCTGATGTCTACCAACTTTGCCAATATTGCTCCTGTTAGTTTAAAAAATCGTACATAACTATTCAAAATTTTATATAGAACATAACTAAATAAACAAATCTAAAAAAAAAAAAACACCTTTTATTTTAAATCCTTTCGAAGTTTGACAGATTTGCGAGTCCTCGTCACAAATTAATAAAAATGATTTACACCAGTTTTCTAACAGCTTCTTGTTTCATTACTTCAAACATGTATTTTCAATATTTTTAAGGATTTTCAAAGATATTTGACAAGTAGGAGGATGTGTTCCTCTTTAACATATGGACAATAATAATAGTAATAATAATCTCTTGGGCGCATTAATGTCGCATATTACGTTAATATAGACATTTCCCTTAATCTATCTATGATATTTTTACTTAGCATAATCTGGATGTTGCTCTATTACTAGAAGAGCAACTACTGTATTGAACTTGTAATTACATTCAGTGACACTTGGGATTATTTCTATATCAAACATTATACGTGTGAAAGGGATACAGAGCTCAGTTGAGAGGACCGTTGCTGAGTTGAGTTAGATTTTGAACTGATACATTAGACACATGTGCAACACTTGGGTATCTTTACTGAGGAAACGTTCCGCCACACAGTGACTTCATCAGTCCGTACAAAGGAGAATGGTGAAGAACAGGAGGAGTTTGAGGTAATCAGTCCCTTAGCTTCGAGTCGATGTAATCAGTCCATCAGTCTTGAAAAGAATAGTCTTTTCTAATTTATTCTTTTCTAATTTATCAACTTGTCGGTTCTCTGAACCATTTCTCTACATATTTTAAACTGATGGACGATAGAGTTATGGCTGTGTGTGGAAGAACAGAATTTCAGCACTAGGTATGCAAGGAGCAGGAACTGCCAGAATTTTGGTAAAACATTCAGTAAACACGATGGCTTATAAAATTCTTTCTCATAAAAGTAAACGAAGTCGGTGTCAAATAACAAGAGAGAAACGGACAGACAAAACAGTAGCTTCTTAAAAACCGGAGCGCAAGAAATAGAATCGACTAAGACTAATTACACTCACAGAAAACAAAAATGTCATCAAAATTACCAAGACCTGGATGAATCTGAAAAATACGAACATGCTTGCCGAATACCCCTCGTAGGGTATTAATTATTCTGTACTTGAAGAATTAACTAATAAAGGGGTAGTGGCTATGTATATCAGGGAAAAGTTATATTAGGAAAGACATAAAGGTGGGAGACACGAACATAGGTTCTATATAGCTGCACTTTCTCTATAAGCGTGAAAAGCGAATCTATGGTGTAAGTAAACACAGAAAATTTCAGTGAGACGAAGCTGACTTAGGCATCGAGAAGCGAAAATTATGTTTTGATAGATTTTATTTTTTCCTAAATTGATTAGAAAAAAAATCAGGAAGTGCAGAGTCTTGCGAATTTCTACAAATAGTGTAAAACTTTTTAAAAAGTTTGGCACACACCCAACTACAGGGGAGACAAGTAGGTAACGAGCCGATAACTATTCTCCCAGAAGGTCAGTATAGAGTCCTCAACTCACACACTGAAGAATGAGGGCTCCAACACCGTCACGGGTGAAACGTAGGCCATGTTTCCTTACACGTGCTGTCCCTGTTCACCTAGAAGTAAGTAGGTGCCTGGGTGTTAGCCGATTGTTGTGGGTCGCATCCTGGGCGAAAAGATTAACCTAGGCTGCCCGAAATGCTCTGCATAACCAGACTCTTTGTATATAGTATGCAAATGATCTCAGCTACGTCTGTAATAGTTGTACCATGTAATTGTAGAAATAAAGATTATTATTATTATTATTATTATTATTATTATTATTATTATTATTAATATATATATTATTATTTTTCTATTAATAATAATAATAATAATAATAATAATAATAATAATAATAATAATAATAATAATATTATTATTATTATTATTATTATTATTATTATTATTATTATTATTATTATTATTATTATTATAATTATTATATTTTTACCTAATATGTACGAGTATTTGAAGACTAATACAAAAAGTAAATGTTTTCGAAGGGAAGTAAAGATTAACACCACTAGGGTAGGGTAGGTGCCTGAGCCCGAGCTGCAGCTCACAAGACTGTCATTCCCAATAACCTCCCTGGGGCAGGGATGGCAGACCAGAGAGGCCTAGCTTCTCTCTACGAGCCCCGTGAGGGCGGGGAATGTGGCTAGGCCTGGGGACAGTTGGTCTCAAAAATGAGGAGGCACTTGTGCCTCCTCCCATGGGAGACTTAGGTCTCAGACACTCCCTAGACTAGGAGCCAAGGCCGGGCCACCGCTTGGAAAAGGCCCGGGCCGGGAGAATACCGGCGAATCAATGAGACGAAGAAGAAATAATGTAAACAGTGTTTATTGTAGGTATGAATAAGCAAGGAAAGATTACAAGGTAATGCAAATACAGGTATGTATAAGTTAGTATGCTTAAGTGTGTGTGTGTGTGTGTGTGTGTACTCACCTATATTGGTTCAAGGTGTAGTCACAGCTCCTGACCTACCTCTTCGCTGGTCACAAATAGGTCCGCTCTCTTCCTGCTCCAAGAGCTTTCTCGTACACAATACATAAATAACAAAAAAAAAAAGGCACAATACCGTGACTGGAACGATACACAAATAACCCGCACATAAAAGAGAGAAGCTTACGACGACGTTTCGGTCCGACTTGGACCATTTACAAAGTCACACTAACCAGAAGTGGAGCAGGACGGCTATATATAGGCAGGAAGAGGTGGTGGTAGTAGTAGTAGTAGTAGTAGTACAAGAATGGTATATAATACCTCTTCTTTAATGTATATGGATCTTGCCTCCACTACATCACTCTCCAGATTGTTTCACTTCCTGACAACTCTATGACTGAAGAAATACTTCCTAACATCCCTTTAACACATGGAAGTTTTCAACTTCCAGTTGTTACCAATTGTTGCTCTGTCCCGTCTCTGAAACATTGTGTCCTTATCCTACTTGTCAATTTCTCTCAGTATTTTTTTATGTTGTTATCAGGTGTCCCTTATCCCTCCTGTCGTCCAGATTCAACAGGTTGGCTTTCCTTAATTAACCTCGCCTCATAGGACATATCTCCTAGCTCCGGGACTGGTGTTGTTTCAATCCTTTGCACTCTCTCTAATTACTTGACGTGCTTGACAAGGTGTCGGTTCCATACTGGTGCTGCAAACTCCAGTATGGGTCTGACGTATACAGTGTACAGTGTCTTGAATGACTCCTTACGTAGGTGTCGAAGTTGTATTGTTTGATTTGTCAGGTGCCTATTTGCTGCAGCAATTATTTGGTTGACGTGAGACTCAGTTGTGACTCAAGATCCCGTTCTTTGAGTGAGATTTGCAGCCTTTGATCCCGTAGTGTATACTCCGTCTGCGGTCTTCTTTGACCTTCCTCAGTCATCATGAATTTACACTTGGTGGGGTTAACACTCCAGTAGTCATTTGACGAATCGGGTTTGCAGCCTGTCCACATACCCATGTAATCCTACCTGAATCCCGTTCGCTTGAATTATCTTTATTAGCTTTACACCGTCTGCAAACAGGGACACCTCTGAATCTATCCCTTTCATCAGGTTATTCACATATACAAAAAATAAGAACCTGCATTAGGACTGACACTTGTGGACCCCAGCTCGTCACATGTGCCCACTGTGACACCTCGTCACGTATCATCACTCGTTGTTTCCTTCCTGTCAGGTTTTTCCTAATCCATCTCTGTTCCATTCCTGTTATTCCTATCTCCTCCTCTAGATTTTGCACTAATCTCATGTGCAGTACTGTGTCGAAAGCCTTCTTACAGTCCAAGAAAATGCAGTCTACTTACCCCTCTCTCTCGCCTGTCTTCCGTTACCCTGTCATAAAATTCAAATAGTTTTGTAACGTAGTATTTCCCCTCACTGAAACAGTGCTGCTTAAATAACAAAAAGGCACAATACCGTGACTGGAACGATACACAAATAACCCGCACATAAAAGACAGAAGCTTACGACGACGTTTCGGTCCGACTTGGACCATTGACAAAGTCAATGTGACTTTGTCAATGGTCCAAGTCGGACCGAAACGTCGTCGTAAGCTTCTGTCTTTTATGTGCGGGTTATTTGTGTACAGTGCTGCTTATTGTGCATTAGGGAGTATTGAAAAATTGGTCAAAGCTGCACACTTCAGACATTGTTCCTTATATATATCTTAGATTCAGTGCCAAATATGAAGTTGATTGGTTGAGGTTTAGTCTACAACATTTGCGACTGAATTTTTTGAATATATCTGTATTACTGAGTGGTGTAGCGCAGTGTTTTATGTACTGTAACTATGTACTCTGCAGTATTTATAAACATTAACTTTCTCAATGATCATGCTGGAACTGCCATTCCTACTGCCACAAAAGTCTAGTTATTGGACCATAGAAGTTATGGGATAGAAAATGCTCTAGCTAACTTGGGAAATATCACATCACTGTATTTTGATGGCAAAGAATGAGAAGACCAAGAAATGGAGTCCGAAGATAAGATAGTGGAGAAAGATCATTACATCATCATCGTGGAGAGTGGCACTGAATATCTCACTCATGTGACTCCTAAGTCAGGCTATGGAAAGGAGATTGCCAAGACTATCCATTCATTTCTGGTGGAACAGAAACTAACTTGGCAGCCTGTTGTATGTTTTGTTAGTGATGGAACCAACATAAATGTTGGAGTTGACAATGGAGCCATTCATCATCTTGAAATGTTGCTTGATCATCCAGTCCATTATTTCATCTGTCAGCTTCATGGAAATTAGCTACCATTTTGGGCTGTTTACTACCACTATGACAGTAAGCCAAGTGGTCCTAAGCATTGGAGAGGTCCCATTGGCAAGCAAATCAAGGATCCTCTGTCTGAGCTGCCGGTTGTTGCTTTCCAGTCAGTCAGTTTCACTGCTTTCCCTTCTCTGAATGACAAGATGGCAGAGGATCTGTCCTGGGACCAAAAATACTTGTAAAGGATTTGCAAAGGAGTGATCACAGGTCTGGTTGATGATGACTTGGCTGCTCTTGAAACAGGTCCACCGTGTGGAGTAAGATCCTTAAGCTGAATGTGGCAACATCAAGACCCAGTTAAGAGCTGTCACTGCAATTTATGAGACATCTGAACAGTGAAGAAAAGAAGATAATAAAGAAGACTGTCCAAAGAAATTCCTTCTTTGCTGACACAGATCAGCTGCTTCTTGGTATGTCCGCTGACGAAGACATGACTGTGAGAGACAAAGCTGTCTCAATGATAAGAAAAATTAGAGAAGAGAATCAGCAGACAAACGAAAGTACTGAGACCTCTGATAAATATGTAGAGGATTCTGCTCAATGATAAGAAAAATTAGAGAAGAGAATCAGCAGACAAACGAAAGTACTGGGAGCTCTGAGAAGGATGGAGAGGATTCTGCTGATGCTGTTGACGAGGACTTGTTAATCTACACTGATGATGAGGATGACAGCGAAGAAGAAGAGAATGACAATGTGTCTTCAATTGTCATTCCATGCTTGACTGGAAGACTGAACTCAAAACTGAGCCTCCTTTCATTGCTTCTTTATCAGATCAACAGGTTCTGAAAATTATTGAGAGACTACGGAGGTTCGCAAGTGGCTAAACAACACTCAAGCTATTGAGAGATGGATAAAATTGATGACTGAAGCTTACACTGAAGTGACTGGAAAAAGACAAGAGATGGATATATCAGGCAAATAATATTTTCCAGGAAAGTGATGCCCAAGTTCCGCACCAAGAAATACTTCACTTATAACTTGTAATAGTTTAAAATTAAATAGTTGATGATTGATATAACCCATGTACATTTGATTATACAATCTTCACAACCAAAAATGATATAAACCATGTACACTTGATTATTATCCTGACAATCAATAATTTATAACTAATTGATTTCAATAGTGTATAATTTGACGAAAAGTCGATCGAGGTGCTGCAGGGTAAATGGGCATGAAATGGTCTGAAATTTTGCACAGTTTGTTGTGACCATACAAATAATGACTGAAAAATGCAGCTTGCATCTCTAAAATCTGTATTTTTTCAATGCTCCTTTTTGTGCATATGCTCGTTCCTTTATAGATGCTCCACCTTTCTTCTGATAATCTTCTCCAGGACACTTTACATATTGAACATATCAATAACACTGGTCTGTAGGTTAATTTGGCTGTTTGTTTGCTTTCTTATAAATCTGGACTACATTTACTGCCTTCCACACAGCAGGTAGTTGCCCTGTTACGATAGATGGGTTGAAGATTGTTATTAGCAACACACAGTGCTACTGCTCCCTCTCTCAGGATCCATAGAGATATGTTGTCTGGGCCCACAACCTTTGAAGTATCTAGTTCGTTTATCAATCTCTTCATCTCCTCCTCAGTTGTGTGTAGTGTGACCAAAACTTGTTGTACCATACAGTCCCGGTTTACTGGAACCCTTTCTATCTTCACTGAAAATATCTCCCTAAATCTCGTGTTGAGGTCCACACACACACTTTTTGGTAAATTCTTGTGAAGTTCCCTTCTTCCTTTCTTCTTCAGTCTGACTACCTGGTCCATGACTGTTGTCTTCCTCCTGATGTGGGTGTACAACAGCTATGGGTCAGATTTCACTGCTGTTATATCATTCTCGTATTGCCGCTGGGCCTCCCACCTCTTCCACGCACATTCATTTCTGGCACTTTGGCTCATTTCCTTATTTATCTGGGCCCTTTGTCTTTCATATTTTTCCATGTTCTGCTCTACACTTTAGGTGAACAAAAGGCTCATTCAGGTCTTCCCATTGTTTCTGTTACCTTCGGGAATGAACTTCTCTGCTTCCCCGTTCTTTATGGTTGTGTGTTCCATTATTTCATTTAGTGTCTTTCCCTCCAGTTCTCTTCCCTCTTGCACCTCATGTAGGAATTCCCTCATGAATATGTGGTCTTCTCTTTTGTAGTTTGATTTCTCTTGTCCTTCTCGTGCTGCTTCACTCCCCTCTGTTAACTTTACAACGTATTTGAAGCTCAAAGCCCCATGGTCACTAGCTCCAAGGAGAGCCTTTCATATGTAATATCCTCAATGTCTGAACTACTCAAAGCGAATACGTGGTCCAGAATTTCTGATCAATCCTCTCCTCATCTCTCTCTCTGTTACTGTCTCTAACATGATGATGCATGAGGTTTTCCAGAACAGCTTCAGTCATCTTAGCCTCCACATTTCTGGTCCCCGATGTGGCCCCCGGTTTTCCCAGTCAATCTTCTTGTGATTGATGTGACCTACAACTAGTAATACTCTCCTACCCATATGGGGGCTTCTGGCCACCTCAGCTAGTGTGTTTACCCTTGCTTCGTTGCTCTCATAGCACTCTTGTCTTGGGTTCCTGTTATTCTGTGGTGGGTTGTACATCATTGCAATCACCACCTTGGAACCTCCAGTCAGAAGTGTTCCCTCTATGTATACTCTTGCTTCCCCTCTATCCAATCCTTCCAACTACTCCTCCCCCTCTGTTCCCACTATCTTATCTCAGGATCTGATATCGGGTTGTAAAGATCGCATCTGTTGTCCTCTTGAGTTTTGTTTCTGTGACTGCTATGATGCCTTGGGAAGCTCCCATGATTCTTTCATGGCTCTCCTGACACTGATTTGTTATTCTGTCTGCGTTGATATACCATACCTGTAGCATCTTTTCCAGTATTGTATTCTGGGTGTTTGTTGGGGCTGGGAGAGTGGGAGAGTGGGAGACAGGGCAGGATACTATGGAAGGCTGCTGTGATGATGGGGGTTGTGCCTGGGAGCGGGAGCTGTAAGAATGAGGAAGTTTGTTTTGAGTTATTATTGTTAGTTGCAGTGGGTGTGAGGGATGAGGTTGTTCTGAGGGCTGGATTCGTTCTCAGGGTTGGATGTGTTTGCTGGTCATCCTGAATCAGGGCTACCCTTCTTTTCTCTAGGCTTGTTTCTCCTTCCTGCCCCTTGCATCTTTGTTCCCTCTCCCACACTTTCTGTCATTCTGTTTATGCTGTGTTGCAGTCGACATATACAAGATCCTACAGCAGAAACATGGTACTATAGCCGTAGTACTGCTGCAGGAACCTGTTTTTCACTGTTTCTGTCTTGAAAATCAGTTTTATTGGACGATTTTTTCCCTTTGAGTATCCCCTCTATTCTTTGAAAATTTGTTATCGCGGTCATGTCATCCTCTTCTCTTTGATGATATTTTCAATCTCTTTTTTCCTCCCCCTGTCGTCTTCACATGTCATCCCTCTCCTCTTACTCTTTCATTTTCCTCCGTAACTCTGGGTCTAATTTAAGATCTCCATTTCTGCTTCCATTACCATCTCCTGGATCTCCCAGTGGCCTGGTAGTGCCTCTGCAGGGGATCTATATCCTTCTCTTCCTTTAGCCCTCCCTTACTGAACGCTGTTCATGTACTCATTGACATACCCCTTTTACTCCTTGGCGTTTGCTAGGTCCTCTGGTGGCCTCTTTGTTTACACTCACCTATTTGTGATTGCAGAGGTCGAGTCACAGCTCCTGGCCCTGCATATGTGTGTATGTATGTGTGTTGTGTGTGTGTGTGCATGTGTGTGTGCGTGTGTGTGTGTGCGTGTGTGTGTGTGTGTGTGTGTGTGTTTGTGTGTGTGTGTGTGTGTGTGTGTGTGTGTGTGTGTGTGTGTGTGTGTGTGTGTGTGTGTAAGTTGGTGTATGAGTGTGTGTGTGCATGTATGTGAATGTATAAGTTGGTGTGTACTAAACTATTTGTACTTACCTATTTTTGCTTTCAGGGGTCAAGTCACAGTTCCTGGCCCCGTCTCTTCACTGGTCACTACTAAGCCCACTCTCACCCTGCTCCATGAGCTTTGTCGTACCTCTTCTTAAAGCTATGTATGGATACTGGCTCCAATACATCACTCTCCACATTGTTACAATTCCAGAGAACTCAAAGACAAAAGATATACTTCCTAACAACCCTTTGACTCATTTGTGTTTTCAGATTCCAGTTGTGACCACTAAAACATTCTCTCTCTATTCATCTTGTCAATTCTTCTCAGAATTTTATGTTATCATATATTGTTATATCTTTTCTGTCCTCCAGTATCGTCAGGTTGATTTCCCTTAACCTCTCCTCATAGTACATACCCCTTAGCTCCGGGACTAGTCTTGTTGCAAATCATTACACTTTCTCTAATTTCTTCACGCGCTTGATTTGTTGTAGATTCCATAATAGTACTGCATACTTCAATATGGGCCTGACGTACGCGGTGTACAGTGTCTTGAATGACTCTTAACTCAGGTGTTGAAATGCTCTTCTTAGGTTTGCCAGGCGCCCATAAGCTGCAGCAGTTATTTAGTTGATGTGCGCCTCAGGATATGTGTTTGGTATGATATTCACAAGAAGATCCTTTTCCTAGAGTGAGGTTTGCAGCATTTGTCCCTCTAACCTGTTCTCAATCTGTGATCTTTGACCTTCCCCAGTCTTCACTACTTTGCACTTGTTGGGAGCTAATTGTTGGACTAGGCTTCCAGTCTGCACGGATCCCTTTTTAGTCCTACCTAATCCTCATCCATTTGAATTTTCCGCATTAGCTTCATCGCATGCAAACATGGACAAATCTGAATGTATCCCTTCCATTATGTAATTCACATATTATAGAAACAGCATCGACCTTTGAACTGACACTTGTGGAACCCTGCTTGTCAGAAGCTCCCATTCTAATACTGCGTCACGTACCATCATTCGTTGTTTCCTTCCTATCAGGTATTCTCTGATCCATTGTAGTGCCTTTGTTGTTAGTCCTGTCTGCTCCACTAGCTTTTGCACTAATCTCTTGTAAGGAACTGTGTCGAAAGCCTTCTAACAGTCCAAGAAAATAAGAATCTACTGCTCTCTCTCTCTCTCTCTCTCTCTCTCTCTCTCTCTCTCTCTCTCTCTCTCTCTCTCTCTCTCTCTCTCTCTCTCTCTCTCCCCTATTACTTCTGTCACCCTGTCGTAAAACTCGTGTAGGTTTGTGATACAGGATTTTCCTTCCCTGAAACTGTGTTGGTTATCGTGGATATGTTCATTCCTTTTTAGGTGCTCCACCACGCATGGCCTGATAAGCTTCTCCACCACTTTGCATACCATAGAAGTCAGTGGCACTGGTCTGTAGGTCTGTAGTTTAATGTTGCCTGTCTCCTTTCTTAAAAATTGGGACTACATTTGTAGTCGCCTTATTTCGAAAGATGAGTTGAAGATTGTTATTAGCAGAACAGACATTGCCTCTGCTCCCTCTCTCAGGATGCATGAAGAGATGTTGTCCGGTCACTGCCATTGAGGAATCTAGTTCACATAGCAGCCTATTCATCTCCTCCTCGCTTGTGTGTACCCTACCATTTCAGGCTGCTGGAGTCCTTTCTCTCTCCACTGACAATACTTCCTTATAACTCGTGTTGAATTCTTCACGTACTACTTGGGCGTTTTTTGTGATCTCCACTCATTCCTTCCTCAGCCTAATTACCTGGTGCTTGACTGTTGTTTTCCTCCTGATGTGACTGTACAATATTTTGGGTCAGATTTAGATGTTGTGTGTGTGTGTGTGTGTGTGTGTGTGTGTGTGTGTGTGTGTGTGTGTGTGTGTGTGTGTGTGTTTGTGTGTGTGTGTGTATGTGCGCATAAGCATAAAAACATAAGAAAGGAGGAACACTGTAGCAGGTTTTTCTCAAACCCACTAACAAAATTATTCGCCCAACCCATTGTCAATGCTATCCAAGGAATCAATTAACTCATGCGCAAGTCCCACTCAATTATAATCATTCTCACTCATGTAATTATCTAACCTGTGCATGAAGCTACCGAAAATTTTAGTTGGAATGATCATACTAGGTAGACTCTTCCACTCATCGACAGTATTTTCAGACCAGTACTTTCCTATCCTTTCTATATCTAAACTTATCTAATTTCCTCAAATAAGACTCCCAAAAGCTGCACAAGTGTTTCATTCTTCAGCTTGTAGATTTTCTAAACCATTTACATCACATCTTTCAGACATTGTAATATCTTTAGATCTTGGTACAGAAATTTCTTCTACGTTTGTCTAATCTAGAGTCATGACTTACTTAAACTAATGGATTAAATAAATGACACAGTTGTGCAACATTTGGGTATCTCTTCTCTAGAAACGTTTTGCCAGAAACTGAGTTCTTCAGTCCAAAGCAGAGAGTGGTGGAAGACAAGGAGGGGTTTAAAGAAATTGGAAAGTCGTAAAAACTGGAGGGGGTTGCAGTGCTGGGGCGTCTAGGTCTGAGTTGGAATGATCAGAGCTGGGTATAGCTGGAGTGACATTAAGAAGAGCCCGATATCAAAAGAACTGTGAAATAGTTGGAGTGAGCTGCATAGAGCTGAGTAAGGTTGTAGTAAGCAGAGTCGGCTGGTATGCACTGGAGAGGGGCAGTGGAAATCAGGGGAGGGTTCAGAGAGGCTGGTTACTGAAGTAAGCTGAAGAAAGCGGAGGTATGCAGAGGAGATCTGGGTCAAGTCGAGGACTAGAATGAACTGGGAAGAGCTAGGCTGTACTGAGATGGCCTAATTTTCTTAATAAATATTTATGAATGTCAAGAGATATATTTGTATAAATACTGTCGTGAGCTGACGCCCCATTCCCAGTCTCTCATGGCATACTGTGATCTCTCTCTCTCTCTCTTCATCTTCCTCAAATAGACACCTAACATTAAGCCTCACCTCACTTGAAGGCAGATTATTAGAGTCAATTATTGAAGATATTATACGAAGCCATCTTGATAAGCATAATTTGATTTGTGATACTCAGCATGGATTCACGAGGAGCCGTTCCTGTCTGACTAATTTACTAAATTTCTTCAATAAATCTTTTGAGGCAGTTGATCATGATGAAGAATACGATATTATTTATTTGAATTTTAGTAAAGCTTATGATAAAACACCATACTGTTAAGGAAAGACAGTTAAAGAAAGTGGCAGCTCGTGGTATTGAAGAAACGTTCTTTCATGGATCTAGGCTTACCATTAGGAAGCAGAGTCTGCATAAATGGCGTGTAATCTGAGTGGGGATCAGTCAAAAGTGGTCGGTTCACAGGGATCAGTTTTAGGTCCATTGTTGTTAATATACAATAATACTTTGACGAGGGAATAACAAGTGATGTGATCAAATTCGCATACGACACAAAAGTGGTACTTCAGGAGGATTTAGATAAGTTCACGTCGTGGTCAGAAAAGTTGTAGATGCGGTCAATATAGATAAGTGTAGTGTTCTGATCCTCGGGTATGTAAATAACCCTAGCACTTATAAAGTAAATATATAACTTGGCCATACATAATACGAAAAGGATTCGGGAGAAAAAGCAAGCAGACACCTGAAACGGTGGCTCGTGTCCTGGTGGCAAAAGCTCTCGCTTTACAAGCTGAAGGGTCCGTGTTTGATTCTCGGCAATGGTGGAAACATTGGGCGTGTTTCCTTACACCGGTTGTTGATGTTCACCATCAGTAAAATGGGTACCTGGGTGTTAGTCGACTGGTGTGGGTCGCATCCTGTGGACAAAACTAACCTAATTTGCCCGAAATGCTCTACATAAGAAGCGGCTTTGTATATAGTAGTATATTATTAATGTTAAGTAGGCCTGTATACCTTGTACATGTACTTGTAGAAATAAAAGTTTATTATTATTATTATTATTATTATTATTATTATTATTATTATTATTATTATTATTATAAGACTGCAATGTCTAAGCGTACTTAATAAAGCAAACAGATTACAGGAATCCGGAGGTTATGCTACATCTCTATACATAATATAGATTCTCTTGAAGGACGTAGAATGTGTGGAGGCATGATTTAAGTGTATAAGTGGAAGATGGTCATACATATGAAAGATATAAATAAAGAGCAATAAGGCACAATATCGATAGTGGAACAATACACAAATAACCCGCACAATTACAGTGGAGCTCGCGACAACGTTGCAGTCAGACTTAGACCATTTACAAATTCCAAGTTTGACCGGAACGTCGTTGTAAGTTTCTCTGGACTGAACACATCGACTCCAGGCTGAGGTACTGATAACCGCAGACTCCTCCCTATCTTCCTCCTGTCTCTGCACTGGACTGAAGAAAGCACTGACTGGCGAAATGTTTCCAGAATAAAGATACCCGTATGTTGCACAAATGTCTCATTTACTAATTTGTCGGTTTTCTGAAGAATTTATTTATACCCTGTCAGACCCAGTAACATCTTGGGGCAGGGAATTCTTCAAAATTTGTCTGACATAGTCACGACCTACTTCTACTAATGGTTTTCTCCACTTGTGACTCCACCTATCACTGCTTTACCTCATCTGTCATCAGTATATAAGCCCCATCTCAGCGATTATGCTGCAGTCTTATCAAGATTGATGAGCTGAGCACACCGACTCCAGGCAGAGTGACTGATTATCTTAAACCACCCCAGCTCACCCTAGCCTTCTCCAAATTCCTAGAGCTTGCCCCAGTCCTCCCTAGTTCAGTCACTAGAAGCTTTAACCACCAACCTCACACACACTGACTGGCTACTTCTCGCTAATTACAAAAGTTGTGGCAAGGTGTGAAGTGTTGCCTTGCAGGGAGGGGAGGAGGGGAGGGGAAGATAAGGTGGGGAGAGGAAGTGGAGGAGAGAGAAGGTAAGGGACATAGAGCAGAGAAAGAACGGGGCTACGGAGAAAAGGTAGGTAGACAGAGTTGACTGGAGAAAACCAGGGAGCTAGAAACAAAAAAGCGGGAGGAGAAGGGGGAGTACAAGGGAGAAAATAAGGGAAAGGGGAGAAGGGGAGGAAACAAGAGGTAAGCTAGGAGGTGGGAGAGGATGGGAATGGGGTAAATACTGTAAGGCATCATAAAGAGACCTTAATTAACTCTGGACAAAGAAATCCCAAGGACTTTTACGTAATTATTATTATTATTATTATTATTATTATTATTATTATTATTATTATTATTATTGTGCAGGAAAGGTATAAAATACCGACAATATGAAAGTAAAAACACATATGCAACATCTGGATATCTTTATTGTAGAGGTTTCGCCATCCAGTGGCTTTATCAATACAGATTCTAGGACATAATTAGAAGATCTTCACTGGGGAATCCCACCTACCAGTGACTGCCCTCGTCTGCTACACGTCCCTTCCACTGACGCCTATATAACCGCCAGTCTTCTTGCCTTTGCTCCAGATTCTCCACCACCACGATGCTGTGAACACTAACTCCAAGGCTGAGGGACTGATTACCTCATCTTTTGTATATACTTCTACTGTCTTCTAATTATGTTCTAGAATCTGTATTGATAAAGCCGCTGGATGGCGAAACGTCTACAATAAAAATATCCAGATGTTGCACATAATAATAATAATAATAATAATAATAATAGTATTATTATTATTATTATTATTATTATTATTATTATTATTATTATTATTATTATTATTATACTGCTCATAGTGATGTATTAAACTTGAAGAACTGTTTCAATTTCTTGGATCAAGAGCCATTCATAGACACATAGGCACGTTCCCTTGAGATGGGTCCCATACGCATCTTAAGTTCCATCAACAGGATCCTATACTTAGTAATAATTAGAATTTATCTAGATTATTTTTTACTTATTCCTGCCTCATCTTTGAATGTTGTTGTTGTTGATGTTACTTTATTTTCATCGATGTTGTTACTACTGGTAATGACACACCAAATACTCGTGAAAATCGTGCCAACTGGACGTATCTTATCTTAACCTCACCTTGGAAACTATGCAGGCAGAAATTTTTTAGTAATATACACAGGGAAATGGTTAAGAAAATGAACGGTCTGAAGTAAGGTGAGGTGTTATATAATACGTAATCATAATAATAATAATAATAATAATAATAATAATAATAATAATAATAATAATAATAAAGTAAATTTATACAAGCAAACCTGGTTAACATCATTGACATACCATTATAAGAAGACCCTTGTTATGCAGAGCATTTTAGGCAACTTAGGTTAATTGGTTAATTTTGCCCCCAGGATGCGACCAAGTCGCCTAACACCCAGGTACCAACTTGCTGCTAGGTGAACAGGGACAGGAAGTGTCTTAAAGAAACACACTCATTGTTTCCAACCGCACCAGAGTTCGAACCATGGACACTCTCTCAATCAAGACAGCCGCCAACTGTCCAGGAAGGCAGCAGAAAATTGTCCTTTAATTAACTGAACACCTTTTTATTTATGTCTACTAAGTGTGGGTGTTTTATTAACAATAATAACTCCTATTTCAGTTTAATATTCAGCTGTTAACATCACTTTATTGCGCTTTTCTTGACTCATTTTCACAAATCTGCTGTTTTTAAATTAATTTTCACTATTACAGAATGTTAGAATTCTTCTTCTGTTATCATATGTGTTGCAGAACGGATTAAAATTCAAAGCACATGGGGTACCAAACGCATGGGGTACTAAATAAGTATTTGGAAGTGATGGGAAAGTAGCCACTGCCCCATTTATTTCGGTGATAATGTGTTGAAAAAAAGATATCCCATAGCCTCTTGTACCTCAATGCTCACAAGTCATCATAGCTGACCCTCTGTTCCTCAAATACTATGAATATAAAGCTTCCCAAGATTATTAAATAATTATCAGAAGCCTTCAGCAGCACGAAGCTCTCAGGAAGTCCAGTTTCTGAAGATCATTTACCTTGAAGAGGTCAAAAGGTTTAGTCAATACACTGGGAAATTCTTGCAACTATACCTAAACATCTTCGAAATACTCAGGAGCTCTAAACAAACAACCTTTACATGGACAGTAATGGGAACTAAAGTCAATCTAAAACTGAAAATATTCATACGGAAACACAGTACATTGAGCATGTAACCACGTTTCATAATGTAACAGAGACACATCATATAAAATTCTTATCAATTCATAAAATACATAAATATAATGCGAGAAAAAAAAAAAGAGACAGTTTTTTTTTTTTTTTTTATTCGCCGGTATTCTCTCGGCCCGGGTCTTTTCCAAGTAGTTCTTCTTCTTCTTCTTTTTGATTTGCCGGTACTCTCCCGGCCCGGGCCTTTTCCAAGTGGTGGCCCGGCCTTGGCTCCCTCTTTAGGGAGTGTCTGAGACCTAAGTCTCCCATGGGAGGAGGCACAAGTACCTCCTCATCTTTGGGACCAACTGTCCCCAGGCCTAGCCACAAGCTAGGCCTCTCTGGTCTGCCATCCCCGCCCCAAGGGGGCTAATGGGAATGGCAGTCTTATGAGCTAAAGGCTCGGGCTCAGGCACCTACCCTACCCTAGAAGGGTTAGGCATGGTGTCGATGTTTTTCCAAGTAGTCAAGCAGAAATTTTCATTATAAATTACTTACTCCCAAAAATTCCGTTTAGAAATAATTATTAAATAATTAAATAATGGTGGTCAATTCTAAAATTTCGAACATAAAAATCTCATAAGTTTTTTTTTTCGTTAATTTTGTTATAATGTCAGTTACTTTCAATTTAAAACTGTATATAAATTTATAAGAACTTCGCACAGAAACCAACAACACATTTGTTAACTATGTTAGTGAACTGACAAATTCATAGTGGATCTTACTGTACATAGAATGTACCAGGTAGGGAAATTTGATGGTGTCCGATATTTTTATTTTCAAATTATCTTATAGAAAACTATTAAATACACTGTCCAACATAATATTGGCAAAGTGGTAACTAAATAACAAAAAAAGGCACAATACCGTGACTGGAACAATACACAGATAACCCACTCATAGAAGGGAGGAGCTTACGATGACGTTTCGGTCCGACTTGGACCATTTACTAAGCCACTTTGCAAATGGTACAAGTCGGACCGAAACGTCGTCGTAATTCGTAATTTCATACTGTCATGTATGAAATATCAGCTCTGAATTCTTCAAGCTTTCTCGAAAAGCCTATCATGTTACTGCAGCAAAACCATAACAATATTTGGATCTTTAATATATACTAAATATTTACAAAAATATCAATACTGCACATCAGACAAAACTATCACAACTACACACTAAACTAAATTATCACCAATCCACACTAGACAAAATTATCACTATCACTACTACAGTCTAGACATAAGTATCACTACGACACACCAGACAATGCTATCACAACTCCTCACTAGATTTAGTTAATCACTATTACACAATGTACCAAGTTGTCGCCACTACACTCTTGATAAAACTATCATCACTACACACTAGACAAAGTAATCTTCACTACACTAAACATTAACATCACCACTACACACTAGACAAAGTAATCTTCACTACACTAAACATTAACATCACCACTACACACTAGACAAAGTAATCTTCACTACACTAAACATAAACATCACCACTACACACTAGACAAAGTAATCTTCACTACACTAAACATAAACATCACCACTACACACTAGACAAAGTAATCTTCACTACACTAAACATAAACATCACCACTACACACTAGACAAAGTAATCTTCACTACACTAAACATAAACATCACCACTACACACTAGACAAAGTAATCACAGAAAACAACATATTTCATCACTTCTCACCAAATCACCATCATTATGTGCTTGATTAAACTATGGCCTCTATACACTTAGATGAAACAGTCACCAGTTCATACTAAAACAAACTCTCACTAGTACATTAAAGACAAATATCACCACTACACACTAAACTACCAGCATTATAACCTAGATAAATCTATCACCACTACACAAGGAGCCAGACACCTTCACTGTTTCTGAGTCAGTCACTGCCTCCACCAAAGAACAACAGAAGTAATGAGTAAAAATTTTTTTGGATAATTTATTGGGCATTTATTTTAAGTTTGTCTTGTCAAGTTTCAAAATTTCATAACATGATAGTTTATCAGTTTTCAATATTATTTTCAAATTTATAATTTATGTTTATTCTCTACATAATGGAAAATATATTACTCATTATTGTTAGTTTAAGAAACTAACAATAATGAGTAATATATTTTGACCAAGCTACTACGTTTGTAAATCTCTGGAACTGAAATATAACTAAGAATATTGGTACCTATTCTCTCTAATAATTAACCAAACTATCTTTTAACATATGTCAACGAGAAAGTTTGACGCCGATCAGAAAAAGACTGACAAATTACCGAGCAGGGGAAACAAGTCACATTTTTCACAATATATTCAATAAAATAAGCAAATTGGCAATTAAAGTGCCCAAAATACATATCCTTTAAGCGAGAGACAATACAGAAAAACTAAATCCTTTCAAGAGGCATTCTCTAGGAAACCAAAATTAAAACTTTTTTGAAGTTGGAAAATTTGAACTTATTTTTACCAATAACAATGTGAAACGTGCTACGAGCTAAATACGAAAACAAATTTGTAAACCTCTCAGATGAAGCCTTGTTAAGTTGCCGCACGAAAACAAGTAATCCCACTTTTGTTGCCCATGTAAGAAAACTGTCAACTTGGGCTTACGAAGCCTTAAATTTTAAGGAATCTCTTTTTTCTGAAAGATGCACCAGCCTTTGAAACACGAGTTCCGTACTTGAAGTACACGCGAAGGGATTTTTCAGTTGGTACGCGAGCGAGTCACTAAAATATGTGATTGATATCATCATTAAATTTTTCATTTTTTTAGGGAAACGTTAAGTTCCCAAATACTGATACAATATTGAGAAATATGTTAAGTTTCTTGCTTACATAAAAGTATAAATGGGCACATGTGTAACTGATGCGACATTTTATTGTGGCAACGTTTCACTCTCCAGATTTGTCAAGCCATTACCTAATTTACTAAAAAAATATCGTTAGTCCATGCTTCAATTAAGCTGGAGACAGATGATATAAAATACCATTTGTGTACCTTTTTTCATCAATTATGTTTATACTTCACAAGTTTATCTTTTTCTTCTATGTCCTGTTCTGTTGTACACCCAAGTAATATATCCCTAATATTTAGAACAATCTCGTTTTCTATGAATGTCATTATTTCAAAGTGTCTAGTTTATTGTGCATGCAATATCCATGCTGTGGATGGTACCACAACATAATATGGATCCACTAAAATCCCGGGAACTGGGCCCCAAATAGGTTAAAAGTTGTATATCTGGGCTTTGATCTTCTCTTCACTTATCTGTTGCAAGTAAATTTAGGAAATTTGCATATTGTTTACTATACTTTCTTTATATATTTCCATAAGTGAACTATTAAGCATATAGTATTCAATATATTGTTCATAGGGTTAGCCACATACTTTATTTTTTATTATTAAAGATTAGCCGGTATTCTCCCGGCCCGGGCCTTTTCCAAGTGGTGGCCCGGCCTTGGCTCCCTCTTTAGGGAGTGTCTGAGACCTAAGTCTCCCATGGGAGGAGGCACAAGTACCTCCTCATCTTTGGGACCAACTGTCCCCAGGCCTAGCCACAAGCTAGGCCTCTCTGGTCTGCCATCCCCGCCCCAAGGGGGAAAATGGGAATGACAGTCTTATGAGCTAAAGGCTCGGGCTCAGGCACCTACCCTACCCTAGAAGGGTTAGGCATGGTGTCGATGCACATACTTTGCATTTGGTTTAATCATCATGTGAGTGTAACCACGTATAAGCTTGGCTACTACAACATCAGTCAATCTGTTCACACTACAAGTTTCTCTACGTACTTATCTACGTTCATGCTATCATATTAGATGATAGATCTACTGAGGCTTCTGTTTTCCTGTAATATTCAGTTTCATTGTTTACTTCTCTCCTAATATTATTCCTAATGCTAGGTACAGATGCACTAAAATTAACTTTAACGCCATTAGGATGGCAAATAATTCGGTTTTAGTGTAGATATGCAACTGTTAATTCTTATGATTAACTCAACGTAGTTCTTCTTCTTCTTCTTCTTCTTCTTATTATTATTATTATTATTATTATTATTATTATTATTATTATTATTAATTATTATTAATTATTATTATCTATCGAGGTAGGAACAAGAACAGATGCAGCCCTGCCAGTAGACTCCTTCATAAACCCATAAGTGTATTAACTTGGGATAAATTATTTGTATTTAACTTGGGATAAATTATTTGTATTTAACTTGGGATAAATTATTGCTAACAGTTATGCGAGAAATTTCTTCTTGAGCAATTGCTTTTGCAAGTGATTTAATGACGGGATTAAATGTTCGTATTGCCTTTATTATTATTATTATTATTATTAAAGATCAGCCGGTATTCTCCCGGTATTCTTTAGGGAGTGTCTGAGACCTAAGTCTCCCATGGGAGGAGGCACAAGTACCTCCTCATCTTCGGGACCAACTGTCCCCAGGCCTAGCCACAAGCTAGGCCTCTCTGGTCTGCCATCCCCGCCGCAAGGGGGCAAATGGGAATGACAGTCTTATGAGCTAAAGGCTCGGGCTCAGGCACCTACCCTACCCTAGAAGGGTTAGGCATGGTGTCGATGTTCCTATAATATTCAGTTTCATTGTTTACTTCTCTCCTAATATTATTCCTAATACTAGGTACAGATGCACTAAAATTAACTTTAACGCCATTAGGATGGCAAACAATTCGGTTTAAGTGTAGATATGCAACTGTTAATTCTTACGATTAACTCAACGTAGTTCTTCTTCTTCTTCTTCTTCTTCTTCTTATTATTATTATTATTATTATTATTATTATTATTATTATTATTAATTATTATTATCTATTGAGGTAGCAACAAGAACAGATGCAGCCCTGCCAGTAGACTCCTGCATAAACCCATAAGTGTATTAACTTGGGATAAATTATTTGTATTTAACTTGGGATAAATTATTTGTATTTAACTTGGGATAAATTATTGCTAACAGTTATGCGAGAAATTTCTTCTTGAGCAATTGCTTTTGCAAGTGATTTAATGACGGGATTAAATGTTCGTATTGCCTTTATTATTATTATTATTATTATTAAAGATCAGCCGGTATTCTCCCGGTATTCTTTAGGGAGTGTCTGAGACCTAAGTCTCCCATGGGAGGAGGCACAAGTACCTCCTCATCGTCGGGACCAACTGTCCCCAGGCCTAGCCACAAGCTAGGAAGCTCTGGTCTGCCATCCCCGCCGCAAGGGGGCAAATGGGAATGACAGTCTTACGAGCTAAAGGCTCGGACTCAGGCACCTACCCTACCTTAGAAAGGCTGGGCATGGTATCGATGTATTGCCTTGAGTGATACGGTTCGTGCAGGTTATGAAAGTTATTATAATTGCATGTGTTATTAATTTATGTTGATTTGTTTGTATCTACATCTAGACATTTAGTAAAATTTGTAGTAACAGTGTCTGGTTTATTTTAACATTCTAAGACTAAGCGCAGTGTTAATATCAATTACCCTATAACTGATACTAGGAATAATATATAGATAACCCACACTTCGGAGAATGAATGACGACGTTTCGTTCTGACTTGAACAATTAACCAATCACACAGAAGTGTGAAGAGAAGGGCGCTCCAAATAATGGGTCTATGAGAGATCCTAGTTGAACATGACTAGTGACTGGATCCTATTCTGATTTCACTTAGTTTATTCCAGACTCTTTACTTTCTATTGGTCAGGCATGCATCCATCCAGTTTGGAACCTTACTTTCTATTGGTCAAGCATGCATCCATCCAGTTTGGAACCTTACTTTCTATTGGTCAGGCATGCATCCATCCAGTTTGGAACCTTACTTTCTATACCATGAGATGCAACTTTTTTATAAGTCTTTTGAGAGGTACTTTACATATTGTCGGTAATTCTTCCAACTTTATTATAATTTTTATTGTTGTCTACTGCCTCAAATGCTTCGTTAGAGGTCACCAAATTTGTCAGACAGTAACGACCTCAAGTGGCATTGTCTTGAAACTCATTAATCAAATTATGCTCATTAACGTGGCTTCGTATTATATTGGCTATAATTGATTCTAACAATTTGCCTACTAATGACGCCAGGTTTATTGGGAGTTAATTTCATAGAATTTACTTATCCTTGATTGCAACATAGTATTTACATCACACATTTACCACATCTCCATCACAACACCAGTTTAAACTTATGCGTTAAGAGGATTTTATCGGTTGACTAGGATCCCACTTTCACTCCTCTTCTTGTGCTATAACCATGTCATTCGTGACTGTAATATTGCTTAATTTGTTTTCTTTAGGACCTGATTTAATTATTAATTTCTGGGATATCATTTATCTTGTGTGAATATTGAAAATAAAATAACTGTTAAAATGAGAGAACATTTCCTGCACATTAGCAGTAGCTATTTGGATCTAGTTTTCAGTGGTCATATTTTTACCCTGATCTTTGTCCTATACACTTGAGTGACCCCTTTTACATTTGTTCCTGATTCTTTGGCTACTTTAATTTAACAGTCGCGTTTAGCCTTCCTACTCCCCTTCTTTACCTCTCTTTTAATATGATCGTGTTGGTCAATAAAGATTCCTCTCCCCTTTTGATGTGCCTATAAAATCCTCGCTTCTCTCCTATTAGACACTTCAAACTCCTATTAATGCATCTGGGATAATTTTTCCTTGACCTAATTTCCCTCTGAGTAATATATATTCTTGGCCACATCGTTTCTTATTAAGAACAAAAGCCATACTCGCAGATCCCTTCGATATTGTGAATATGATCCTTATGATGTAAATGATTTAGAAAACCGACTAGTTGAAGAATTAGACACTTTTGCAGCAACACTTAGGAATCTTTGGTATGGAAATAGTTCGCCAACAAGTGGCTACCTCAGTCCTGTACACAGATGAATTATGAAAGAAAAGAAGTTTGAGGTAATCAGTCCCTCAGCCTTGAGTATATGTGTTCAGTATAACATTCTTGAGAAAGTACCACATATACATACTGCGTGGTCAGCAGTCTTAAGCTCCACTAAGACTTCACTATCTCTGAAGTCTTAGCAAGAATCCTCCTGAAAACAGTAAACCCTGCCATCACATAGTCTCTCCTGTTATACTACACAAAGCACATTACAGAGAGTGAACACTGAAACAGGCTGCCTCTATCCAGTCTATATTTGTCCAACCTATTTTATGTTACCCAAGTAATAGCTTTTATCCTTTTACTCATGTACGAATTAATTGCTCTACCATATTGTATTACTACTACTACTACAACTTTTGTCACTACTACTGCTACTACTGCTACTACTACCACTAGTATTGCAACTCACTCTGAGCCTATATATACCCTCTGTGTCCATGTATTGTTTGTAATGGCTTGATAAAGCTCCTGGAGAGCGAAACGTTGCCACAATAAAATGTCACATTGGTTGCACTTGTGTCCTTTTACTTTACTCTATGGATATCACTGACACAGTAAACTCCTCTACGGATAACATTACTAAGAGTAAACTCTGGTTTACACAATATCTCAGGCGGAGGGGCAGAAAGAATATCATTCAAGAATTCCAGGTATTTCATAAGACTTGATTGTAACTGAGGAAATAAAAGACGTCGACTTTTTCCGCCGCGTTCTCTAGTTGAAAACAAAAGAGAAACAAAATGGTGGTTGCGGCAGTGATGGTGGTTGTCGTAATGGTAGCTTCGGTAGTGATGGTAGTTGTGATGGTGGTTGTCGTAATGGTAGTTGCAGCAGTGATGGTGGTTGTCGTAATGGTAGTTGCGGCAGTGATGGTAGTTGTGATGGCGGTGGTGGTAATCGTATGTGCTTTAGTGATGGTAGTAGTGATGGTAGTGGTGGTAATGGTAGTTGCGGCAGTGATGGTGGTTGTCGTAATGGTAGTTGCGGCAGTGATGGTAGTTGTGATGGTGGTGGTGGTAATCGTATGTGCTTTAATGTTGGTAATAGTGATGGTAGTGGTGGTAATGGTAGTTGCGATGGTGGTTGTCGTAATGATATTGTAAAAAAGGAGGTTGTGGTGCTCCTTTTGGTAGTTGTGGTAGTGCTGGTAATTGTAGTAGCAACGGTGGTTGTAATAATTAAGGATTTTGTGGTTGCATTGGTAGTTATGGTAGTAGTTGTGGTAGTGGTAGCTAGCTGTTGTAGTGCTTATAGTGTGGGTTGAAGGTAGGAATAGTGATAATGGAAGTAAAGGTTGTTGGTGGTTATGGTAGCAGTGATGTCACAGGAGATATTGATAGTGATGATGGCAGTAGTGATGATGGCAGTAGTGATGATAGTAGTGATGATGGCAGTAGTAATGATGGCAGTAGTGATGATGGCAGCAGTGACGATGGCAGTAGTGATGATAACAGTAGTGATGATGGCAGTAGTGATGATGGCAGTAGTGACGATGGCAGTAGTGATGATAGCAGTAGTGATGATGGCAGTAGTGATGATGGCAGTAGTGACGATGGCAGTAGTGATGATGGCAGTAGTGATGATGGCAGTAGTGATGATGGCAGTAGTGATGATGGCAGTAGTGATGATGGCAGTAGTGACGATGGCTGTAGTGATGATGGCAGTAGTGATGATAACAGTAGTGATGATAACAGTAGTGATGATGGCAGTAGTGACGATGGCAGTAGTGATGATAGCAGTAGTGATGATGGCAGTAGTGATGATGGCAGTAGTGACGATGGCAGTAGTGATGATGGCTGTAGTGATGATGGCAGTAGTGATGATGGCTGTAGTGATGATGGCAGTAGTGATGATGGCAGTAGTGATGATGGCAGTAGTGACGATGGCTGTAGTGATGATGGCAGTACTGATGATGGCAGTAGTGATGATGGCTGTAGTGATGATGGCAGTAGTGATGATGGCTGTAGTGATGATGGCAGTAGTGATGATGGCAGTAGTGATGATGGCAGTAGTGATGATAGCAGTAGTGATGATGGCAGTAGTGACGATGGCAGTAGTGACGATGGCTGTAGTGATGATGGCAGTAGTGATGATGGCAGTAGTGATGATGGCAGTAGTGATGATGGCAGTAGTGATGATGGCTTTAGTGATGATGGCAGTAGTGATGATGGCAGTAGTGATGATGGCAGTAGTGACGATGGCTGTAGTGATGATGGCAGTAGTGATGATGGCAGTAGTGACGATGGCTGTAGTGATGATGGCAGTAGTGATGATAGCAGTAGTGATGATGGCAGTAGTGATGATGGCTTTAGTGATGATGGCAGTAGTGATGATGGCAATAGTGATGATGGCAGTAGTGATGATGGCTTTAGTGATGATGGCAGTAGTGATGATGGCAATAGTGATGATGGCAGTAGTGATGATGGTAGTAGTGATGATGGCAGTAGTGACGATGGCTGTAGTGATGATGGCAGTAGTGATGATGGTAGTAGTGATGATGGCAGTAGTGATGATGGCTTTAGTGATGATGGTAGTAGTGATGATGGCAATAGTGATGATGGCAGTAGTGATGATGGTAGTAGTGATGATGGCTGTAGTGATGATGGCAGTAGTGATGATGGCTTTAGTGATGATGGCAGTAGTGATGATGGCAGTAGTGATGATGGCAGTAGTGACGATGGCTGTAGTGATGATGGCAGTAGTGATGATGGCAATAGTGATGATGGCAGTAGTGATGATGGTAGTAGTGATGATGGCAGTAGTGACGATGGCTGTAATGATGATGGCAGTAGTGATGATGGTAGTAGTGATGATGGCAGTAGTGACGATGGCTGTAGTGATGATGGCTGTAGTGATGATGGCTGTAGTGATGATGGCAGTAGTGATGATGGCAGTAGTGATGATGGCAGTAGTGACGATGGCTGTAGTGATGATGGCAGTAGTGACGATGGCAGTAGTGATGCTAGCAGTAGTGATGATGGCAGTAGTGATGATAGCAGTAGTGACGATGGCAGTAGTGATGATGGTAGTAGTAATGATGGCAGTAGTGACGATGGCTGTAGTGATGATGGCAGTAGTGATGATGGCAATAGTGATGATGGCAGTAGTGACGATGGCAGTAGTGATGCAAGGACACTCGTGGTCGTGGAGTCTCAGAGAATAATTTCAGCCTCATCCTGTTTGGTGTATCAGCCTTCACGAGCAGTCTGTATATCAATGAAATCACGAAACAGGATTAGGTTGAAATTAGTCTCTGAGGCTTCACGACCACGAGTGTCCTTGCATCAGGATCACATGCTCAGTACAGCTGAGCACCTGGTGTATAAGGATGGTGGTCCAGTGGAGAGAGTGATGCGTACTTTGTTCATTTCACACAGGGCTGGGCATGGGAACGCAGGGTCAAGTCCTGGGCAAGCCGCAGTTCTGTTAATGATTCATAATTACTTGTTTCGTGATTTCATATATATATATATATATATATATATATATATATATATATATATATATATATATATGTGTGTGTGTGTGTGTGTGTGTGTGTGTGTGTGTGTGTGTGTGTGTGTGTGTGAGTGTGTGTGTGTGTGTGTGTGTGTGTGTGTGTGTGTGTGTGTGTGTGTGTGTGTGTGTGTGTGTGTGTGTGTGTGTGTGTGTGTGTGTGTGTGTGTGTGTGTGTGTGTGTGTGTGTGTGTGTGTGTGTGTGTGTCTTTTTCTGTCTCATAAACACGCTAGATAACAGGGATATCTTGCTACTCCTACTTACACTTTGGTCACACTTCACAGACGCGCACATGCATATATATATACATACATCTAGGTTTTTCTCCTTTTTCTAAATAGCTCTTGTTCTTCTTTATTTCTTCTGTTGTCCATGGTGAAGTGGAAAAGAATCTTTCCTCCGTAAACCATGCGTGTCGGATGAGGCGACTAAAATGCCGGGAGCAATGGGCTAGTAACCCCTTCTCCTGTAGACATTTACTAAAAAAGAGAAGAAAAACTTTTTAAATCTGGGGTGCTTGAATGTGCGTGGATGTAGTGCAGATGACAAGAAACAGATGATTGCTGATGTTATGAATGAAAAGAAGTTGGATGTCCTGGCCCTAAGCGAAACAAAGCTGAGGGGGGTAGGGGAGTTTCGGTGGGGGAAAATAACTGGGATTAAATCTGGAGTATCTGAGAGAGTTAGAGCTAAGGAAGGGGTAGCAATAGTGTTGAATGATCAGTTATGGAAGGAGAAAAGAGAATATGAATGTGTAAATTCAAGAATTATGTGGATTAAAGTAAAGGTTGGATGCGAAAAGTGGGTCATAATAAGCGTGTATGCACCTGGAGAAGAGAGGAATGTAGAGGAGAGAGAGAGATTTTGGGAGATGTTAAGTGAATGTATTGGAACCTTTGAACCAAGTGAGAGAGTAATTATGGTAGGGGACCTGAATGCTAAAGTAGGAGAAACTTTTAGAGAGGGCGTGGTAGATAAGTTTGGGGAACCAGGTGTAAATGATAATGGGAGCCCTTTGATTGAACTTTGTATAGAAAGGGGTTTAGTTATAGGTAATACATATTTTAAGAAAAAGAGGATAAATAAGTATACACGATATGATGTAGGGCGAAATGACAGTAGTTTGTTGGATTATGTATTGGTAGATAAAAGACTGTTGAGTAGACTTCAGGATGTACATGTTTATAGAGGGGCCACAGATATATCAGATCACTTTTTAGCTGTAGCTACACTGAGAGCAAAAGGTAGATGGGATACATGGAGAATAGAAGCATCAGGGAAGAGAGAGGTGAAGGTTTATAAACTAAAAGAGGAGGCAGTTAGGGTAAGATATAAACAGCTATTGGAGGATAGATGGGCTAATGAGAGCATAGGCAATGGGGTGGAAGAGGTATGGGGTAGGTTTAAAAATAGAGTGTTAGAGTGTTCAGCAGAAGTTTGTGGTTACAGGACAGCGGGTGTGGGAGGGAAGAGGAACGATGGGTTAGCATATGAGAAGTTTTTACAAAGTAGAAGTGATGCAAGGAGGGAAGAGTATATGGAGAAAAGGAGAGAGGTTAAAAGAATGGTGAAGCAATGTAAAAAGAGAGCAAATGAGAGAGTGGGTGAGATGTTATCAACAAATTTTATTGAAAATAAGAAAAAGTTTTGGAGTGAGATTAACAAGTTAAGGAAGCCTAAAGAACAAATGGATTTGTCAGTTAAAATTAGGAGAGGAGAGTTATTAAATGGAGAGTTAGAGGTATTGGGAAGACGGAGGGAACATTTTGAGGAATTGTTAAATGTTGATGAAGATAGGGAAGCTGTGATTTCGTGTATAGGGCAAGGAGGAATAACATCTTGTAGGAGTGAGGAAGAGCCAGTTGTGAGTGTGGGGGAAGTTCGTGAGGCAGTAGGTAAAATGAAAGGGAGTAAGGCAGCTGGGATTGATGGGATCAAGATAGAAATGTTAAAAGCAGGTGGGGATATAGTTTTGGAGTGGTTGGTGCTATTATTTAATAAATGTATGGAAGAGGATAAGGTACCTAGGGATTGGCAGAGAGCATGCATAGTTCCTTTGTATAAAGGCAAAGGGGACAAAAGAGAGTGCAAAAATTATAGGGGGATAAGTCTGTTGAGTATACCTGGTAAAGTGTATGATAGAGTTATTATTGAAACAATTAAGAGTAAGACGGAGAATAGGATAGCAGATGAACAAGGAGGCTTTAGAAAAGGTAGGGTGTGTGTGGACCAGGTGTTTACAGTGAGACATATAAGTGAACAGTGTTTAGACAAGGCTAAAGAGGTTTTTGTGGCATTTATGGATTTGGAAAAAGCGTATGACAGGGTGGATAGGGGGGCAATGTGGCAGATGTTGCAGGTGTATGGTATAGGAAGTAGGTTACTGAAAGCAGTGAAGAGTTTTTACGAGGATAGTGAGGCTCAAGTTAGAGTATGTAGGAAAGAGGGAGATTATTTCCCAGTAAAAGTAGGCCTTAGACAAGGATGTGTGATGTCACCGCGGTTGTTTAATATATATATAAATGGGGTTGTAAGAGAAGTAAATGCGAGGGTCTTGGCAAGAGGCGTGGAGTTAAAAGATAAAGAATCACACATAAAGTGGGAGTTGTCACAGTTGCTCTTTGCTGATGGCACTGTGCTCTTGGGAGATTCTGAAGAGAAGTTGCAGAGGTTGGGGGATGAATTTGGTAGGGTATGTAAAAGAAGAAAATTAAAAGTGAATACAGGAAAGAGTAAGGTTATGAGGATAAAAAGATTAGGTGATGAAAGATTGGATATCAGATTGGAGGAGAGAGTATGGAGGAGGTGAATGTGTTCAGATATTTGGGAGTGGACGTGTCAGCGGATGGGTCTATGAAAGATGAGGTGAATCATAGAATTGATTAGGGGAAAAGGGTGAGTGGTGCACTTACGAGTCTGTGGAGACAATGAACTTTGTCCTTGGAGGCAAAGAGGGGAATGTATGAGAGTATAGTTTTACCAACGCTCTTATATGGATGTGAAGCATGGGTGATGAATGTTGCAGCGAGGAGAAGGCTGGAGGCAGTGGAGATGTCATGTCTGGGGCAATGTGTGGTGTGAATATAATGCAGAGAATTCGTAGTTTGGAAGTTAGGAGGAGGTGTGGGATTGCTAAAACTGTTGACCAGAGGGCTGAGGAAAGGTTGTTGAGGTGGTTCGGACATGTAAAGAGAATGGAGCGAAACAGAATGACTTCAAGAGTGTATCAGTCTGTGGTGGAAGGAAGGCGGGGTAGGGGTCGGCCTAGGAAAGGTTGGAGGGAGGGGGTGAAGGAGGTTTTGTGTGCGAGGGGCTTGGACTTCCAGCGAGCATGCGTGAGCGTGTTTGATAGGAGTGAATGGAGACAAATGGTTTTTAATACTTGACGTGCTGTTGGAGCGTGAGCAAAGTAACATTTATGAAAGGATTCAGAGAAACCGGCAGGCCGGACTTGAGTCCTGGAGATGGGAAGTACAGTGCCTGCACTCTGAAGGAGGGGTGTTAATGTTGCAGTTTAAAAACTGTAGTGTAAAGCACCCTTCTGGCAAGACAGTGATGGAGTAAATGATGGTGAAAGTCTTTCTTTTTCGGGCCAACCTGCCTTGGTGGGAATTGGCCAGTGTGCTAATATATATATATATATATATATATATATATATATATATATATATATATATATATATATATATATATATATATATATATATACATATATATATATATATATATATATATATATATATATATATATATATATATATATATATATATATATATATATATATATATATATATATGTGTGTGTGTGTGTGTGTGTGTGTGTGTGTGTGTGTGTGTGTGTGTGTGTGTGTGTTCTCACCTGATTGTGGTTGCAGAGGTCGAGACTCAACTCCTGGCCCCGCCTCTTCACTGAACGCTACTAGGTCCTTTCTCTCTCCCTGCTCCATGAGCTTTATCATACCTCGTTCCTGCCTCCAGTACATCACTTGCTAAACTATTCCACTTCCTGGCTACTCTATGACTGAAGAAATACTTCCTAATATCCCTTTGAATCATCTGAGTCTTCAGCTTCCTTTTGTGACCCCTTGTTTCTGTGTCCCACCTCTGGAACATCCTGTCTCTGTCCACCTTGTCTATTCCACGCAGTATTTTGTATGTCGTTATCATGTCTCACCTAACCCTTTTGTCCTCCAGTGTCGTCAGGCCGATTTCTTCATAGGACATTCCCCTTAGCTCTGGAACTAACCTTGTCGCAAACCTTTGCACTTTCTCTAATTTCTTAACGCGCTTGACCCGGTGTGGGTTCCAAACTGGTGCTGCATACTCTAGTATGGGTCTGACGTACACAGTGTACAGTGTCTTGAACGATTCCTTACTAAGGTATCGGAACGCTATTCTTAGGTTTGTCAGGCGCCTTTACGGTGCAGCAGTTATCTGGTTGATATGTGCTTCTGGAGATGTGATCAGTGTTATACTCACCCCAAGATCTTTCTCATTGAGTGAAGTTTGCAGTCTTTTGGTCGCCTAGCCTATACTCTATCTGCGGTCTTCTTTGCCCTTCCCCGATCTCCATGACTTTGCATTTGGCGGGGTTAAATTCGGAAACCCAGTTGCTGAACCAGGTGCCCAGTCTGTCCAGGTCTCTTTGAAGTCCTGCCTGGTTCTCATCAGATTTAATTCTCCTCATTAACTTAACATCTGCAAACAGGGACACTTCTGAGTCTATCTCTTCCGTCATGTCATTCATATATACCAAAAATAGCACTGGTTCTAGGACTGACCCATGTGGAGCCTCGCTCGTCACAGGCGCCCACTATGATACCTTATCACGTACCATGATTCGTTGTTGCCTCCCTGTCAGGTATTCTCTTATTCATTGCAGTGTCCTTCCTTTTATATGCGACTGTTGCCCTAGCTTCTGCACTAATCTCATATGAGGAACTGCGTCGAAGGCCTTTTCGCAGTCCAAGAAAATGCAATCAACCTACCCCTCTCTCTCTCGTGTCTTATTTTTGTTGCTTTATCATAAAACTCCAGAAGGTTTGTGACACGGGATTTGCCTTCCATGAATTCGTGCTGGTTGTCGTTTATACTCTTGTTCCGTTCTAGGTGCTCCACCATTCTCCTTCTCATAATCTTCTCCATGACTTTGCAATCTATACACGTCAGTGACACTGGTCTACAGTTTAGTGCCACTTTTCTGTCTTCTTTTTTTAAAAATGGGAACTACATTTGCCGTCTTCCATACCTCAGGTAGTTGTCCAGTTTCAAGGGATGTGTTGAAGATTGTGGTTAATGGCACACAAAGCGTTTCTGCTCCCTCTCTAGGGTCCCACCGGGAGATGTTGTCCCGACCCTTTGGCTTTAAGGTATCAGGATCATTTAGCAGCTTCTTCACCTCCTCCTCAGTTGTGTGTATGTCATCCAACACTTATTGGTACATTCCTTGTTGGTGTGCCCCCTCTGTTCTGTCTTCCCAGAGTCCTTCCTGTCTCCACTGTAAATACTTCCTTAAACCTCGTGTTGAGCCCCTCAGATACCTCTTGACCGTTTCTTTTGAGTTCTCCACCTTCTTTCTTCAGCCTGATCACCTGGTCTTTGACTGTTGTCTTCCTCCTAACGTGGCTATACAGCAGTTTCGAGTGAGACTTGACTTTCGATTCTATGTCGTTTTCGTACTGTCGCTGGGCCTCCCTCCTTATCTGTGCATACTCGTTTCTGGCTCTTCGACTAATTTTCTTATTTTCTTGGGTCCTTTGCCTTCTGTACCTTTTCCATCCTATAGTGCATTTAGTTTTTTCCTCCCTACACCTTCGGGTAAATCAAGGTCTAGCTTTGGCTTTCCCATTATTTCGGTTGCCCTTAGGAACAAACCTTTCGTCTGCTTTCTTGCATTTTGCTGTTACGTATTCCATCATTTCGTTTACTGACTTTCCTCCCATTTCTCTGTCCCACTGAACCTCCTGCGGGAAGTTCCTCATACCTGTGTAGTCCCCCCTTTTATAGTTTGGCTTTTCCCATTCAACTCCTGTTACCCTCTCCACTTGTAACTCTACTATGTAATCTAAGCTCAGAACCACGTGATCACTAGCTCTATGGGGCCTCTCATATGTGATGTCCTCAATGTCTGAATTGCTCAGGGTGAACACAACGTCCAGTCTTGCTGGTTCATCCTTCCCTCTCTCTCTGGTAGTGTCCCTAACATGCTGATGCATGAGGTTTTCTAGTACCATATCTATCATCTTGGCTTTCCATATTTCGGGACCCCCTTGTGGCTCTAGGTTTTCCCAATCGATCTCCCTGTGGTTGAAATCACCCATAACAAGTAACTTTGCTCTGCTCTAGTGAGCTCTTCTTGCCACCTCAGCCAGTGTGTGCACCATCGCTCTGTTATTCTCTTCGTATTCCTCTCTTGGCCTCCTGCAGTTCTGTGGTGGGTTATACATCACTGCAATAACTACCATATGTTCCCCAGACTGAATTGTACTTATTATGTAATCCCTTTCTCCAATTGGGTTTATGTGTGTGTGTGTGTGTGTGTGTGTGTGTGTGTGTGTGTGTGTGTGTGTGTGTGTGTGTGTGTGTGTGTGTGTGTGTGTAAGAAACGACTAGCTTAGGCAGAAGTTGTTGGAAATTGGTTTCGCCGCTGAACACAAATGCCTGGGGCTTCAATATTTCCAAACTTTTAGGTATAAGTATCTGCTGTCACGTGAATGAACAGCAAACATGAAGAAGCTATACAACAGGCACACTGGCCCATGCTAGGCAGGTCTTTCTCAAATCCAATGCATCACACTTATATTTGGCTACAATATTTTCTGTAACCTAACTCCTCTACTGGTCGCCTGCACATTCCACGACACAATAAATATCCTGAACTGATCAGAAGAATCTTTTTCCACTCATGGTGGGTATTATAGTTTCACGAAATGCACTAAACAACCATGGTGACTTCATTCACTAATGAGTTAGACAGGTGGGTATATTCATGCTTAAAACGTGTCGCTTGTGTAACAGGCTCCATCAGACTAACACACATTCTGCAGTGTTATAATTGTTTGTATTCGAACGAGAAACCTTTTAGACAAGTGAAACTCACTGACAATAAAGCTACTTAGTGTTGCAAATGATTTGTATTACTCATCAATTTGTCTGCATTGTATATCATTTATAATACAATGACATCACACAACTGTCGGAGGCCTACTCTTACTGGTGTATTGTCTCCTACTGGTGTATTGTCACTCTCATGATGTCTCTGTAAGCTTTTAATAATCCCCCACCAGTTCTCCACATCTGCAATATCTACCACGTTCCTCCCCTATCATTTTCTTTTTTAATGCATAACTGCAACAAAAGAGCTGTAAGACTGCTCACTGAAATGTTGCAAGGCAAACAATTGGTCAATTCATCCCCTTCCCTTTGTAAATCCTCCTTGTTCCTCTGCAGTCCTCTCTCTGTTGTCTTTCCCCTATATTCTTGGATAATAATCCAACTCAAAGGACTGGCTCCCGTTTAATTCTTATAATCTATATAGTCTCCTCATCCCCTATACACAGAATCTGTGCAGCATAACACATTCGGGTTCTGGGTATATTTTCTTCATATTATAACCAGGAACTATACATGCTCTACGCCAATCCTAAGATAACTTCCTTTATTTCATGTATATATATATATATATATATATATATATATATATATATATATATATATATATATATATATATATGCAAGGAATTCGCAAGAGCAGGCGAAATATACACAAACACTGATCTCTGGCTGAAAGAGCTCGAACCTACGAACCTTGGAACAAGGTACGCAGTGCTTTACCAATCTACCCACACTGGACCAATACCTTGAAGTCCAGCTTGCGTTAGACTTTGATCCAAGGCAGCCAGCTTTCAGGGAGAAGGCTTACAGCTTTTCATCTCATCCCCTGCATGCATCAGCCTTACCAGAGATATTAAGAATGCATTGTTAATATCTCTAGCATGCAGAGGATGAGATGAAAAGCTGTAAGCCTTCTCCCTGAAAGCTGGCTGCCTTGGATCAAAGTCTAGCGCAAGCTGGACTCCAAGGTATTGGTCCAGTGTGGGTAGATTGGTAAAGCACTGCGTACCTTGTTCCAAGGTTCGTAGGTTCGAGTCTCCTTCAGCCAGAGATCAGTGTTTGTGTATATTTCGCCTGCTCTTGCGAATTCCTTGCATTGTTAATATCTCTATTAAGGCTGATGCATGCAGGGGATGAGATGAAAAGCTGTAAGCCTTCTCCCTGAAAGCTGCTGCCTTGGATCAAAGTCTAGCGCAAGCTGGACTCCAAGGTATTGGTCCAGTGTGGGTAGATTGGTAAAGCACTGTGTACCTTGTTCCAAGGTTCGTAGGTTCGAGTCTCCTTCAGCCAGAGATCAGTGTCTGTGTATATTTCGCCTGCTCTTGTTCCTTGATAATGTGAGTAGTCACGAAAGCACTTGAAATTTCTCTATTCTTTCACAGTGGTTGTTTTGCATATTTTGAAATCACCTGTTTACTGTGATCTTATTGCATATATATATATATATATATATATATATATATATATATATATATATATATATATATATATATATATATATATATATATATATCGTGAATGATGGAATTCAGGGAAACCGGCAGTCCGGCCTTGACTCCTGGAGATGGGAAGTACAGTGTCTGCACTCTGATGGAGGGGTGTTAATGTTACAGATTTATAAGTGAAGTGTAGGCATGCCTTTGGCAAGACAGTGATGGAGTATATCTATATCTCCACCTGCTTTTAGCACTCTCATTCTTAATTCCATCCATCGTCCACAGTTTTGCTCCCTTCCATCCTTCATACAGCCTCACCTAATCCTATCCACTCAGAACTGTAACTGTAAAATTGTTTAATTTACGTAGATATAATCATTCAAATATTAGAAATAGATAATTTTTAAGTAAACATCTTAAGCAGTAATACATGGTATTGGATATCCCTTGAAGAGAGATTCATATAGTGTTTTACTGCACCGCTTTTTAAACAATTTAATAAACAATTTATATTAAATATGTATATAATTTTGGAAATAGTGTGTCTCTGCCATGAGTGGAAGGCCAGAAACTCACCAGCTGGCGCTAGACAGTAAATAAACTGAAGCAAACACCATCTGTCTCAGTGGTGGTCTGTGCACACATGCGCCACCTGACCGGGAGGTTGAACCCTGAAAATATGCAAAATTTGTTCGTTTTTCTGACACCTGTTGTCTCTGTTTACCTTACTATAAGTAGGTACCTGGGAGGCATCCTAGGGAAGAACATTGAAGGCAATATTCTATAAACAAGACAGATATTTTGACGACATGACTGTATTTTATCCTTCTTTTCTACCCTCCAGGTTAATAATTATTAATTGTTCAGATTATAATCTGAACAAAATCTCCGCTGGTGAATTGTATTATTAAAAACATTTTTTTTTCTTTGTGAGTCATTATTATTATTATTATTATTATTATTATTATTATTATTATTATTATTATTATTATTATTATTATTATTATAGAACTAATAATAATCATCTATTATTCTGCAGTAGTGAATAAACATTTGAATTTTTTGCTATTATCATGACAAGCGACCTGTATGTAAAATATTGTAAATAAATGTGTGAATCATATGCAGTTCTATTCGACATATTATTTGTTGTATGTGCTAATAACTTATCAAGAGTTGATTTGGTCAGTAAGTTTCCTGCTATACTCAGTGAACAAGATCAATTGAATCTTTGATCAGGTAGCCTATTTATTCACTAAGGTTGTTGGATATGGTTAGAGCCGTGGTCCTCAACTTACTTTGGGTGGCGTCTCTATCACAGAGTCGTGGTTCTCAATGTACTTTGAGTGGCTCCATCTATCACAAGTGATCCTTATCTACACGCCCTCCTTCTTTCCTTCATATATAATTTTAAGTATAAAAATTAAGAAAAGTCCTCTTGATTTAAATTGAAAAATTGAGAAAGTGGTTTTTCAATTGTTTATTATTGCAATTATTAATTATTTCGTATATGTATTGTTATGTGAGTTATTTATCATTATTTCTAACTATTCAAAAAGTATCTGTTTAAGGGGGAAATCGCATATACGCAACATATCCCTTATTTTTGTCTGGGTTTGCGTATCCCTCTGGAAATTTCTTACGTCGCTTAGGGGAACTACCTCCCCCCCTTGGGGAACTACCCCCCCCTTGGGGAACTACCCCCCCCCTTGGGGAACTACCCCCCTAGGGGAACTATCCCCCTAGGGAAACTAACCCGCTCCCCTTCTTCCCACCTGTTAAAATTCTCTGAATTAGACAGTTTTAATTAGTTACTGTCTGTCACGAATCTTGTAATAAACAATTTATTAATTCACCTGTCAGAAATGACTCATGATTTTCTGTCTTCCAGGTAAGATGATGAAACGACTCGACCTGAGCAAGAATTTTCTTATTAACACTGATATACTGCGTCTGTACAGTAAGTACAGAAAACGTCAATATTGTAGCCTAATTATTTTGTCATTTATAATGGGAGAGTAAAACCTTAAGGGTCATGCAGTTTCTGGGAAAAATAAGATGTAATTAGTTTTGATCAAAGGGAAAAGAAGGTGGAACAAATTTAATTATCCAAGTGCCCTTTACCATTAGCAAGTCAAATCTTTTGAGGAGGTAAATTGTTGTCAAAAACTTATATTAATTATATGTATTCTAATAAAAGGAATATTAAGTGCCATCTTCTTTCTAACTTGTTCTTCTAAGAAAAAAGTTTTGACCCTACATACTTCTATCTGGTCCGTCTATGTATAGAAAAGTTAGATCCCTACATCTTGCTAACTGGTGCATGTAATAATATAAGCGGTAGGGTTACTACTAATTGCCGACTGATCTATCGTTCCTGAGACACAGTACAACTGGAATTCTTATATATAATCTTAGATCCTTGCTTTGAAAAATTGGAATAACTAAGGATCTGATGCATCGGTCCAGGAGCTTCATTCTAATCTTCATTTTTAATCTAGTTTTCATTTTTGCTTCTCACATTTATGGAGCTTAGTGATTGGGTGGAGCAGTGTCGGCAGCGACAGTATTTTGAGGTTAGATGTTTTTGAAGTTATGTATTATTTTGAGGTTATATAACTCTGTTGGTGTATAATTTTCGGGAAAACATATTTGTGGAAATATAACATTGCATACATAACATGTTGGCCATAGAACTTGTCCCAGTTGTCGATGAATGGGATTACAAGTTCTTTGTAGTACCTGTCTGGTCAGCAATTTTCTCCAGTTACCCTAGACATCCATTCATTACCCACTCCTCGTCTATGTAAAATGGTTCATATGATCGTCACCTCTCCCTTAGACCTATTTAAATCTATAGTGACCTGTACTTATCTAGCAGCTCCTGTCTCCTGGCTTTCCCAATATCGTTTACACCAACACTGAGACAGATAATGGGCTTGTTTCCATTACCGACATGATATTATCCAACTTGTTGACTATGTCACCAACATCATCTCCTGGAAAACACACCCTCTGTCTCACTTTCTTATCTCTGTTATGGAAATCACGGTCAATATATCTTAACCGTGAGTCATTGACACAAGAATGTTCCTACCTTTACTAGCAGAGGAGTTAATGATATATATATCCTCGCTAACCATTGAAGTTTATTCGTTCTGGTAAACAGAGAAGCTATTTCCTACCTTCCAATCTTCTCTTTTAACCATCCTCGCTTTGATGTTTCTTCCTTTACTGGGAACGTCTACCCACTTGTAAGGGTTGTCAATCTGCTCCTCACAGCTGGTAACCTGTTTTCCTTCACTAACCCCAACTACCTGACAATCATTGCTATACCTACCCAGGTGAATTCTGTTTCTTATTTCCCTCCTTGAGAAGTAAAACCTCCTCCTTCAACAACTTGAGCCCAGACTCTTAAGAGACTGCAGAAGCAAGGCATGGTGTACCCCGTACCCATCCTGTGGACAGTAGAGCAAGAACATGAAGATAAACAAAATACCTAGGAATTAGGCCCCAAAACTGTTAACAGGAGCATTTGAGGATTTATATCTACGGCTGGCTTATCTGTTGCAAGTTTACTTGGGAAATTTGCTTAATTTGCTTAATCTTAATTTGCTTAATCTGAGAACATACCGTATCCATATGAATGGTTCAGAAAACCGATAAGTTGATAAATGAGACACTTGTGCAGCTCAAGTGTCTTATCCTTCATCTTGTCAGCTTTCTGAACCATTTATATAACAATTCTTGTCAAAAGCAGCAATGTCTTGGAATCTTGATACAGGGAATTCTACGCTTGTTAAACCTATATGCATGACCTAATTCCACCTGTGGATTTTTCCATGGTGATGCCTCTTTCGACTGATTCCCCTTATCTGTGTGCAGTACGTAAGTACATTCTTGGCGTATATGCTGTGCTTTCATCACGAATGATGGACTGAACACATCGACCCCAGGCTGAGGGACTGATTACCTTATACTTGGATCATTCATCTTGTATTGGACTGAGGAAGCCACTGACTGACAAAACGTTTCCATAATAAAGATACCAGAAGTCTCATTCATCAACATACTGTAGTCTTCAAGATAGTGATCACAGGGCTGGCCACAAAGTTTGCATTTGATTTAATCATAGTCTGTGTTTCCCAAACTACTAGAATTACTTGTAATTAAGCCTAAACCTGGCTACTACAACATTAGTCAGTCTGTTCACACTCCAAGTTGCTCCATAAACATAATTATCTACGTTCATGCGAATGATATATTGAGTGATAAGCCTTCTCATGTTTCTGACTGCATTCCTGTAACATTCAGTTTCATTATTTACTTCTCTCTTAATATTATTCCTGATGCTAGATACAGACGTACCCGGATTATATTCTATCTTTTTATTCAGGGTACTTTTTTGACCAGTTTATAAACTTTTTCATGAAGGAGTAATCCAATATGTGGTAGAATTTCATAGACTTTTGAGTATGTATATGTGGTTTCTCAAATGAGTATCTTGTTAATTATTATTATATGAGTTAAGAGCCTTCAATGATGACACAGAATTAGTAATAATCATAGTCAGTCTCTGTGTCATAAGCTAGTTTTAGCACCAACAGAAATGCAAACAATTCAGTTTGCAATGTGGGCGCCTAGCTATTAATTCTTATGCCTAATTCAACATAGTTTCTGTCATTATTGTCTAGGGAGGTAGCAACAAGAATAAATGTAGCCCTGCCAGTAGAATCTTGTTTATACCCATTAGTGTATTTCACTTGTGATAAATTATTACTAATAGTTAAGTGAATTGCAGGTGATTTAATGAAAGGATTATTAATGATGAACTTCTTGGGAGAGGCTTGCAGGGATTTGATATTATAATGAACACAACTTCCATGAATAGGTGTAATGCTCTTGTCGTCTTCGGTCATACAGTTCATTCAGGTTACAAAATTTATTGTAATTACATGTTTTTGCAATTCATTTAGTTGTGTATTTACCTCTGGATATTTATTTAGGTTTTCAGGGACAGTATTTGCTTCGTTCATTTACATTTTAATGCCAAGTACATTATTAATCTTAACTACCCTATCATCGACTCGCGAAACGTAATAACATGATAGTACATAATCAACGCAAAGAACGCTTGGGGTCGGCTGGAGTGAGGTTAACTGAGGTTTAGAGCACTCACCTGCCAGGGGTTCGATTCCCACTTATTCTGTGATTTATTCTATCGTTGATACTAACAACACCAAACTCTTTCCTCATTAAGAACGTTACTGGATTTAGGACAGCCGAGAATATTTCTAAGGGCTTCATTTTTGCTTAGTTGCAAGGGCCGAAGAGAACTACACTTAGATAATATTAACCTGGATACAAAATAATTATTTAAGGATTTAATATAAGCTATGTGCATCATTCTCACTATCCTCACATTAGTACCATACTTGGGGTTGTAGCCTGGAACACCTGTGAGAACATTTAATCTACCTCTGCGTTTATTATTTGTGGTATGAAGGATTTATTGAAGGGTGCGTCGACACCTAGAAATCGGTAAGAATTAACATAATTGATGTTTTCACTGAGATAGGTGAGGGAGTCGCTTGCTTGTCACTATGTTTTAGATGAAGATATGACGAGGTCTCGTTAAGAATGGTACTCATCTTCTTATGATCTGTTGTGTGTATCATGAAGTCATCAGCATAGGTTAGGTTTAGGTGACGTAGGTAGAGTATTTACGAAAGCATTACTCAGAGCATGAAATAACAGGGGCTCAGAACTCCTCTCTGTGGTGTACCTAGGAACATTTCTTGAACCTCGATTCTCAAGCCTTTACCTAGGAACATTTCTTGAACCTCGATTCTCAAGCCTTTACCTAGGAACATTTCTTGAACCTCGATTCTCAAGCCTTTACCTAGGAACATTTCTTGAACCTCGATTCTCAATCCTTTACCTAGGAACATTTCTTGAACCTCGATTCTCAAGCCTTTACCTAGGAACATTTCTTGAACCTCGATTCTCAAGCCTTTACCTAGGAACATTTCTTGAACCTCGATTCTCAATCCTTTACCTAGGAACATTTCTTGAACCTCGATTCTCAAGCCTTTACCTAGGAACATTTCTTGAACCTCGATTCTCAAGCCTTTACCTAGGAACATTTCTTGAACCTCGATTCTCAAGCCTTTCCCTAGGAACATTTCTTGAACCTCGATTCTCAAGCCTTTACCTAGGAACATTTCTTGAACCTCGATTCTCAAGCCTTTACCTAGGAACATTTCTTGAACCTCGATTCTCAAGCCTTTACCTAGGAACATTTCTTGAACCTCGATTCTCAAGCCTTGGTAGAGAATAGAGGATATTCTATTTGAGAGATATCCTGTTATCTACAACTACACCACTACACTACTAGCACTACATTATCGTCACCACTATCATCACTACACTATCATCACTACACTACCATCATCACTACACTACCATCACTACACTACCATCATCACTACATAACCATCATCACTCCAATACCATCATCACTACACTACCATCATCACTACATAACCATCATCACTCCAATACCATCATCACTACACTACCATCATCACTACACTACCATCATCACTACACTATCATCACTACACTACCATCATCACTACACTACCATCACTACACTACCATCATCACTACATAACCATCATCACTCCAATACCATCATCACTACACTACCATCATCACTACATAACCATCATCACTCCAATACCATCATCACTACACTACCATCATCACTACATAACCATCATCACTCCAATACCATCATGACTACACTATCATCACTAAATTACCATCCTCACTACACTATCATCATCACTACACTACCATCACCACTACAATATCACCACCACTACAATCCAATCACCGCTATGCTACCGTCATCGCTGCACTACCATCATCGCTACACTACCATCATCGCTGTGCTACCATCATCGCTGTACTACTATCATCACAGCACTAACACCACCACAACACTGCAATCATTATAATACCACTACCATCACTATAATTAAATCATCACTACACTACCATAACTATTATACCATCATCACTACACTACCACTATCACCACACTAAACTGCCATCACTACACTTCCATCATCACTACACTGTCACCACTACACTACCATCATCACTACTATAATCATCACAACATTATCATCAACACTACACTACCATCATAATAATACCATAACTGCTACACTACCATCACTACTCTACCATCAATACACACTACCATCATCACTATACTACCATCACCACTACACTGCCATCATCACTATAATAAACTCATCACAACACTACCATCACATTACACTACCATCACTATAATACTATAACCACTACACTACCATCACTTTTTTACCATCACCACTACACTACCAACATCACTACATTACCGTCATTACTATACTACAATTATCACAACACTGCCATAACCACTACACTACCATCATTACTATGCCAGCATCATCACTACTCTACTATCACCACTAAGATACCATTGTCACTACACAACCACCACCACTACACTACCATTTTCACTGCACTACCAGCCCCACTACACAATCACAACCACTACATATAATCACTACTACACTACCATCATCACTACAGTACATCACTACACTACCATAACTTCTAAACAACCACTACCACTACCCTACCACTACGACTGCATTAGTATCGCCACTACCACCACCACAAAAATCACCACTGCACTTCCATCATTACTACACTGTCATCACACAGTACACTACTATCACCACTAAACTACCATCAGAACATTACAATCACCACTACACTACCCATCATCACATTACTACCACCACCACTGCACTATCACCACTACACTATCATCACTGCACAGTCACCACTACACTACCATCAGAGCATTACAATCACCAAGTCACTATCACAACTACACTACCATCACAACTACACTATCACCACTACACTAACCATCACCACTGCACTGCTATCATTACGTTAATTACACTGCCACCATTAATACACTACCACCAGCGCACTGCAATCAGCACCGCAGTAACCATCACCACTACACTAAAATCACAACTACACTACCATCACAACTAAACTACCATCACCACCTCACTAACCATCACCGCTACACTACCATCAGAGCACTACGATCACCACTGCATTACCATCAGAACACTACTGTCACTACACTAACAATAACCACTACACTAATACCAATCATTACAATTACTAGTGCACTACCATCCCCACTACAGCGCCATCACCACTACACTACCATCAGAACACTATATCACCATTACAATAACTCTCACCACTTAACTACCATCACCACTGCACTACCATCACCACTACACTACCATCAGAACACTACATCACCATTACAATAACTCTCACCACTTAACTACCATCACCACTGCACTACCATCACCACTACACTACCATCAGAACACTACATCACCATTACAATAACTCTCACCACTTAACTACCAACACCACTGCACTACCATCACCACTACACTACCATCAGAACACTACATCACCATTACAAAAATTCCCACCACTTCACTACCATCACCACTATACTATCCTGACCACAATAATTCCAATTATCTGCTACCAAAATGCTATACCATGTAATGTTCTTAGCGGAAGAAAAGTACTTGGAAACAACACAAGAAACTTATTCATTTAGGTTTTAGTAGCTCCTGTAGTAAACAAAATGGTTCGCTACACTATATTTTTGATGATCTCCTTCTAAGGTGTTTTGCTCTGGGTGAACGAGCGTATGCCGTAGCGTATATTAACGTAGGAAGCTTAGGATGGGCCAAAGTACCTGATGTTAATATGATTATATCTCTTGTGCAGAATTACATCTGGACTGAGTGGTTAATGGCAGAGACCACGGAAGAACTGTCCGGCTTCTCTCCTTGGAGTGTCCGAAGCTACCTATTCACAGGTGTAATCTCAGCAGTACTCGCAGTTGCCTACACCGTTCCTAACATAGTGTTATTTATTACTTGGCTTTATAAGTCTCTTAAGTCCTGCAAAAAATTATCCTGCTGCTGTGAATATTCTCATGTTCCCTCTGTTGATGAAGATGAAGGAAATAAAGTTACTTCAGCTGAAACTGACGACGTGTATGAAGACCCTTCAGCTGATATTGATATGTATGAAGGTCCTTCATCTGGTATTGATGTGTATGAAGATCCTTCAGCTGGTATTGATGTGTATGAAGATCCTTCAGCTGGTATTGATGTATATGAAGATCCTTCAGCTGGTATTGATGTGTACGAAGATCCTTCAGCTGGTATTGATGTGTATGAAGATCCTTCAGCTGGTATTGATGTGTATGAAGATCCTTCAGCTGATATTGAAATGTATGAAGATCCTTCAGGTAGTGTTGATTTGTCTTAAGATCCTTCATCTGATTGATATGTATGAAGATCCTTCAGCTGATATTGATATTTATGAAGATCCTTCAGCTAGTATTGATGTGTCTGATGATCCTTCAGCTAGTATTAATGTGCGTGAAGATCCTTCAGCTAGTATTGATGTACCTGATGATCCTTCAGCTAGTATTAATGTGCGTGAAGATCCTTCAGCTAGTATTGATGTGTCTGATGATCCTTCAGCTAGTATTAATGTGCGTGAAGATCCTTCAGCTAGTATTGATATGCATGAAGATCTTTCAGCTGATGTTGAGGATGTTCACGGAGATCATTCGGCTGATGTTGGTAACTTAATGACGAACATTCTGAGTGCTTCGTAGTGATCTTGGTTTAAAACACCTGCTCAACTATTTCCAGGAACACTTGGAAGATTTCGTGTTACTCTCGATCAAATAATTGTCAGGAGCATCCTTCAATGAGGCAAGAGATTATACGGGATCATAGCTCGACTTTGTCAAGATAAATGTACAAAATTCGCAAACAACCCACAAGGCCTGTCAAGTGAGGATAATGGTAGTGTCATGGATGTGAAATACGGTCGAGGTGGTATTGTATACTTTTTACTTTTCGACGTGTGAGAACTGTTGGTGAAGAACTCACTAAGGTGTTGAGCTGCACCCTGATTCTTTTGTATGTAAAGGCACATTATTACATTTCTGTTTATGTTAGAATTAAGTTACAAAACAGATGGCAGATGGGGAGTTGAGGAGTCTGTGAGAGAAAACGTTGCTGTACTGAGTCATTAAGGGAAATTATTATTATTATTATTATTATTATTATTATTATTATTATTATTATTATTATTATTATTATACACAAATAAGCCGTACATAAAAAAGAGAAGCTTATTATGGCGTTTCGGTCCGACTGGAACCATTTACAAGTCACACTAAATTGTAAATGGTCCAAGTCGGACCGAAATGTCGTCGTAAGCTCCTCCTATGTGCGGGTTATTTGTGTATTGTTCCTGTCACGGTATTCTTGCCATTTTGTTCTTTATTATTATTATTATTATTATTATTATTATTATTATTATTATTATTATTATTATTATTATTATTATTGTTGTTGTTGTTTTGCTATTATTGGTTACCCCATGAAAGCCAAGTCGTGCTGCTTGTTTCCACTGAGCTTCTGGAGTTCTCTTCCTCAGGAAGCCACCCACAACAGTCCGCTAATTCCCAGGTACCTATTTACTCCTAGGTGTAGGAGACGAAAGCCTAGCTACTGCTAGGATAAGAAGGGCAGCAGGTGAAGGGAGACTAACACCCATATACCTATTTGCTGCTAGGTGAACTGGGGTTGCCGGTGCATAGAGACTAATACCCTGGTACCTATAAATTGCTAGGTGAACCAATGCCACATTGCACCAGTATCACCCCGCTACACATTACACTATCCTCTCCACCCTACACTATCACCACAGAGAAAGAGAGAGATAGAAAGGGAAAGCGAAAGAGAGAATGTAGGTAAGTCCTCTTAGCATGCAAATAACGACAGGAACCCTAAGCCTAACTTGGTAAAGCCCTGTGTAAAAAACAGAGACGAAGACAAACAGTGAGAGAGAAAGAGAGATAATAAATAATCTTTATTCCTTTATCAGTTTATGTAGGAAAGAGAATATTGGGGCTAGGTATATTATCATGAGTTTACTACTATTGAAACACTCATGTGGTGCTCATCAAGGATTTTGATGAGTTTGTTACATCTATGATTGTCAAATGTTTCGTACGAGAGCAGATACGAAGGAACAATTAGATTTGCACGAAGACAGTTGCAAGGTTGGCTAAACATGTGTGCATTTGGTCTGAATGTACCTTGGAACATTCACTTTCTAAATACAATATTAATACTTATGACAAAGCGGTCACCTACAGAAGGTAATAGTTAATAAAGAAAGCATATGAAGAAGTGGATCCCGTCAATCTTCCTATGACAGTGAGTCTCATTTGGGAGATAATCAGAGTACATTATTATTATTATTTTCATTATTATTATTATGTTTATTATTATTATTAATACTGAGAAGCCTTAAAAATCAAGGTATAGAGATAGTGCTATGGGATTAAATATGGAATTATGACGCGTGAAGTGTGCGGGAAAGTGTTTGAAGTTTCCGAATCAGAACAGACATCACAATCCCACATCGCCATCGAACTCTTAAAAAAGAGCTTATTGTGTTCACTGTCAACATAAGTGAGACAGATTTCTAATGTTTTGTCGAAATATATCTTATGATTCAGGTGATATTCTAAAGGTATTAACAATAAACATTTACGGTGTTACGATTTATTTTAAGAAATTTTTATAATTTATGAAAGTAGAGGTAGAAAATATGGGGTTTCGTGAGTTTATTAAATAAATTCATATAAACTCTAGCCAAACAGCATATCAAAGCTTGGAATATTCACACTCTATTAAGAGATGCACTTGCAGTTGTTATTCCATTATTCAGAAAGGTTAAACAAGTATTCATCTATGATTATATTACATAGTTTGGCAATATTATATGAGATTAATTCTTATATCTCTGTGGGCGAGGGGCTTGGACTTCCAGCAGGCGTGCGTGAGCGTGTTTGATACGAGTGAATGGAGACGAATGGTATTTGGGACCTGACGAGCTGTTGGAGTGTGAGCAGGGTGATATTTAGTGAAGGGATTCAGGGAAACCGGTTATTTTTATATAGCCGGACTTGAGTCCTGGAAATGGGAAGTACAGTGCCTGCACTATAAAGGTTTGGAGGGATATGTTGTGTATCTTTATACGTATATGCTTCTAAGCTGTTGTGTTCTGAGCACCTCTGCAAAAACAGTGATTATGTGTGAGTGTGGTGAAAGAGTTGAATGATGATGAAACTGTTTTCTTTTTGGGTCACCCTGCCTCGGTGGGAGACGGCCGACTTGTTAAAAAAAAATCTCTGAAGAAATGCGAGATCAATTAGAAAGATTAAGATTTTTCCTGCTAGACAATACAAGACCTTAGGTACTTACTTGATTTTGTACCTGAAGACAAATGTGGGTTTACTAGGTGATGAGTATATAAAATAGAGAAAAACATTCTGATATTTTTATAAACCGGTAAAATATAATTATTTAAGCTAACCTTCACTCAGCTGGTAATACCTTTCATTCCCCCGTATCCCCTGGCTACGTGGGAATGAAAGAAGTATATATGCAAATTATCAACTGAAGAAAGGGATTCATTTGTCGATGCCTGTTTAGTTAATATTTCATGTTAGAGGGATAAGGGATATTGGATATTGTGCTATACCAAACCTACAAAACCACATATTGGTACGAGCACAGTTGATATTCTTCTCCTTCTTTCATATGTAAATATTACAAAAGATATGTTATCAGAACAGTGTAGAGACATAAATAAGGCAGTAAGATGTATAAGGCCGATCATAAACTAATTGCTATCCATCTTTCACAGAAAAATTATTTGGTGAGCTTGCATTTACTTCAACTCTCGATGGATATAGGTGAAGAGATTTAAAAAGTTCACGATATTTATGAATTCACTGAAAGTTTTTAGAATAATTAATCAGGACTAATACCGGGCAGAGAACCAAGACTTAGTGCCCCATTAATTTTAAAACGTTCAGATTCACAAATAATGTCGTCGATGGGAATTCTTGATTTAGTATCGCCAAGTATTGTGAAAGGTGTAAATACATTAACATCACGAAAGAATTCACTACAACAACTAAATATCCGTTCTTAAAGAATATTAACTGCTTAAGGCAACCTAGTCATTCACACATTCATGACTGAAGTTATTGGTTAAATAACTTCGCTTTGGCTTCTAAATACTCGAGATACCTAAGGTAAGACCGTTCGAATTCTGGTTCTGAGTACCAGCTAGATGATGTCTAGAATGACTAATTGTACATAGATACAATCTCATACATTTTTAGTATGCTAAGTATGTATACTAACTACACTACGGAACGCATAATATCATACAAGAATATTCCAAACTTCCCATAAGATCATCCAATATATGAAAATACTACGAAGAATAAACTAGGATTATTCAAACGCGAGATGTGTGAAAATAATATTAGTGAACTGGTTGCCCTCGAACGTACAATGTTCTCCGTAAAACTTGCTGGAGAAATAAGAATGACTGCGGAGTCAAGGTGATTCCATCCCATTTATACCATTGCTAACTCATAAGAAGCTCAAGAGTGTTTTGTCTTCCTTTGTCAGGGAAACTCGTGAGTGTAGAAAAATAATATGAAAGACGAAATTTATAGCGTTAATGTATATAGTATATAGGTATATAGAGTATAGGTATATAGTATAAGGTATATAGTGCTGAAGGTCACTAGAATATGGCTTTTCAGACATTCCTAGCAAATGTAATGTAAATATAGTATGTAAGCAAATAATGTTAAGTAATTACTATTACTGTAGTATCTTAAATATGTAGTGAGGAAGGTTACCCTTATACTAACAATGATTCGGTAATAATATATGCAAATGTTTTACTGTATTATCTTTAAATTACTTAATATAATATTAAGGGTGCATAATGCCACTGTGAGCTGTTGTTGTTATCTTTCCAACCGGAGGTCTAAGATTACCTCTTGGCTTTTCTTTAAGTTTGCCTCTATCCCAGTGATTTAAAAGTATGAAATAAGGTTACCTGCAATAAGGTTACCTGCAATAAGGTTACCTGCAATAAGGTTACCTACAATAAGATTACCTGCAATAAGGTTACCTGCAATAAGGTTACCTGCAATAAGGTTACCTGCAATAAGGTTACCTGCAATAAGGTTACCTGCAATAAGGTTACCTGCAATAAGGTTACCTGCAATAAGGTTACCTGCAATAAGGTTACCTGCAATAAGGTTACCTGCAATAAGGTTACCTGCAATAAGGTTACCTGCAGTAAGGTTACCTGCAATAAGGTTACCTGCAATAAGGTTACCTGCTCGCAGCGAAATAACCGTAAAAACTTGCAGGTTTGAAAAACATTAATTCTGGAAATTAAAGATAAATGATATCTTTTTTTCCTGTGAATTTATATTACAACAAATTACTTTCATTAACCCAAATTAAAATATTAAAACACATTTTGCTTAACTGAAATTTTTCTAATTACTTAATCCTTTCGTACTAAAATCTATTTATATAATTTTTAAAAAATAGAAAGTAATCTGGATTACACAGGTTTGAACTTAAATCATGTACAGATTTAAAGGTCGAACAGATTTCTTGCAACTTTGAACTACAAATAATCTTTAATTCATCGTCGAGATTGCAAAGGTTTTTGTGGCGACATTTTTGGTAAACAATAAGAAAAAAGTTATTTGTATTTTTCCCCCCACCGAAACATCTTTCTAATAAGATTTACTAATTTAAATTATTTTTTAATGCTCTATTGTAAAATTTTGTAGGTTTTTTATGGTCTTTTTTGCCATATATAAACTTTCTTACTCAGCCAGAGAAATTTTATATAAGCAAAATGATAATTTTTAAAAGGGTGGGCCGGTAAGCCAGTGGAAGGTCTCGGTCAGACGACCAATAGCTGAAGCTGTGAGTCATCATAAGACTATGACCCGGGTCAGGAAACACTTGTCCTGTTTCCTGACAAACTTTACCTAACATAACCTTGAGATATATGCCGGGAGACATCTATACGACTGAGTCACCAGGACTGTCTACCTGTGGTGACTGCCATCTCACATGACTTACGAAATCGTAATGGCACGATTGTAAACAAACCATACTACGGGTGGGGTTAGAACCCGCGATCAAAGAGTCTCAAAACTCCAGAGACTCTCTGACCGCGGGTTCTAGCCCCACCCTTGGTATGGTATGCCGTCTCACAGCACGGAAAACATCACCTATGTCCCACAGGGAGATTTTCGGCACCAGGACGGAGGTCACCGCAACGAGACAAAACTTTCCAGATCACGGGACCCCCTAGCACCCGTTAGAGTAATCCCTTGTGAGTGAGGTCGCTCTGAGTTAAATCACAACCAGTAGCAAACTGTCAACAATGATTTTGGGTATATAAAATGCTTAATTTTCACAAATTAATTATTATGTAACTATTATAACTTCCAGACTTGATATTTGACTATTAATCAAATTTATGCAAACTATACGCCGTATAATTCAACTGGTTTAACATTTCCTCGGAATATTATAACAAATATTTGATATTATTAAATTTCCTATATTTACCAAACTTATTTCACTGGAATGGAGCGCCATATTTAAAAAAAAAATACGTTTTCTGTCGGAAATAAAAAATACTTTCTTCGTCACATATAAATTAATCTCCAGAAGAGCTTCTCTTGGAGTTTATTTGTTAAGCTATTGTTCCGCGCTCAAGTAAAATTAATTGCATCTCGGCAACTATTCATGACTTTAAAAGTAATTGTGAATTAGGCAGTCTTTTGTAACTTAGAGAGGATTTGTCTGCTTGCAGTCTCACGTATTTCACTCGCCTCTGCTGGGAATTTCTACCTCCTGCCTGGCTCAACAAATCTCCCACTCGCCTGTGAGCTAAGATCACACTCTAGACTTGTTACGACCATACCCACAGCATACTAAGATCACACAATCTGCTAAGACCACACCCTGAGCCTCATTAAAATCACACGCTGAGCTTATTAAAGCCACACCTTGGGCTTACAAAAAGCAAACCACCTAGGTTCAAGACGACCACACCCTGACGTAGGAGCACACTCTGAGTTTCCAAACACATCACCCTGACCTTAATACAACAATATCTTGAACTTATTACAATCACACCCCAAGCTTATTAACCTACAACATGGCCTGAGAGAATACACTGACCTTGTTAAGACCACGCCCTGAACTTACCAATACCACGCCCTGAGCTTACTAAGACCACGCCCTGAACTTACTAAGACCACGCCCTGAACTTACTAAGACCACGCCCTGAACTTACTAAGACCACGCCCTGAACTTACTAAGACTACACACTGAACTTACGAATATCACACATTAAGCTTATTAATACCACGCCCTGAACTTACTAAGACCACACCCTGAACTTACTAAGACCACGCCCTGAACTTACTAAGACCACGCCCTGAACTTACTAAGACCACGCCCTGAACTTACTAAGACCACGCCCTGAACTTACTAAGACCGCACCCTGAACTTATTAATACCATAACGTGAGCTTACTAAGAATTCCACCGGAACTTACTAATACCACATCCTGAGCTAAGACCACACCCTGAGCTTACTTAGACCACGCAATGAGCTCATTAATCCCACGCCCTGAGCTTAGATCACTCCCTGAACTTACTAAGACCACGCCCCGAACTTAATAAGACCATAGCGTGAGCTTACTAAGACCACGCCCTGAGTTTACTAAGAGCACGCCCTGAACTTACTAAGACCACGCCCTGAACTTACTAAGACCACGCCCTGAACTAAGAGCACGCCCTGAACTTACTGAGACCACGCCCTGAACTTACTAAGACCACGCCCTGAACTTACTAAGACCACGCCCTGAACTTACTAAGACCACGCCCTGAACTTACTAATACCACACCCTGAGCTTACTAAGACCACGCCCTGAACTTACTAAGACCACGCCCTGAACTTACTAAGACCACGCCCTGAACTTACTAAGACCACGCCCTGAACTTACTAAGACCACGCCCTGAACTTACTAATACCACACCCTGAGCTTACTAAGACCACGCCCTGAACTTACTAATACCACACCCTGAGCTTACTAAGACCACGCCCTGAACTTACTAAGACCACGCCCTGAACTTACTAAGACCACGCCCTGAACTTACTAAGACCACGCCCTGAACTTACTAATACCACACCCTGAGCTTACTAAGACCACGCCCTGAACTTACTAATACCACACCCTGAGCTTACTAAGACCATACTCTGGGCTCACTAAGACCTCACCCTGAGCTCACTTTGATTACTCCCTGAACTTATTATGACCATATCCTAAACTTACAAAGACCACACCCTGAGCTTACTAAGATCACACCCTCAGGTTAATAAGATCACACCCTGAGCTTGCTAAGTTCACACCCTGAGCTTACTTAGATCACTCCCTGAACTTATTAAGACCATACCCTGAGCTTACTAAGACCACACCCTGAGCTTACTAAGATCACACCCTGAGCTTACTAAGATCACACCCTGAACTTACTAAGATCACAAACTGAGCTTACTAAGACCACACCGTGAGCTACTAAGACCACACCGTGAGTTACTAAGACCACACTCTGAGCCACTAAGACCACACTCTGAGCTTACTTAGATCACTCCCTGAGCTACTAAGACCACACCTTGAGCTTAGTAAACTCACACCCTGAGCTACTAACATCACACCCAGAGATTATTAAGATCACACCCTGATCACTTCCTGAGCTTACTAAGACCACACCCTGAGCTTACTAAGACCACACCGTGAGCATACTAAGACAGCACACTGAGCATACTGATACCACAAGCTGGAGTTACCAAGATAACACCCTGAACATAATGATACCACCCGCTGAAGTTACCAAGACAACACCCTCAACTCACTGATACCACACTCTGAACTTACTAAGATCACGCAAAAACTAAAATCATGTGGGAATTAAGATCACCCTACATCGAATATAACACCAGAACTAAAATCGCATCATAACTAACACAACGTCATAACTAAGAACACTTAAACTACAACCACACCAGAGCTAAGATAACTCCAAGAGATTACATTATAACTAACTAAACTCCAGAACTAAGAGCACTCCAGAAGTAAGAGTACACCAGATCAAAGAGCACCTAAGAGTGCACCAGTACTTAGAGCACACCAGATCTAAGAGCACCTAAGACTAAACTAGAACTAAGAGCACTCCAGAACTAAGAGCTCACCAGAACTAAGAGCACCTAAGAGTACACCAGAACTAAAAGCACACTGGAAGTAAGAGCACAACAGAACTAAGAACACATCGGAACTAAGAGCACCTAATAGTGCGCCAGAAGAAAGAGTGCACCAGAACTAGAAATAAGCCATGACTAAGAGCACACCAGAACTAACAGCACCTATTAGTGCACCAGAACTAGAAATAAGCCATGACTAAGAGCACACCAGAACTAACAGCACCTATTAGTGCACCAGAACTAAGAGTGCACCAGAACTAAGAGAACACCAGAACTAAAAGGACTCCATAACTAAGAGCACACGAGAACTAAGAGCACACCAGATCTAAGAGCACACCAGATCTAAGAGCACAATAGAACTAAGATCTCCAGAACTAAGAGCACACCAGAACCAAGAGCACGCCAGAACTAAGAACACACCAGAACTAAGAGCACACCAGAACCAAGAGCACACCAGAACTAAGAACACACCAGAACTAAGAGCACACCAGAACTAAGAACACACCAGAACTAAGAACACACCAGAACTAAGAACACACCAGAACTAAGAGCACACCAGAACTAAGAACACACCAGAGCTAAGAGCACACCAGAACTAAGAACACACCAGAACTAAGAGCACACCAGATCTAAGAGCACACCAGATCTAAGAGCACACCAGATCTAAGAGCACATCAGAACTAATAGCACACCAGATCTAAGAGCACACCAGATCTAAGAGCACACCAGATCTAAGAGCACATCAGAACTAATAGCACACCAGATCTAAGAGCACACCAGATCTAAGAGCACACCAGAACTAAGAGCACACCAGATCTAAGAGCACACCAGATCTAAGAGCACACCAGATCTAAGAGCACATCAGAACTAATAGCACACCAGATCTAAGAGCACACCAGATCTAAGAGCACACCAGATCTAAGAGCACACCAGATCTAAGAGCACATCAGAACTAATAGCACACCAGATCTAAGAGAACATCAAATCTAAGAGCACACCAGAACTAAGAACACACCAGAACTAAGAGCACACCAGAACACCAGATATAAGTCCAAACTTCTCCTACTCTAGTACCCCATCAGAGATAAGACCACACCAGAACTTAAACCATATTACAACTGGGTCTACACCAGAACTTGCTGAAACAAAACCGCCGACAATCAAAACCACAGGTTTATTAAAACTCTTTCCCAACCTATTTTTATATATGGCACCTTCTCTCCTTAATTAGAAAGTTTTAATGGTTTAGTTAGAAAGTATCGACCCGATGGAGAGTAAGATAAAAGCAAGTTTTGGCTCATTCAGCAACTTAATCATGTTAATGATGAACTTGGTCAAGTCCTTCGTGTGTGCAGACTCTTTATTCTGAAGTAATTTATTCTTCTTTTGCCTCTTACTCTCCAGTTAGATATTTTCTCGTGTCATTCGTGTACTAAATAGCAGAAAGAAATTGGGATATTAATTTTTTTTTATTTATATAATGATTTTTATTACAGGACAAAATTCACAACAAGATAAGACATTTTTATGGTATTTTTGCTCTTTAAGATATGATTTTCCTCGGATCTTTCACCCAGGAGGGTCAGCCACCCATTATAACCCAAGAAAGTGCGTCATCGAGGACCCACACCAGTCGACTAACACCCAGGTACCTAGTTGCTGCTAGGTGAACAGGACAACAGGTGTAAAGAAACACGACGAAATGTTTTCACCTCACCGGGAATCGAACCCAGGCCCTCCGTGTGTGAAGCGAGATCTTTAGCCACCAGAATAGCTTACATAAGAACATAAGAAAGGAGGATCACTGCAGCAGGCCTGTTGGCCCATACTAGGCAAGTCCTTTACAATCCATCCCACTAACAAAACATTTGCCCAACCCAATTTTCAATGCTACCCAAGAAATAAGCTTTGATAACTCTATCCACTCATTGGCAAGTCCCACTCAAATCTAGCCCCTCTCACTCATATATTTATCCAACCTAAATTTGAAACTACCCAAAGTCCCAGCCTCAATAACCCAAGCAGATAACAATATATGCACGAAAATGGCCACATTATGTTACACACAGTTGTGACACATCTCTATAATCGTCCAGTGGTAAAAATAAACTAAACTATCATGATATTAAATTATTATACGATCCTACTAATTAGAATAAAAACGAAAACTTAAAATTAAAAAGAGTACAATATGCAAAACAAAGGCAGGGCATCCCAGACAATATTTTGAAAGAATAAAATGTCAAGCCGTACTGACATTTTACAAAGCCGTATTGACAAAATGTCAATACGGCTTGACAAAGCCGTACTGACATTTTGACAAAGCCGTATTGTCAAAAATGTCAATACGGCTTGACGAAGCTCCTGAAGAGCGAAACGTTGCCACAATAAAAATGTTGCATTAGGTACGTGTGTGACCTTTTACCTAACAAATTTCAGTACAAGAGAAGCCACGGCGATGATAAAACTTCACAAAATCACTTTGTAATCAAGTCTAGAATATTATTTTGTTTTCAAGGAATCTTTGAGGGCTGGAGATATATCAGGGCTGGAGATATATCAGGGCTGGAGATATATTAGGGCTGGAGATATATTAGGGCTGGAGATATATCAGGGCTGGAGATATATCAGGGCTGGAGATATATCAGGGCTGGAGATATATCAGGGCTGGAGATATATCAGGGCTGGAGATATATCAGGGCTGGAGATATATCAGGGCTGGAGATATATCAGGGCTGGAGATATATCAGGGCTGGAGATATATCAGGGCTGGAGATATATCAGGGCTGGAGATATATCAGGGCTGGAGATATATCAGGGCTGGAGATATATCAGGGCTGGAGATATATCAGGGCTGGAGATATATTAGGGCTGGAGATATATTAGGGCTGGAGATATATCAGGGCTGGAGATATATCAGGGCTGGTGATATATCAGGGCTGGAGATATATCAGGGCTGGAGATATATCAGGGCTGGAGATATATCAGGGCTGGAGATATATCAGGGCTGGAGATATATCAGGGCTGGAGATATATCAGGGCTGGAGATATATCAGGGCTGGAGATAAATCAGGGCTGGAGATATATCAGGGCTGGAGATATATCAGGGCTGGAGATATATAAGGGCTGGAGATATATCAGGGCTGGAGATATATCAGGGCTGGAGATATATCAGGGCTGGAGATATATCAGGGCTGGAGATATATCAGGGCTGGAGATATATCAGGGCTGGAGATAAATCAGGGCTGGAGATAAATCAGGGCTGGAGATAAATCAGGGCTGGAGATAAATCAGGGCTGGAGATAAATCAGGGCTGGAGATAAATCAGGGCTGGAGATAAATCAGGGCTGGAGATAAATCAGGGCTGGAGATAAATCAGGGCTGGAGATAAATCAGGGCTAGAGATAAATCAGGGCTGGAGATAAATCAGGGCTGGACATATATCAGGGCTGGAGATAAATCAGGGCTGGAGATAAATCAGGGCTGGACATATATCAGGGCTGGACATATATCAGGGCTGGACATATATCAGGGCTGGACATATATCAGGGCTGGAGATAAATCAGGGCTGGAGATAAATCAGGGCTGGAGATAAATCAGGGCTGGAGATAAATCGGGGCTGGAGATAAATCAGGGCTGGACATATATCAGGACTGGAGATAAATCAGGGCTGGACATAAATCAGGGCTGGAGATATATCAGTGGGCTGCAGAAAACAATATGAAGTTCAACGATGAGAAATTTCAATTACTCAGATATGGTATACATGAGGAAATTAAATCTTCATCAGAGTACAAAACAAATTCTGGCCACAAAATAGAGCGAAACACCAACGTCAAAGACCTGGGAGTGATTATGTCGGAGGATCTCACCTTCAAGGACCATAACATTGTATCAATCGCATCTGCTAGAAAAATGACAGGATGGATAATGAGAACCTTCAAAACTAGGGAGGCCAAGCCCATGATGACACTCTTCAGGTCACTTGTTCTATCTAGGCTGGAATATTGCTGCACTCTAACAGCACCTTTCAAGGCAGGTGAAATTGCCGACCTAGAAAATGTACAGAGAACTTTCACGGCGCGCATAACGGAGATAAAACACCTCAATTACTGGGAGCGCTTGAGGTTTCTAAACCTGTATTCCCTGGAACGCAGGAGGGAGAGATACATGATTATATACACCTGGAAAATCCTAGAGGGACTAGTACCGAACTTGCACACGAAAATCACTCACTACGAAAGCAAAAGACTTGGCAGACGATGCACCATCCCCCCAATGAAAAGCAGGGGTGTCACTAGCACGTTAAGAGACCATACAATAAGTGTCAGGGGCCCGAGACTGTTCAACTGCCTCCCAGCACACATAAGGGGGATTACCAACAGACCCCTGGCAGTCTTCAAGCTGGCACTGGACAAGCACCTAAAGTCAGTTCCTGATCAGCCGGGCTGTGGCTCGTACGTTGGTTTGCGTGCAGCCAGCAGCAACAGCCTGGTTGATCAGGCGCTGATCCACCAGGAGGCCTGGTCACAGACCGGCCGCGGGGGCGTTGACCCCCGAAACTCTCTCCAGGTAAACTCCAGGTAATATCAGGGCTGGACATATATCAGGGCTGGAGATATATCAGGGCTGGAGATAAATCAGGGCTGGAGATAAATCAGGGCTGGAGATATATCAGGGCTGGACATATATCAGGGCTGGACATATTTCAGGGCTGGACATATATCAGGGCTGGAGATATATCAGGGCTGGAGATATATCAGGGCTGGAGATAAATCAGGGCTGGAGATAAATCAGGGCTGGAGATAAATCAGGGCTGGAGATATATCAGGGCTGGACATACATCAGGGCTGAACATATATCAGGGCTGGAGATATATCAGGGCTGGAGATAAATCAGGGCTGGAGATATATCAGGGCTGGACATATATCAGGGCTGGAGATATATCAGGGCTGGAGATATATCAGGGCTGGACATATATCAGGGCTGGAGATATATCAGGGCTGGAGATAAATCAGGGCTGGACATATATCAGGGCTGGACATATATCAGGGCTGGAGATATATCAGGGCTGGACATATATCAGGGCTGGACATATATAAGGGCTGGAGATATATCAGGGCTGGAGATAAATCAGGGCTGGAGATAAATCAGGGCTGGAGATATATCAGGGCTGGAGATATATCAGAGCTGGACATATATCAGGGCAGGAGATATATCAGGGCTGGAGATAAATCAGGGCTGGAGATATATCAGGGCTGGAGATATATCAGGGATGGACATATATCAGGCCTGGAGATATTTCAGGGCTGGAGATAAATCAGGGCTGGAGATATATCAATGCTGGACATATATCAGGGCTGGACATATTTCAGGGCTGGACATATATCAGGGCTGGAGATATATCAGGGCTGGAGATATATCAGGGCTGGAGATAAATCAGGGCTGGAGATAAATCAGGGCTGGAGATAAATCAGGGCTGGAGATATATCAGGGCTGGACATACATCAGGGCTGGACATATATCAGGGCTGGAGATATATCAGGGCTGGAGATAAATCAGGGCTGGAGATATATCAGGGCTGGACATATATCAGGGCTGGAGATATATCAGGGCTGGAGATATATCAGGGCTGGACATATATCAGGGCTGGAGATATATCAGGGCTGGAGATAAATCAGGGCTGGACATATATCAGGGCTGGACATATATCAGGGCTGGAGATATATCAGGGCTGGACATATATCAGGGCTGGACATATATAAGGGCTGGAGATATATCAGGGCTGGAGATAAATCAGGGCTGGAGATAAATCAGGGCTGGAGATATATCAGGGCTGGAGATATATCAGAGCTGGACATATATCAGGGCAGGAGATATATCAGGGCTGGAGATAAATCAGGGCTGGAGATATATCAGGGATGGACATATATCAGGGCTGGAGATATTTCAGGGCTGGAGATAAATCAGGGCTGGAGATATATCAGGGCTGGACATATATCAGGGGAGGAGATATATCAGGGCTGGAGATAAATCAGGGCAGGAGATATATCAGGGCTGGAGATATATCAGGGCTGGAGATATATCAGGGCAGGAGATATATCAGGGAAGGAGATATATCAGGAAAGGAGATATATCAGGGAAGGAGATATATCAGGAAAGGAGATATATCAGGGCTGGAGATATATCAGGGCGGGAGATATATCAGGGCAGGAGATATATCAGGAAAGGAGATATATCAGGGAAGGAGATATATCAGGGAAGGAGATACATCAGGGGAGGAGATATATCAGGGGAGGAGATATGTCAGGGGAGGAGATATATCAGGGGAGGAGATATATCAGGGCAGGAGATATATCAGGGGAGTAGATATATCAGGGGAGGAGATATATCAGGGGAGGAGATATGTCAGGGGAGGAGATATATCAGGGGAGGAGATATATCAGGGCAGGAGATATATCAGGGGAGGAGATATGTCAGGGGAGGAGATATATCAGGGGAGGAGATATATCAGGGGAGGAGATATATCAGGGGAGGAGATATATCAGGGCAGGAGATATATCAGGGGAGGAGATATATCAGGGGAGGAGATATATCAGGGGAGGAGATATATCAGGGGAGGAGATATATCAGGGGAGGAGATATGTCAGGGGAGGAGATATATCACGGGAGGAGATATATCAGGGCAGGAGATATATCAGGGGAGGAGATATATCAGGGGAGGAGATATGTCAGGGGAGGAGATATATCAGGGGAGGAGATATATCAGGGGAGGAGATAATATGTCAGGGGAGGAGATATATCAGGGGAGGAGATATATCAGGGGAGGAGATATATCAGGGGAGGAGATATATCAGGGGAGGAGATATATCAGGGCAGGAGATATATCAGGGGAGGAGATATATCAGGGCAGGAGATATATCAGGGGAGGAGATATATCAGGGGAGGAGATATATCAGGGGAGGAGATATATCAGGGGAGGAGATATATCAGGGGAGGAGATATATCAGGGCAGGAGATATATCAGGGGAGGAGATATATCAGGGGAGGAGATATATCAGGGGAGGAGATATATCAGGGGAGGAGATATATCAGGGGAGGAGATATATCAGGGGAGGAGATATGTCAGAGGAGGAGATATATCAGGGGAGGAGATATATCAGGGCAGGAGATATATCAGGGGAGGAGATATGTCAGGGGAGGAGATATATCAGGGGAGGAGATATATCAGGGGAGGAGATATATCAGGGCAGGAGATATATCAGGGGAGGAGATATATCAGGGGAGGAGATATATCAGGGGAGGAGATATGTCAGGGGAGGAGATATATCAGGGGAGGAGATATATCAGGGGAGGAGATATATCAGGGCAGGAGATATATCAGGGGAGGAGATATATCAGGGGAGGAGATATATCAGGGGAGGAGATATGTCAGGGGAGGAGATATATCAGGGCAGAAGATATATCAGGGCAGGAGATATATCAGGGGAGGAGATATGTCAGGGGAGGAGATATATCAGGGGAGGAGATATATCAGGGGAGGAGATATATCAGGGGAGGAGATATATCAGGGGAGGAGATATATCAGGGGAGGAGATCTGTCAGGGGAGGAGATATATCAGGGGAGGAGATATATCAGGGGAGGAGATATATCAGGGGAGGAGATATATCAGGGGAGGAGATATGTCAGGGGAGGAGATATGTCAGGGGAGCAGATATATCAGGGGAGGAGATATATCAGGGCAGGAGATATATCAGGGGAGGAGATATATCAGGGGAGGAGATATATCAGGGCAGGAGATATATCAGGGGAGGAGATATATCAGGGGAGGAGATATGTCAGGGGAGGAGATATATCAGGGGAGGAGATATATCAGGGCAGGAGATATATCAGGGGAGGAGATATATCAGGGGAGGAGATATGTCAGGGGAGGAGATATATCAGGGGAGGAGATATATCAGGGCAGGAGATATATCAGGGGAGGAGATATATCAGGGCAGGAGATATATCAGGGGAGGAGATATATCAGGGCAGGAGATATATCAGGGGAGGAGATATATCAGGGCAGGAGATATGTCAGGGGAGGAGATATATCAGGGGAGGAGATATATCAGGGGAGGAGATATATCAGGGGAGGAGATATATCAGGGGAGGAGATATATCAGGGCAGGAGATATATCAGTGCTTCCACAAGAAAGCATCAAATGTTAAGGGAGGTTTTATCTCTTCATATTTATCATTTATGGTTATGCTATGCTCTAGTCTTGTCAGTTAATGTCAGTTTAGTTTGAGTCATAGGTTCAGTCACGACCTAAGTCTTATTGAAGTAAATTGGGTAAAAATCATCATTCACCTGCTAAATTATACCATTTTTGATTCAGAAAAAAAATCCAAACGAATTTTAACTCGAAAAATATATATATATAAAAATATAATGATTGATGTACTATATACTAGATTAACGAAATCGTAATAACACGATTGCAAACAAATCACAGTATGGGTGGTGTTGAAACCATGGCTAGTGAGTCGTAAATCTCCAGGCCAGTGCGTATGCTGGGCCAGCTCAGCGGAGTCGCTTACGTACTGCCCGACTCGCTCACCATGGGTTCAAACCCCACCCGTACCGTGGTTTATGTACAAGAAACTGCTATAATAAATTTGTGAATATGCAGTTTCTTTTTTCACTACTTTAGTCTCACCAAAATTGTCTAGTTTGCATTTATGAGACATCAAAATACTCGCTGCATTTAGGAGTAAATGTCTGCAACAGAACTTTGTAATAATTTGAGATGCTGTATCCGATAAGGGCGGATTCAAGGCTGATTTTTCCTCCCTGAAAATCAATAAAAAAAAGACTTACTTATTAAATGTTACACTATACAAAGTAGAATAAAATAACTTGAACATCATTGCGACAAATATTCCCATACTCAGTACAGTTAAATGTTTGAACAATGCAAACAGGTAATTATTTAAAAACGCAGATCAAGGCAGGCAATTTCGCCTGCCTTGAAGGGGGCAGTTAGTGTACAGCAATATTCCAGCCTAGAGAGAACAAGCGATTTGAAGAGAATCATCATGGACTTGGCTTCCCTAGTTTTGAAGGTTCTCATTATCAATCCCATCATTTTTTCTAGAAGATGAGGTAGATACATTGTTGTGGTCTTTGAAGGTGAGATCCTCTGACGTTATCACTCCCAGGTTCTTCACATTTCTTTTTCGCTCTATTGAATGGTTAGAATATATTTTATACCCTGATAAAGTTTCAATTTCCTCAAGTTTTTCAAATCTGAGTAATTGAAATTTCTCTTCATTGAATTTCATATTGTTTTCTGCGGCCTATTTTAAGATTTGGTTGATGTCCGCTTGGAGTCCTGTGGTGTCTTCGATGGAGGTCACTGTCATGGTAATCCGGGTGTCATCCACAAAAGGAAGACACGGAGCTATGGCTTACATCTCTATGTCAGATATGAGGATGAGGAGCAGGATGGGAATGAATACTGTGCCTTGTGGAACAGAGCTTTTCATTGTAGCCGCCTCAGACTTTACTCTGTTTGCCATTACTCTTTGTGTTCTGTTTCTTAGGAAGTTATAGATCCATCTACCAACTTTTCCTGTTATTCCTTTATCACGCATTTTGTGCGCTATTACACCGTGGTCGCATTTGTCGACGGCTTTTGCCGACTACATTTGCTTTCTGTTTATCATCTAAAACACCCATGACCTTATCATAGTGGTCCAGTAGCTGGGACAGGCAGGAGAGACCTGATCTACACCCGTGTTGCCCTGAGTAGTACAACTGATGGGTATCTAGGTGGTTGGCAACCATGCTTCTTAGAACCCTTTCAAAGTTTTTAATGACATAGGATGTTAGTGCTATCGACCTTTAGTTCTTTGAAACTGCTTTACTTCCACCTTTGTAGAGTGGGGCTATGTCTGTTGTTTTTACTGACTGTGGGATGACTTCTGTGTCCATGCTCTCTCTCTCCACGTGAAAGGGCCTTCTTGATGAACACGGAGTTCCACGAGTCCGGTCATGGGTCAGAGGGCATAGGCGTGTTGTTAATTGCCTTCTCGAAGTTTTGTGGTGTTAGGATAATATCAGTGTTTTTTTTTAAATGACCAGATTTTGAGTCTTGGCCACCAAGAAAATAATTTAGATCGTCTACCTTTAGTCTGGTTTACGGCTTTCTAAACACTGAGTCGTATTGTGACTTAGTATCTCACTCATTTCTTTGCTGTCATCTGTGTAGGTCTCATGTCCTTTAAGCAGGGGTCCAATACTGGATTTTGTTTTAGCCTTAAACTTGACGTAAGAGGAGAAGTATTTTAGATTTCTTTCAATTTCTTTGATGGTTTTATTTTTTTCTGAGAGTTTTGTCTCCTGAAAGATTCCTTATGCTAAAGTTCGATGTTTTTTTAATTTCTCGGACCAGTGCCTTCCTTCGGATTTCAGATATACTGGCCCCTCTCAGCAGCTCTCTGATTCTTCGCTTTTGCCTTTATAGGGAGCGTCTCTCTCTTTCTAGTTTACATCTTCTCTTTCTTTTTCTTCATAGAATGTGCCATGGGCAGACCTCAACTGCCACAGAGTTCATTTTTTCCAGGCATGTCTTCCTTGCTTGTTTCATTTAGGACATGGTTGACTTGTTCCCGGTGTATGTTTTTGTTAATGAAGTTAATTTTTTTAAAATAACCATCATAACTGCTCACATTTTGCTAGTCAGGAGCCCTGCACATACGTGTCTGTACCTCTATTATGTTGTGATCTGAGTGTGTCTTTGATACGGTAATATTACGTATCAGATCATCATTGTTAGTGAATATGAGGTCTAATGTATCTTCTAGTCTTGTAGGCTCTATTATTTGCTGGTTTAAGATGAATTTGGTGCAGAGATTTAATAGCTCGTGTGTGTGTGTGAATTTTCATCTGAGCTGCCTCCCGGGGTGATCACAGCTGAAACATTATTTGCTACACTCCTCTATTTTAGGTGTCTCAGGTTGAAATCACCCACTAGCAAGATGTTTGAATCAGGAATTGGGAGATGTTCCAGACAGTGGTCAATTTTCAAAAGCTGTTCCTGGAATTGCTGGGAAGTTGCATCCGGAGGCTTGTATACAACCACAATGACAAGGTTTTGGTTTTCGATCTTTACTGCCAAAATTTCAACGACATCATTTTAGTTAAGGCACATGTGCAACCTACATGTGCACCTACTCAACCTTGGAGTAGGTGCGAAGAGCACCGTAGTCGTGGAGATTCTGAAGCAGAATCAAGGAGCCTGGCGCTTATATAGTAACATCAGGTGTAGCAGACGAGGGAATCCCGCCTACCAGTGACTATGCCCTCGTCTGCTACACCTGACGTTACTATATAAGCGCCAGGCTCCTTGCTTCTGCTTCAGAATCTCCACGACTACGGTGCTCTTCGCACCTACTCCAAGGTTTAGGGACTGATTACCTCATCTTCTGTATATAGTCCTACTGTCTTCAAGCTATGTCCTAGAATTTGTATTGATAAAGCCACTGGATGGCGAAACGTCTACAATAAAGATACCCAGATGTTGCACATGTGTCTTAATTTCATCTTGTCGGTATTATATACCATTCTTGCACTACATCATTTTAGGTGTTTAGTAGTTCTGAGCAAATGAGCGACTCTGTGACGTGCAAGCCAACTCCCCGCTCCCTTCCTTGTTGCCTGTTTAGTCTGTCGCATCTGAATAGGTTAGCCTGGGATCCATATTTCGTTGACAAAATGATCCTTTATGTGGGTCTCTGTGAAAGCCTCAAGCAGTGCATTTGATTCCGTGAGCAGTCCGTTGATGTAAGGTATTATATTATTTGTTTGTGGCTTTAGATACTGTATGTTTGCAAAGATAAATGTCGTTATATTAATGAAATTTAGAGGTGGTTTGTTTGCTGGCATTAATATCTGTTGTCCTGGAGTGGAGGTAAATTAATGACCCTCCACTCCAGAAGTGTTTTCAGTTGGTATAGGAGTTCTGTCATATCTTGCCAGTCTTTTTTACTTCCTGGCTCTAAAATTCCTCCATCTCTGTAGAAGTTTCCGCTCCCCTCATTTGTTTCCCATGGTCTGGGTGATCTGTATCTTCGTGTCCCCTTTAGATAGTGTGCCTGACAGTATATGTTGCAGCATTGTTTTTCAAGGACTGTTGAGTGACACATTTTGGTCTGAAATAAGTTACAAGAAAAAGAGTTGCACTCTCCTGTTATATGGGTGCAGCATTTTATGGGATGGTCAAAAGTACATGTCCCACCTGCTTTTCTAGATGTACCGTGCCTGCGGATACCCAAACCATAGAATTTACATATACTGGAGTTTTGTTTGCCAGGATTTTTTGTGGCTGCGTTGCCTACTGGTGCATTTTTTCTATTTGCCCACTGCCTACAACCCTTGTATGGACATCAATACTTCCACCAGTTTTTATTGGTAATGTGTCAACACTACTCCCTGAGACATCATCCTCTTTTGTTCCAACCCCAGCAGTATTGCTTCTTTGTACCATGGGTTCAAACTCCACCAGTTCCGTGGTTTGTTATGTGTGTGTGTGTGTGTGTGTGTGTGTGTGTGTGTGTGTGTGTGTGTGTGTGTGTGTGTGTGTGTGTACAAGGGGTCGATACTTAGCTCCTGGCCCCGACTCCTATACCGATTTTTGGCCTCGCGGCCGCTATCATAACTGCTACTGAAGCTGCGTATTGAGTTGCCCTCCACCAGTATATCACCTACATCATTCTAATTTTCAAGCATACTAAGACTAAAGAAGTGGTTCCTAACATCTCTAGGACTCTTCTACATTTTCAACTTCCACTTGAGTTTGGTCTCATTAACTCCAATAGTCTGTGTCTGTCTGCCCAGTATATCGCTCATAAGATTTTATGTGTGGTAATCATAAGTCTCCTTCTCATACTCTCGGACAGCCTCGGCTGATTGAGCTTCTTAACCTCTCCTTTTTACAGCATCTCTCAGGTCTGGAACTTGATGGTTGGAAACTTATAATAATAATAATAATAATAATAATAATAATAATAATAATAATAATAATAATACTAACTTCCAAACTACGAATTCTCTGCATTATATTCACACCACACATTGCCCTCAGACATGACATCTCCACTGCCTCCAGCCTTCTCCTCGCTGCAACATTCATCACCCACGCTTCACACCCATATAAGAGCGTTGGTAAAACTATACTCTCATACATTCCCCTCTTTGCCTCCAAGGACAAAGTTCTCTGTCTCCACAGACTCCTAAGTGCACCACTCACTCTTTTTCCCTCATCAATTCTATGATTCACCTCATCTTTCATAGACCCATCCGCTGACACGTCCACTCCCAAATATCTGAATACGTTCACCTCCTCCATACTCTCTCCCTCCAATCTGATATTCAATCTTTCATCACCTAATCTTTTTGTTATCCTCATAACCTTACTCTTTCCTGTATTCACCTTTAATTTTCTTCTTTTGCACACCCTACCAAATTCATCCACCAATCTCTGCAACTTCTCTTCAGAATCTCCCAAGAGCACAGTGTCATCAGCAAAGAGCAGCTGTGACAACTCCCACTTTGTGTGTGATTCTTTATCTTTTAACTCCACGCCTCTTGCCAAGACCCTCGCATTTACTTCTCTTACAACCCCATCTATAAATATATTAAACAACCACGGTGACATCACACATCCTTGTCTAAGGCCTACTTTTACTGGGAAAAAATTTCCCTCTTTCCTACATACTCTAACTTGAGCCTCATTATCCTCGTAAAAACTCTTCACTGCTTTCAGTAACCTACCTCCTACACCATACACTTGCAACATCTGCCACATTGCCCCCCTATCCACCCTGTCATACGCCTTTTCCAAATCCATAAATGCCACAAAGACCTCTTTAGCCTTATCTAAATACTGTTCACTTATATGTTTCACTGTAAACACCTGGTCCACACACCCCCTACCTTTCCTAAAGCCTCCTTGTTCATCTGCTATCCTATTCTCCGTCTTACTCTTAATTCTTTCAATTATAACTCTACCATACACTTTACCAGGTACACTCAACAGACTTATCCCCCTATAATTTTTGCACTCTCTTTTATCCCCTTTGCCTTTATACAAAGGAACTATGCATGCTCTCTGCCAATCCCTAGGTACCTTACCCTCGTCCATACATTTATTAAATAATTGCACCAACCACTCCAAAACTATATCCCCACCTGCTTTTAACATTTCTATCTTTATCCCATCAATCCCGGCTGCCTTACCCCCTTTCATTTTACCTACTGCCTCACGAACTTCCCCCACACTCACAACTGGCTCTTCCTCACTCCTACAAGATGTTATTCCTCCTTGCCCTATACACGAAATCACAGCTTCCCTATCTTCATCAACATTTAACAATTCCTCAAAATATTCCTTCCATCTTCCCAATACCTCTAACTCTCCATTTAATAACTCTCCTCTCCTATTTTTAACTGACAAATCCATTTGTTCTCTAGGCTTTCTTAACTTGTTAATCTCACTCCAAAACTTTTTCTTATTTTCAACAAAATTTGTTGATAACATCTCACCCACTCTCTCATTTGCTCTCTTTTTACATTGCTTCACCACTCTCTTAACTTCTCTCTTTTTCTCCATATACTCTTCACTCCTTGCATCACTTCTACTTTGTAAAAACTTCTCATATGCTAACTTTTTCTCCCTTACTACTCTCTTTACATCATCATTCCACCAATCGCTCCTCTTCCCTCCTGCACCCACTTTCCTGTAACCACAAACTTCTGCTGAACACTCTAACACTACATTTTTAAACCTACCCCATACCTCTTCGACCCCATTGCCTATGCTCTCATTAGCCCATCTATCCTCCAATAGCTGTTTATATCTTACCCTAACTGCCTCCTCTTTTAGTTTATAAACCTTCACCTCTCTCTTCCCTGATGCTTCTATTCTCCTTGTATCCCATCTACCTTTTACTCTCAGTGTAGCTACAACTAGAAAGTGATCTGATATATCTGTGGCCCCTCTATAAACATGTACATCCTGAAGTCTACTCAACAGTCTTTTATCTACCAATACATAATCCAACAAACTACTGTCATTTCGCCCTACATCATATCGTGTATACTTATTTATCCTCTTTTTCTTAAAATATGTATTACCTATAACTAAACCCCTTTCTATACAAAGTTCAATCAAAGGGCTCCCATTATCATTTACACCTGGCACCCCAAACTTACCTACCACACCCTCTCTAAAATACATAAATAAATAAATACATTAGTGTGTCCTAGCTGACATCAATGATATACTACTATATAGAAAACCTCTTGTTATGCAGAGCATTTCTGGCAAACTAGGTCAGTTTCGTCCCAGGATGCGACCCACACCAGTCGAGTAACACCCAGGTACTCATTTTACTGATGGGTGAACAGGAACAGCAGGTGTTTTATGGAAACAAGTCATAATGCTTTCCATTCGTATCGGGGGATCGATCCCCGAATCTGTGTGTGTGAGGTGAGTGTACTAGCTCCATGGTTGGGCTGAGTAATCAATGACTGGCCAAGCAAATGCCATATACAAGGTCCTGAAACATTCTTTATTAAGGTTCTGAATGGACTTCTCTTGTTTGCCAATCTCGTAAACACAGCTTTTGTTAAAAGTATATGTGAATTTCGGGAAGCAATTTTTATGGTATGTTTACCACAGATCATTGTTTATGTATGTGTAGTTACAGTGGTCGAGTCTTATCTTCTGCCCCCTTTGTGTGTGTGTGTGTGTGTACTCACCTCACCTAATTGTCGTTGCAGGGGTCGAGACTCAGCTCCTGGTCCAGCCTCTTCACTGAGTGCTACTTGATCCTCTCTCTCCCTGTTCCATGAGCTTTATCATACCTCATCTTAAAGCTATGTATGGTTCGTATGTGTGGGTGTGTGTGTGTGTGTGTGTGTGTGTGTGTGTGTGTGTGTGTCAGTGTATTCACCTATATGTGGTTGCAAGGGGCGATTCATAGCTTCTGCCCCCGTTTCTTCACCGGTCGCAATTAGGCCTACTCTCCCGACTACAGAAACCTTGTTGTACCTCTTCTTAGAGCTAAGTATAGATTCTGCCTCTACTATTTCACTCTCCATATTCTTTGACTTCCTGACAACTCTATGGCTCAAGAAATACTTCCTAACATCTCTATGGCTCATTTGAGTTTTCAAATTCCTATTCACTTTGTCAAATTCTCTCAATATTATATACGTTATCAAGTGGCCCCCCTGACGCTCCTGTCCTCCAGTGTCATTAGGTTGAGTTCCCTGAGCCCCTCCTCATTGGGTCTAATCGTGTTGGAAACTTACACTTTCTCTAATTTCCTGATGTGCTTTACCGGGTATGGGTTCCATACTTGTACTGCATACTCCAATATAGGCCTGAAGTAAACGGTGTGCAGAGTTTTGAATGACTCCTTACTTACATTTCAAAACGCTATTCATTAGTTTCCAGGTGCCCATGAGTTGCAACAGTTATTTGGTTGATGTGCGCCGTGGGTGATGTGCTCGGTATGATACTCACCCCAAGGTCCTTCTCCGTGAGGTTTGCAGCTTTTTTCCCCTTAGCCTGTACTCCGTCTGTGATATTCTTTGTCCTTACCTAAGCTTCCTAACTTTGCACTGGGTTGAGTTAAACTCCAGGAGCCATTTGACGGACCAGGCTGGCAGACTGTTCAGGTCCCCTTGTAGTCTTTCTTGGTCCTCGTCCGCTTGTATTCTCCTCATTAGTTTCACGTCGTCTGCAGAGACACTTCTGACTATCCATTCTGTCGTGTCATTCACATACACAAGAAACAGCACCGGCCCTGTGACTAACCCTTGTGGAGCCCCACTCGACACATGCGTCTACTCTGACAACTCGTCAAGTACAATCACTTGTTGTTTCCTTCCTGTCCGGTATTCCCCGATCCATTGTAGTGCTTTTCCTGTTATCTCTGCCTGCTACTCAAGTTTTTTACCAGGCTCTTGTAAGGTACTCTAACAAAAGCCTTCTTACTATCCAAGAAAATCAATCTATCCAACCCTCTATCTCATGCTTTACGTCTCTTAATTTGTCGTAGAACTTCAGTAGGTTTGTGACAAAGGATTTTCCATCCCTGAAGCTGTGCTGGTTGTCATGTACGAACTCACTCGTTTCTGAGTGCTCCAATATTCTTCTGCTGATAATGTTCTTTTGTACTCACCTATTTGTGGTTGTAGGGGTCGAGTCTTAGCTCCTGGCCCCGCCTCTTCACGGGTTGCTACTGGGTCTTCTCTCTCCCCGCTCCATGAGCTTTATCATACCTCGTCTTAAAACTATGTATGGTTCCTGCCTCCACTACATCACTTTCTAGGCTATTCCACTGCCTGACAACTCTATGACTGAAGAAATACTTCCTAATATCTCTCTGACTCATCTGTGTCTTCAACTTCCAATTGTGACCTCTTGTTTCTGTGTCCCCTCCCAGGAACATCCTGTCTTTGTCCACCTTGTCTATTCCGCGCAGTATTTTATATGTCGTTATCATGTCTCCCCTGATCCTCCTGTCCTCTAGTGTCGTCAGGCCGATTTCCCTTAACCTTTCTTAGCTCTGGAACTAACCTTGTGGCAAACCTTTGCACTTTCTCTAGTTTCTTGACGTGCTTTATCAAGTGCGGGTTCCAAACAGGTGCTGCATACTCCAGTATGGGCCTGGCGTACACGGTGTACAGTGTCTTGAACGATTCCTTATTAAGTATCGGAACGCTGTTCTCAGGTTTGCCAGGCGCCCATATGCTGCAGCAGTTACCTGGTTGATGTGTTCTTCCGGAGACATGCTCGGTGTTATACTCACTCCAAGATCTTTCTCCTTGAGCGAGGTTTGCAATCTTTGGCCACCTAGCCTATACTCTGTCTGCGGTCTTCTTTGCCCTTCCCCTATCTTCCTGACTTTGCATTTGGCAGGATTAAATTCGAGAAGACAGTTGCTGGACCAGGTGACCAGGTCTCGTTGAAGTCCTGCCCGGTCCTCATCTGATTTAATTCTCCTCATTAACTTCACTTCTGAGTCTAACCCTTCCATCATGTCGTTCACATATACCAAAAATAGCACTGGTCCTAGGACCGACCCCTGTGGGACCCCGCTCGTCACAGGTGCCCATTGTGATACATCATTACGTACCATGACTCGTGGTTGCCTCCCTGTCAGGTATTCTCTGATACATTGCAGTGCCCTTCCTGTTATATAAGCCTGATCCTCTAGCTTCTGCACTAATCTCTTGTGAGGAACTGTGTCAAAGGTCCTCTTGCAGTCCAAGAAGATGCAATCAACCAGCCCCTCTCTCTCGAGTCTTACTTCTGTTACTTTATCATAAAACTCCAGAAGGTTTGTGACACAGGATTTTCCTTCCATGAATCCATGCTGTTTGGCGTTTATACTCTTGTTCCGTTCCAGGTGCTCCACCACTCTCCTCCTGATAATCTTCTCCATAACTTTGCATACTATACACGTCAGTGACACAGGTCTATAGTTTAGTGCCTCTTTTCTGTCTCCTTTTATAAAAATGGGAACTACATTTGCCATCTTCCATACCTCAGGTAGTTGCCCAGTTTCCAGGGACGTGTTGAAGATTGTGGTAAGTGGCACACACAACATATCCGCTCCGTCTCTAAGGACCCACGGGGAGATGTTGTCCGGTCCCATTGCCTTTGAGGTATCGATGTCCCTTAGCAGTTTCTTCACCTCCTCCTCATCTGTATGTATGTCATCCAACACTTGTTGGTATATTCCTTGCTGGTGTCCCCATTTGGTCTGTCCCCCGAGAGGCCTTCCTGTGTGTACTCACCTATTTGTACTCACCTATTTGTGGTTGCAGGGGTCGAGTCCTAGCTCCTGGCCCCGCTTCTTCACCGGTTGCTACTAGGCCCTCTCTCTCCCCGCTCCATGAGCTTTATCAAACCTCGTCTTAAAACTGTGTATGGTTCCTGCCTCCACTACGTCATTTTCTAGGCTATTCCACTGCCTTACAACTCTATGACTGAAGAAATACTTCCTACTATCTCTCTGACTCATTTGTGTCTTCAACTTCCAATTGTGGCCTCTTGTTTCTGTGTCCCCTCCCTGGAACATCCTGTCTTTGTCCACCTTGTCTATTCCACGCAGTATTTTATATGTCGTTATCATGTCTCCCCTGACCCTCCTGTCCCCCAGTGTGTGTGTGTGTGTGTGTACTCACCTATTTGTACTCACCTATTTGTGGTTGCAGGGGTCGAGTCCTAGCTCCTGGCCCCGCCTCTTCACCGGTTGCTACTTGACCCTCTCTCTCCCCGCTCCATGAGCTTTATCAAACCTCGTCTTAAAACTGTGTATGGTTCCTGCCTCCACTACGTCATTTTCTAGGCTATTCCACTGCCTTACAACTCTATGACTGAAGAAATACTTCCTACTATCTCTCTGACTCATTTGTGTCTTCAACTTCCAATTGTGGCCTCTTGTTTCTGTGTCCCCTCCCTGGAACATCCTGTCCTTGTCCACCTTGTCTATTCCACGCACTATTTTATATGTCGTTATCATGTCTCCCCTGACCCTCCTGTCCTCCAGTGTCGTCAGGCCGATTTCCCTTAATCTTTCTTCATAGGACATTCCCCTTAGCTCTGGAACTAACCTTGTTGCAAACCTTTGTACTTTCTCTAGTTTCTTGACGTGCTTTATCAAGTGCGGGTTCCAAACAGGTGCTGCATACTCTGTGTGTGTGTGTGTGTGTGTGTGTGTGTGTGTGTGTGTGTGTATGTGTGCGTGTGTGTGTGTATGTGTGTGTGTGTGTGTCTGTGTGTGTGTGTGTGTGTGTGTGTGTGTGTGTGTGTGTGTGTGTGTGTGTGTGTGTGTGTGTGTGTGTGTGTGTGTGTGTGTTTGTGTTTGTGTACTCACCCAATTGTATTCATCTAATAGTGGTTGCAGGGGTCGATACTCAGCTCCTGGCCCCGCCTCTTCACTGAACGCTACTATGTGCTCTCTCTCCCTTCTCCATGAGCTTTATCATACCTCGTCTTAAAGCTTAAAGCTGTGTATGGTTCCTGCCTCCACTACATCACTCGCCAGACTGTTCCTCTTCCTGACCACTCTATGACTAAAGAAATAATTCTTGACATCCCTGTGACTCATCTGAGTCTTCAACTTCCAAGAGTGACCCCTTGTTTCTGTGTCCCATCTCTGGAACATCTTATCTCTGTCCATCTTGTCTATTCCACGCAGTATTTTGTATATCGTTATCATGTCTCCCCTAACCCTCCTGTCCTCCAGTGTCATCAGGCCGATTTCCTTTAACCTTTCTTCGTAGAACATTCCCCTTAGCTCTGGAACTAACCTTGTCGCAAACCTTTGCACTTTCTCTAATTTCTTAACGTGCTTGAACCGCTGAGGGTTCCAAACTGGTGCTGCATACTCCAGTATGGGCCTGACGTACATGGTGTACAGTGTCTTGAAAGATTCCTTATTTAGGTATCGGAACGCTAATCTCAGGTTTGCCAGCAGTGAGGTGCAGTCCAGCACCTGCTACAAGTGGCGAGTGGTTCCCAGTAATGGGAGGAGCATCAAAATAAGGAAAGTTAAGAATGAAGATGTGAAGGTAGGAAATCGCTTCTCTGTTCTTCAGGATGAATGTACTTCAGTGACCAGTGAAGGTAAGGGTACTACTGCCCCTGCTAATAGAGGTAAGAGCATTCTTGTGATTGGTGACTCGCAGGTAAAATATATGGACCGTGCTTTCTGTAATAGGAATAAGATGAGACATAGAGTGTGCTTCCTTGGAGCTGGTGTTGGTGACATAGCCAACAGGTTGGATAATATCATGTCAGGTAATGGGAACAAGCCCATTATCTGTCTCAGTGGATATATGAACACATATGCAGTATAATGTGATATTTTATTGATAACGTTTCGCCCACACAGTGGTTTTTTTCAAGTCACAAACAGATCTGTTTGTGACTTGAAAAAGCCCACTTTGTGGGTGAAACGTTGTCAATAAAGGATCACATTATACTGCATATGTGTTTATATTTCCATTGTGTCGGTATTTTATACCATTTATTTCCATCTGTCTCAGTGCTGGTGGAAATGATATTGGGAAGAGTAGGAGAGAAGAGCTGCTAGATAAGTACAGGTCAGCTATAGATTTCATTAAGTCTAAGGGAGGGGTCCCAATCATATGTAGCATCTTGCCTAGAAGGGGAGTAGGAAATGAATGTTGTCTAGGGCAATTGGTGTAAATTGCTGGCTAGACAGATACTGCAAGGAACTTGCAATCCCATTCATTGACAACTGGGACAACTTTTATGGCAAACACGATATGTATGCAAGGGATGGGGTGCATCTCTCTGGGGCTGGGGTGGTAGCACTTGCAAACTCGATTTAGAGGGCCATTGCTGAAATGCCTAGGATTTTAAGCTGATAGAAGATAGAGGTATGGGTGTGTGTTGGAAACAGGACGGTTGCAACACTAGGGTTGAAAACAGTAAATATATAAAAGACATTCATCATGAAGTTATAAATGAAGACAATAGACCAGGTCAGCAAAGGGGGACAGCAGAGGGCAGCAAGAGACTAGCTCCCATAAGGTTTACTATACTAATAGCAGAAGTGTAAGAAATAAGATAGATGAGCTAAGATTAATTGCGAGTGCAGCAAACATAGATATTATTGCTATAACAGAGACTCGGCTCAATATGAAAGATAGAGAGATGCCTTCTGAATGTCACATACAAGGCTATAATTTTTCCACACTGACAGAGTCAACAGGAAGGGTGGTGGAGTAGCGATGTAAGTCAGAGACAATTTAAAGTGCTGTGTTAGACAAGATATAAAATTAGAAGCATCAGTCACTGAATCTGTTTGGTTACAGCTTCTCAAGGGCCATGAAAAACGAATTTTGGGTGTGATTTACAGGGCCCAAATCTTGATAGGGAGTGCAGTAAACTTTTATGGGACGAAATTCGTAAGGCATCTACATACGAAAATGTTGTGCTAATGGGAGATTTCAACTATAGACAAAATGACTAGAGCAATTTGACAGGAAATTTAGTCAGGCGACTTTCTTGATAGGATTCAGGATTGTTTTTCAAAACAGTTTGCGACAGAACCAACTAGAGGAAATAACCTGCTTGACTTGGTTCTTGCCAGCACATTAATGATGAGGTTAATGATGAGCTTGGGGAAAGTGATCTCAAATCACTCAGTTTTAATATATCATGGATTTCCCCTAATAATGGTTATCAAGTCTCTTTCCCTGACTTCCGCTTTGCTGATTTCATAGGACTGAAAAATTACTTGGGTGGGCTGAACTGGAATGACCTGACTATGGGTCAGGTAGGTTGTGATGATTGCCGATATGACGTTTTCCAGGGCATAGTTCTAGTTGCTCAGACAATTTATGTTCCAGATAGGGAAATCAGATCAAACAAAAATGATCCTAAATGGATGAACAATAGATTAAAACATCTAATTGGTCAAAAGAGAGGCATATATAGGCAGATCAAAAGAAGAGAGGGGCAGTTAAGAAATCAATGTATTCAGTTAAAGAGAGAAATAAAAAAAGGGAATAAGAAAAGCAAAAAGAGATTATGAGGTTAAAGTTGCAAGAGAATCGAATATTGCAAGAGAATCGCTATTGGGCCGTGCGGACGTGCTGCGCAGTAGCTCCTGATTGAGTTGGCTTTTGCGCAGTGGTGACCTGTACTTAGCTCTGTGAAGACCTGTTTGCGCGCCCTCTACGAATTGAAGCAAGATGCCCTCCATTGAGCAACTTTACCAACAGCTTAAGGAAGAATTGAGGATGGCGAAGATGGAGATTCGGCGACTGACCGAGGAAAACAAGAAGATTCGTAGTAGTCCTCCTGTTTTGAGTCCTCAGGTCAAGAAGGGAAACTGGTCAGTGGCTGGACAGCAGAGAACGAAGTTGACGATCAAGAAGACAAATGGAAAGGTAGAAACGATGAAGAAGAAAGAGACTGCCGTGGAAACTGTTATGGAAACATCTAATACATTCTTAGTGCTACCCGACGAATGTGAGTCGACTACCGGGAACATCACGACGAACGACACCAAGGAAGGTAAGAATATTGTTGTTGTTGGGGATAGCCAAGTTAGGTATATGGATAGGGCGTTCTGCTTGAAGGACAGGAGTAGGAGACAGAGAGTTTGCTTTCCTGGGGCTGGGATGGAGGATATTGTTAGCCGTCTGGATGACATCATGAGAGGTAATGGGAGCAATCCTATTATCTGTCTCAGTGCTGGAGGCAACGATGTTGGCAGACGTAGGAGTGAAGACCTGATTAGCAGGTATAGGTCAGCAATAGAAATAATTAGGAGTAAGGGTGGGAACCCTGTCATATGTGGTATTTTGCCAAGGAGAGGAGTTGGAAATGAATGGTTGTCCAGAGCAATTGGTGTCAAATGCTGGCTGGACAAATACTGTAAGGAAAATGCGGTAACATTCATTGACAACTGGGACCTCTTCTATGGCGGGAGTGACATGTGTGCCAGGAATGGGGTTCACTTATCTAGGTCTGGGGTGATAGCACTGGCAACTGCAGTGGAGGGAGCAGTTAGGACTTTAAACTAGGAATAGTTAGTGGTATGGGTTTTGGCAGGAAAACAGTGAAGTCCCAGTGTAGTAATATTACGAGTTCTAGGGGAACTAGTAATAAGCAGAACGAGGTAGATATTGAAAAGCCAGGGACTTTGGGTGATAAGGACAGTAATAGGTTTAGTAGAAAAACAGAAATGAGCAGGAAGGGTAAAGAGAAAGGAGAGTCTTTCAATGTTTATTATGCTAATTGCCGAAGTGCTAGGAATAAGATGGACGAGTTGAGATTAGTTGCTAGTGCAGGTAACATTGATGTATTTGCCTTAACTGAGACGTGGTTTAATTCAAAAAGTCGGGACATGCCTGCGGAATGTCATATTCAGGGTTTTAAATTGTTCCAAATAGATAGAAGTATCGGGAAGGGGGGTGGGGTGGCATTGTATGTCCGAGATCGCTTGAACTGTTGCATAAAAACGGGTATTAAGTCTGAAGTAACACATACAGAGTCTGTTTGGATAGAATTTTCAGAGGGGCATGAAAAACTGATTTTAGGAGTGATATACCGTCCCCCAAACTTAGATAGGGACCAAGGGAGACTACTATGGGAGGAAATTGTTAAGGCCACAAGGCACGATAATGTAGTAATTCTAGGAGACTTTAACTTTAGTCATATTGATTGGAATTTCTTGACTGGCAATTTAGAATCATACGACTTCTTAGAAGTAGTTCAGGATTGTTTTTTGAAGCAGTTTGTGACAGAACCTACAAGGGGAAATAACCTGCTTGACTTAGTTATGGCAAACGATGAATCCCTTGTTAATAATTTAGAAATTTCAGAGGAACTGGGTGCTAGCGACCACAAATCAATTACATTTAGCATTGAATGGAAGTACGATAGTAGCGATAACTCAGTAACAGTCCCAGATTTTCGCTTAGCAGATTACGATGGGCTTAGAGAACACTTATCATCTGTTGACTGGGGTAACGAAGTGAGCTATCAATATGACAGTTTTCTGAACACTATACATGCTGCTCAAAGAACGTTTATCCCATATAAAGAAATTAGATCAAATAGAAATGACCCAAAATGGATGAATATTAGGCTCAAATATCTACTAGGGCATAAGAAAGGAATTTATAGGCGTATCAAAAGAGGTGAGGGTCATCTTATAAATCAGTATATTGACATTAAGAGGGACATTAAAAAGGGGATAAGAAAAGCTAAATGGGACTATGAAATTAAAGTTGACAGGGATTCTAAAACTAACCCAAAAAGTTTTTTCCAGGTCTATAAAACAAAAGTTAGAGATAAGATAGGTCCCCTTAAAAATAACTATGGGCACCTTACTGACAAAGAGAATGAAATGTGCTCGATTTTTAATAATTATTTTCTCTCAGTTTTTACACAGGAAGACACTAACAATATTCCAGTAATTAATTTTTATAGTAGGCTAGAAGAAGATAAATTATGTAACATCACAGTCACTAGTGAAATGGTTGTGAAGCAGATAGACAGACTGAAGCAAAATAAGTCGCCGGGTCCTGATGAGGTTTTTTCGAGGGTTCTTAAGGAATGCAAAATGGAACTCTGTGAACCATTAACTAATATTTTTAATTTATCTCTTCAAACAGGTGTAGTGTCTGATATGTGGAAGATGGCTAATGTAATTCCTATTTTTAAAACAGAGGACAAGTCGTAACCGTCAAATTACCGCCCAATAAGCCTGACCTCAATTGTAGGCAAATTACTAGAGTCAATTATAGCTGAGATTATAAGAAGCCATCTCGATAAGCATAGCTTGATTAATGATACTCAGCATGGATTCACAAGAGGCCGGTCTTGTCTAACTAATTTATTAACTTTCTTCAGTAAAGCTTTTGAGGCTGTTGACCACGATAAAGAATTTGATATTATTTACTTAGATTTTAGTAAGGCTTTTGATAGAGTTCCGCACCATAGACTGTTAAAGAAAGTGGCAGCTCATGGCATTGGGGAAAAAGTGCTCTCGTGGATCGAGTCATGGCTCACTGATAGGAAGCAGAGAGTGTCCATAAATGGGGTTAAATCCGAGTGGGGATCTGTAACAAGTGGCGTTCCACAGGGATCAGTCTTGGGCCCGTTGTTGTTTATAATATATATCAATGATCTTGATGAGGGAATTACTAGTGATATGAGCAAATTCGCTGATGACACAAAAATAGGTAGGATAATTGATTCAAACGTAGAATTTATGGAACTTCAGGAGGATTTAAACAAACTCTATTCTTGGTCAGAAAAGTGGCAGATGCAGTTCAATGTAGATAAATGCAAGGTTCTGAAGCTTGGGAGTGCCCATAACCCTAGTACTTATAAGTTAAATGATGTAGAACTTAGCCATACAGATTGCGAAAAGGACTTGGGGGTTATGGTGAGCAGCAACCTTAAACCAAGACAGCAATGCCTAAGCGTACGTAATAAGGCAAATAGATTACTGGGATTTATATCAAGAAGTGTAAGCAACAGAAGTCCAGAGGTCATACTGCAGCTTTATACATCATTAGTAAGGCCTCACCTAGATTATGCAGCTCAGTTCTGGTCTCCATATTACAGAATGGACATAAATTCGTTAGAAAACATTCAGCGTAGGATGACTAAATTAATACATAGCATTAGAAATCTTCCTTATGAAGAAAGATTGAAGACTCTTAAGTTACATTCACTTGTTAGACGAAGAATGAGGGGAGACCTGATCGAAGTGCATATAAGTGGCTTTGGCATGCTGCTCTTACCTGTATTTTTTTTGTACCTCTCTATGTATGCTAAAATTTCTAAATAAATAAATAAATAAATAAATAAGTGTATAAGTGGAAGATAGGTATTAATAAAGGGGATATTAATAAGGTCTTGAGGATGTCTCTCCAAGAGAGAACCCGCAGTAATGGATTTAAATTAGATAAGTTTAGATTTAGAAAGGGCATAGGAAAGTATTGGTTTGGTAATAGGGTAGTTGATGAGTGGAACAGTCTACCTAGTTGGGTTATTGAGGCTGGGACTTTGGGTAGTTTCAAAATTAGGTTGGATAAGTACATGAGTGGGAGGGGTTGGATTTGAGTGGGACTTTCACTTCAGAGCTTATTTCTTGGGTGGCATTGAAAATTGGGTTGGGCAAATGTTTTGTTAGTGGGATGAATTGTAAAGGACCTGTCTAGTATGGGCCAACAGGCCTCCTGCAGTGTTCCTCCTTTCTTATGTTCTTATGTTCTTATGTTCTTATGTAAGACTACCCCAAAAGGATTCTTTCAGGTATACAGAAGTACGATCAGGGACAAGATAGGCCCACTCAAAAGTTACTCGGGTCAGCTCACTGACAGTGATAAGGAAATGTGTAGAATTTTTAACACATACTTCCTCTCAGTTTTTACACAGGAGGATACCAGCGATATTCCAGTAATGATAAATTATGTAGAACAGGACGATAATAAACTATGCACGATTAGGGTCACAAGGGACATGGTTCTTAGGCAAATAAATTAAAACCTAAAAGATCCCCAGGCCCTGATGAACTGTACGCAAGGGTTCTGAAGGAATGTAAAGAGGAGCTTAGCAAACCTTTGGCTAGTCTTTTCAACATATCACTACAAACTGGCAAATGTGATATCTATTTTCAAAGCAGGTAACAGGTCCTTAGCTTCGAACTATAGACCAATAAGCCTAACCTCCATAGTGGGAAAATTTATGGAATCAGTAATTGCCAAGGCAGTTCGTAACCACCTTGAAAAGCATAAATTAATCAACGAATCTCAGCATGGTTTTACAAAGGGGCGTTCCTGCCTTACGAATTTATTAACTTTTTTCTCAAAGGTATTTGAGGAGGTAGATCATGGTAATGAATATGATATTGTGTATATGGACTTCAGTAAGGCTTTTGACAGGGTCCCACATCAGAGACTATTGAGGAAAAATAAGGCACATGGAATAGGAGGAGAAATTTTTTCGTGGATAGAGGCATGGTTAACATATAGGCAACAGAGAGTTTGCATAAATGGGGAGAAATCAGAGTGGGGAAGCGTCACGAGCGGTGTTCCACAGGGGTCAGTGTTGGGCCCCCTGTTGTTCGCAATCTACATAAACGACATAGATCAGGGCATAAAGAGAGACATAAGCAAGCTTGCCGATGGCACCAAAATAAGCCGTCGAACTCATTCTGACGAGGACATTAGAGCACTCCAGGAAGATTTAAATAGACTGATGCAGTGGTCGGAGAAGTGGCAGATGCAATTTAATATAGACAAATGCAAAGTTGTAAATGTTGGACAGGACAATAACCATGCCACATATAAACTAAATAATTTAGATCATAATATTACGGATTGCGAAAAAGATTTAGGAGTTCTGGTTAGCAGTAATCTGGAACCAAGACAACAGTGCATAAGTGTTCGCAATAAAGCTAACAGAATCCTTGGTTTCATATCAAGAAGCATAAATAATAGAAATCCTCAGGTTGTTCTTCAACTCTATATATCCTTGGTTAGGCCTCATTTAGATTATGCTGCACAGTTCTGGTGACCGTATTACAGAATGGATATAAATGCTCTGGAAAACGTACAAAGGAGGATGACTAAGTTAATCCCATGTATCAGAAACCTTCCCTATGAGGACAGGCTGAGGGCCATGAATCTGCACTCTCTAGAAAGGCGTAGAATTAGGGGGGATATGATTGAGGTGTATAAAAGGAATAAATAAAGGGGATGTAAATAGTGTGTTGAAAATATCTAGCCTAGACAGGACTCGCAGCAATGGTTTTAAGTTGGAAAAATTCAGATTCAGGTTTGGTAATAGAGTTGTGGATGAGTGGAACAAACTACCAAGTACAGTTATAGAGGATAAACATTGTGTAGTTTTAAAAATAGGTTAGATAAATACATGAGTGGGTTTGGGTGGGTGTGAGATGGACCTGATTAGCTTGTGCTGCTGGGTCAGGTGCCGTGTTCCTTCTTTAACTGAACGTTACATGACCTGACTATGATGTTCAAGGGACCAGATCCTATGAATAGATTACGTATTCAGGATATAGAACTTGAGTGGACAGGCTCCTACCTGTACTTGGGAATCTACATTGATAAAAATCTGACCTTTCAGAAACAGGCCGAGTATGTCAGGTCACGTGCTCTACTCAGACTCAACGCCATGAGAGCCATGACGAGGCACCGTGCAGGGGCAAGCAAAGATGTACTTCGCTTGTACTATATACAAGCTATTCGCTCGCTCATTGACTACGGTGCACCGGCTTTAGCTCATCTCTTCCCGCAGAGCAGGCAAAGGGTGGAGGTCGTACAAAACCAGGCGATAAGAACTATGCTTGGTGCCCCCATCTGGACCAACACAGTATGTCTCAGATCTGAGGCCCGGCTTCCTTCCTTGGCTGACAGAGTAAGATACATAAACGCCTGCAAAGTGGCCACGATTCTGCACAGGCAGCAAGGTACCCCACTAAGGAGACGGATATTAACAACCATGTCACAAGATCCCACACTCTTCACGGACTACTCCTGGATTCGTTCATTTTGTGCTGCTGGGCGGAAGCTGCTGCCTGTACAGCTGCTCTGTGAGAAGAGTTGTGACCTTCCTGTTGCTGGGTACCATCCACCACCTCCCTGGCGCCCAGATCCAGCCGATGTTTTCATTATGCAGCTACCCATCTCTAAGTGTCTCTGCAGTCAAGACACCCTCAGCAATCATGCTGAGACAAGCATGGCACTGGCAGAGGGAGGCACGTGTGCAGTGTATTTCACAGATGGTTCTGTCGACCCTGACAGGAAGAGAGCAGCAGCTGGACTGTACCACAATGGTCACACACAAGGCTGGCGACTCCCTGACCACTGCACGATCCTTCAAGCTGAGCTGGTGGCGATTCAGCAGGCATTGTCACATGCCCTACGACATCGACTCCGACCTGTCATACATGTTGATTCCACCTCTGCAATCAATGCCCTCTCCCATCCTCAACCACAGGATAATGTTCACCTCATCACATCGATCCTGAGCATAATGACAGCCTTAGAAGTTCAAGGTAATAGATCGACATTGAACTGGATCCCCAGCCATGCTGGCATCCGGGGAAATGAGGCGGCAGATGATGCAGCCAAGGCAGCAACAGACTATCCACATGTTGGGATTACTGTCCCAATCAGCCTACGACAGACCAAACTTGTGGCTGCCAGAGCCACGAAACTTATGGGGGAGGTCTTAGGTGATACCCCATCTCAACAGTGGTACCGAGCAGCGACTCAGGGAGACCCCCTCCATATGATAGAAGCTGGTCCAGAGCGCAGTGTACCGCCATCCATCGGCTTCGTTTGGGCTTTCCCACAGCCTAGAGGATGGTAGACAAGGCAGAGGAGGAGATGTGCCAGTACTGTCAGCACGTTGTCCAGCGGCCCCTAACACACTATCTTCTAGAGTGCGAAGCTACTGAGACACTCCGCAGGCAACTAGGAGTGATATTCCCTCCCGAAGAGGACCCAGAGATGACTGCGGCCACACTAGTGTACCGTGGGGTCAACGAACCAGACAAGCTGTTACCTGTAATAATGACATATCCTCCTCCTCGCTAGTGTCCATAGTTACATATGGTGTCGCTTATGAGATGCACCAGTTGAACTGACCAGAGGGGCGCTTGAGCGGCATGCGTCGCATCATTGTGGAAACCTTTCTCCATCGGGAGCCAGAGACGGGTCATCGCAAGATTGGGACCCGTACCAGGACTATGGTCTTGGCGAACATTATACATACACATTATACATACTGACTAGGTTGGGTGAATTGGCTTAAGCCGGTAGGAAACTTGGACCTGCCTCGCATGGGCCAGCAGGCCTGTTGCAGTGTTCCTTCTTTCTTATGTTCTTATGTGTGTTTCTGTGAGTGTGTGTATGTGTGTGTGTACAATATATATATATATCTATATATATATATATATATATATATATATATATATATATATATATATATATATATATATATATATATATATATATAGAGAGAGAGAGAGAGAGAGAGAGAGAGAGAGAATTATTTAAGTAATGAAAAGCCACATAACCCAGGTAGTAACTTTAGCAGTGGCAGAAATTTTGAGAATAATGTTGATATATGTAGGAAGGAAGGACGGTGAATGTGAGACTTGAATAACGTTATATCTTGTGAGAACGTTCTTCGCTGTCGAGTTAATATACACATAAAGTACATGAGAACTTCCATGGTGAAAATAACCAGGAAAACCAGCGTGTACTTGCACGAACACGCACAACAAATTACTTGCACGAACACGCACAACATATTACTTGAACGAACACGCACAACAAATTACTTGCACGAACGCGCACAACAAATTACTTGCACGAACACGCACAACAAATTACTTGCACGAACACGCACAACAAATTACTTGCACGAACACGCACAACAAATTACTTGCACGAACACGCACAACAAATTACTTGCACAAACACGCACAACAAATTACTTGCACGAACACGCACAACAAATTACTTGCACGAACACACTCAAATTGTTTGTGCGAGTTCAATAAATTTATTTGCACAAATAAAAAAAACTTGTTTCTCGAGCTTACACAACAAACTACCGCGCGAGGACACAACAAACTACCGCGCGAGGACACAATAAACTACCGCGCGAGGACACAAACTACCGCGCGAGGACACAACAAACTACCGCGCGAGGACACAATAAACTACCGCGCGAGGACACAGCAAACTACCGCGCGAGGACACAATAAACTACCGCGCGAGGACACAAACTACCGCGCGAGGACACAAACTACCGCGCGAGGACACAACAAACTATCGCGCGAGGACACAACTACCGCGCGAGGACACAACAAACTACCGCGCGAGGACACAACAAACTACCGCGCGAGGACACAACAAACTACCGCGCGATGACACAAACTATCGCGCGAGGACACAACAAACTACCGCGCGAGGACACAACAAACTACCGCGCGAGGACACAACAAACTACTGCGCGAGGACACAACTATCGCACGAGGACACAACAAACTACCACGCGAGGACACAAACTACCGCTCGAGGACACAAACTACCGCGCGAGGACACAACAAACTACCGCGCGAGGACACAACAAACTACCGCGCGAGGACACAACAAACTATCGCGCGATGACACAACAAACTACCGCGCGAGGACACAACAAACTACCGCGCGAGGACACAACTACCGCGCGAGGACACAACAAACTACCGCACGAGAACACAACAAACTATCGCACGAGGAGACAAGAAACTACCGCACGAGGACACAAGCTACCGCACGAGGACAACAAACTATCGCACGAGGACACAACAAACTACCGCACGAGAACACAACAAACTATCGCACGAGGACACAACAAACTACCGCGCGAGGACACAACAAACTACCGCGCGAGGACACAACTACCGCACGAGGACACAACAAACTATCGCACGAGGACACAACAAACTACCGCGCGAGGACACAACAAACTACCGCACGAGAACACAACAAACTATCGCACCAGGACACAACAAACTACCGCACGAGGACACAACAAACTACCGCACGAGGACACAAACTACCGCACGAGAACACAACAAACTATCGCACGAGGACACAACAAGCTACCGCACGAGGACACAACAAACTACACACACTAACACTCAACAAACTTCTTGCACAAACATTCTCATCAAATGCGAAATTCATATAAATATCTCTTCACTTAAACATTTCAATGTCAATCATTCTGTCTCTCTGTAAACATTACAAAGTGGGTTTAAATATTATAAAATGTTAATTACAAAGAAGGCCACTAGCATGACTAGGCATTTCGGGCAGAGATTAACGTCAGTTAGGATAATGTGGAGATATAACGGCCATTTCGGGCAGAGATTAACGTCAGTTAGGATAATGTGGAGATATAACGGCCATTTCGGGCAGAGATTAACGTCAGTTAGGATAATGTGGAGATATAACGGCCATTTCGGGCAGAGATTAACGTCAGTTAGGATAATGTGGAGATATAACGGCCATTTCGGGCAGAGATTAACGTCAGTTAGGATAATGTGGAGATATAACGGCCATTTCGGGCAGAGATTAACGTCAGTTAGGATAATGTGGAGATATAACGGCCATTTCGGGCAGAGATTAACGTCAGTTAGGATAATGTGGAGATATAACGGCCATTTCGGGCAGAGATTAACGTCAGTTAGGATAATGTGGAGATATAACGGCCAGGTAAGGCCTTCGAAGGTTATTGGAAAGAATCATTCTGCCCTACGACAAAAAAGTATAAAAAAAATAAACTATAACGAGAAAAAATATTGAGTGCATAAATATCATTATGTAAGTGTTTAAATAATTAAACATGACTCGTTCCTAACTGCAGCAATAATGAAAAATAAAATACTTTAAGTTTCGTAGTGTAAGTGTCGTAGAACACTTACAATAACCATCTGTTGTCAACACTTACAGTCACCTTCATCGTGCTACCAGCCAGAGTTTTACCCTGTTGGACGAATGGTGAATCACCTACACTTTGGAGTGTGTTTGTGTCCCTACCACAGTTCAATGAAGATAAACTTTTCAGAGTCGCGCCCACCAGCGACTATATTGTCATTCACGTGCTTCATTGGCTAATCAGCATCGTGAATCCAGCTGATCGAAAGTTGCACTAAGCTGGATTCACGATGCTGATTAGCCAATGAAGCACGTGAATGACAATATAGTCGCTGGTGGCCGCGACTCTGAAAAGTTTATCTTCACTGAACTGTGGTAGGGACACAAACACACTCCAAAGTGTAGGTGATTCACCATTCGTCCAACAGGGTAAAACTCTGGCTGGTAGCACGATGAAGGTGACTAAGTGTTGACAACAGATGGTTATTGTAAGTGTTCTACGACACTTGAGGTATTCATATTGATGTGAAAGTCATTTATCTATTGCAAAAATCAAGCTGGCCACCTTGTCTCGCTGGTGTCGAGCGTCCCAATTCGATCAATAAGGCTAAAAGACACGAATAACAAAAATTACAAACCCGGACAAGCAGTCACTTACATGACAAGCAGAAGACCTTTAAAAGAAATGTTGAGGACTAAGAAATATTAGGTGGTAGCAGAAAGTCAAGCAATGTTAATTCCCACCGAGTGGAGAGAACGGGGTATGTAGAGGTAACGATGCATATACCTTATAGAACAAGCATTTAACTATTTATACTACCTCCACCATTCATTCACGCTTCCACTTTTATCTAACGAACTTTTCCCCTCACGGTTTAATAATTGACATAAATTGACCCGTAAAATTTTCCCAGGGTCTCTGCAGTTATCTCGGTAATTATAATAATCATAGCTACAGAAAGTTAGAATATTCCTTACAGGTAACAACAAAATGACTAAAGTTACCCACTGGTTTTGTGAGTTTACAGCCTATGAACTACACAAGGATCATCAAACCATCAAACCCTCAGAGAAGGATGCTTTAATACCTAAAACTAAAAAAAAATCATTGTGTATAAAATGAAAGATACACACCTTTCCGTATAAATACTGAGTGATGCATAACTTCTAGTGTTAAAGATCATTTAAAAAACTGACGACTCCTGTTGAAAAGGAAGTTGAAACATCCATGCCGTATGTCACTCCTGTTTAACCTACATCAGAACCATCAATATGACCTACCAATACCGCCTCCACTTGCCAAGTTTATATCTATGTATGAGCCCATAAAGTCGCTCCTGTTTAAAAAATGTGAAATAGAGCAAGCTTCTTACAGCAGTCATAGCCACATCAACTGGGAGTTTAAGTGGAGTTGCTTCTGGAGGACAACACCCCTGCGACCCGGCTCAAGACCAGGCCTTCTTATTACTGGTCTTGTTGATCAAGATGTTAGTGCCCTCCGCCCGCATATCAAGGTATGCACCACAACCCGGTTGATCAAGAACTAATTTGAGGAATCTGGTGATCCCTCTAATGCATGAAGATGGGTGATGAAGGGTCTTGGTCTCTTAACATTTACTGAGTTATCTCTCTTTGTACTCATTGCTCCTTTCTCTTCATCTGAAGTTTCCTGCACCAACTGCCAGGAATCTTATGCCAATAAAAATAATTACGGAGTACAGGTTTGGCACCAGTCCCTTCAGGTAGACTATCTGATATATCTTCTCGCTTAAGTTCTAAGGAGTCTAGTTCTAAGAAATTCTAATGTTACCAGTAATTTAGATGTTTGACTGACTGTACACGAGATATGGTTCTCTGTACATTTTCCAGCTCAGCAATATCGCCTTAATTGATTGAGACTATTAGTACACATCAATACTGCATCCTAGAGAGAATGAGTGACTTGAAGAGTATCATCATTGCCTTGGAATCCCTCATTTTGAATGTTCTAGTCATCCAACTTATCATTTTTTTGCATTGCGATAATAACATTGCTATGCTCCTTGACTGTGAGATCTTCTGACATTATCACTCCTAGGTCTCATTTTTTTTTCTTATATTCTATTGACTGGATTGCGTTTGTCTTGTACTCTGATTACGTTTCCATTTCCTTCATTCTTCGAAGGCATAATAACTGAAATTCATCCTCAGTGAACATAATGTTGTTGTCAGGGGCCCACTGGAAGACATGGTTTATATCAGCTTGGAAGTTCATAGATTCTTTAACAAAAGCAAATTCGTTACTTGGGACCCAGACACAACACAGCTCCCGTCCTTGTCCGGAGCGTGGAGACGGCCTGATTACTCTTGAGTCTTCTGGTCCACAAGGCACAAAGGAGCTTACTAGACCAGCGTTAACAATATACCTTTGGAAACAGAACAAACATTGGTCTGTAGCTTGCCAAGGCTGGCAAGCAGGACAAAAGCTGTGCATTGCATGAAGATCCCACCGAGCACAGCACTAGCTGGCTAAATTTAGGTTAGATAAATACATGACTGAGAGGGATAAATTTGAGTGGGACATGAATTGGTTGGTTGTTAGGGGTTTACAATGCTTATTCCTTAGGAAGAATTGCAAATTGGTTCGGAAAGTATTTTTTTAGTGGATTTGAGAAGAATCTGCCTAGTATGAGCCAGTAGACCTGCAGCAGTGTTACTCCTTTCTTATGTTCTTATATGGAAAAGAATTTTTCATAGATCATATCGTGTTTCTTTAATCATTAAACTCATAACGAAGATTATACTGTAGTGTCATCATTATGACATAATGTCATCACTGACACCACATTATCATAATAAGCACCACAGTGCCATTACTAAAACCACAGTGACATTGCTTGCACCACAGTGTCATAACTAACACAACAATATCATAACTGGGACAACAGTGACGTCACTGACACCACACTGTCATCACTGACACTAGTATTAATACTGAAACCATAGTGTCACCATATACACTACAGTGTCAGCATTGACACCACTGTCATCACTGACACAGTATTGTAACAAATAACACTACATTATCATCACTGACACCAGAGTGTCACCACTGACACCAGAGACACCATTGACACCATAGTGTCACAACTACCACCACAGTGTTATCATTGACACCGGATGTCACCAATGACACTACAGAGTTACCACTGACACCAGTGTCACCACTGACAACACAGTGTCACCATTAACACAACAGAGCCATCACTGACACCACTATGTCACCACTGACATCAGACTGTCACCACTGACACCACAGTGTCATCATTGATACCAGATGTCACCACTGACACCACGGTCTCACCATTGACACCACAGAGTCACCAATGACACCATAATGTCACCACTAACACCACAGTGTCACCACTGGAACTCCAGTGTCAAAACTGACACCACAGAGTCACCACTGACACCACAGTGTCACCACTGACACCAGTCTCACCACTGACACAACAGTGCCACCACTGGCACCACAGAGTCACCACTGACACCACAGAGTCACCACTGACACCACAGTCTCACCACTGACACAACAGTGTCACCACTGACACCACAGAGTCACCACTGACACTATAATGTCACCACTAACAACACAGTGTCACCACTGAAACCCTAGTGTCAAAACTGACACAACAGAGTCACCACTGACACCACAGTGTCACCACAGAAACATCAGTGTCACCACTGACAGCACAGTGTCAACACTGACACCAGAGTATCATCAATGACACCACAGAGTCATCACTGACACCACAAATTCACCACGGACACCACGGTGTCACCATTGACACCGCAGTGTCACCAATGACACCATAGTGTCACCACTAACACCACAGTGTGACCATTGACATCACGGTGTCACCACTGACACCACATAGTCACCACTGACACCACAGTGCCACCACTGACAGCACAGTGTCATCACTGACACTACAGATTCACAACTGACACCACAGTGTCACCACTCGCATTACAGTGTCACCATTGACACAGCATAGTCACCAGTGATAAAAGAGTGTCACCACTTACACAAGAGTGTCACCACTGACACCACTGTGTCACCACTGATACCACAGTGTCAACACTGACACCACAGTGTCACCACTGAAACCACAGAGTCACCGTTAACACCATAGTGTCACAGGTGACACCACGATGTTATCATTGACACCGGATGTCACCAATGATAATACAGAGTTACCACTGACACCAAAGTGTCACCACTGACATCACAGTGTCACCACTGACACCAGAGTGTCATCACTGAAACCCCAGTGTCACCACTGACACCACAGTGTCATCATTGTCTCCAGATGCCACCACTGATATTATAGCGTCGCCAATGACACCACAGTGTCACTACTGACACCAAAGTTTCACCACTGACACCACAGTGTCACTAATGACACCAAAGTGTCAGCACTGGCAACACAGTGTCACCACTGACACCACAGTATCACCACTGACACCACAGTGTCACCAACGACACCACAGTGTCACCAGTGACACCACAGAGTCACAACTGACACCAAAGAGTCACCACTGACAACGGTGTATCACCAGTGAGACCACTGACACACCTCAATTATTGGGAGCGCTTGAGGTTCCTAAACCTGTATTCCCTGGAACGCAGGAGGGAGAGATACATGATTATATACACCTGGAAAATCCTAGAGGGACTAGTACCGAACTTGCACACGAAAATCACTCACTACGAAAGCAAAAGACTTGGCAGACGATGCACCATCCCCCCAATGAAAAGCAGGGGTGTCACTAGCACGTTAAGAGACCATACAATAAGTGTCAGGGGCCCAAGACTGTTCAACTGCCTCCCAGCACACATAAGGGGGATTACAAACAGACCCCTGGCAGTCTTCAAGCTGGCACTGGACAAGCACCTAAAGTCAGTTCCGGATCAGCCGGGCTGTGGCTCGTACGTTGGTTTGCGTGCAGCCAGCAGCAACAGCCTGGTTGATCAGGCTCTGATCCACCAGGAGGCCTGGTCACAGACCGGGCCGCGGGGGCGTTGACCCCCGGAACTCTCTCCAGATAAACTCCAGGTAAACAGTGTCACCACTGACACCACAGTGTCACCACTGACGCCACAGTGTCACCACTGACACCACAATCTAACCACTGACACCACAGTGTAACCACTAACACGACAGTGTCACCACTAACACCACAGTGTCACCACTGACTCCAGAGCTTCACCACTGACGCCACACTGTCACCACTGTCACCAATGAGTCACCACTGACACCAAGGAGTCACCACTGACACGACTGTGCCAATACTGACACCGCGGGGTCATCACTGACACCACAGAGTCACCGTTAACACCATAGTGTCACAAGTGACACCACGATGTTATCATTGACACCGGATGTCACCAATGATACTACAGAGTTACCACTGACACCAAAGTCTCACCACTGACATCACAGTGTCGCCACTGACACCAGAGTGTCATCACTGAAACCCCAGTGTCACCACTGACACCACAGTGTCATCATTGTCTCCAGATGCCACCACTGATATTATAGCGTCGCCAATGACACCACAGTGTCACTACTGACACCAAAGTTTCACCACTGACACCACAGTGTCACTAATGACACCAAAATGTCTGCACTGACAACACAGTGTCACCACTGACAACACAGTATCACCACTGACACCACAGTGTCACCAACGACACCACAGTGTCACCAGTGACACCACAGAGTCACAACTGACACCAAAGAGTCACCACTGACAACGGTGTATCACCAGTGAGACCACAATGTCACCAATGACACCACTATATCATCACTGACACAACAGTGTCACCGCTGACGCCAAAGTGTCACCACTAACGCCACAGTGTCACCACTGACGGCATAGTGCAACTACTGACGTCACAGTGCCACCACTGACATCATAGTGTCAGCACTGACACCACAGTGTCACCACTGACACCACAGTGTCACCACTGACGCCACAGTGTCACCACTGAGGGCGTAGTGTCACCACTGACACCACAATCTAACCACTGACACCACAGTGTAACCACTAACACGACAGTGTCACCACTAACACCACAGTGTCACCACTGACTCCAGAGCTTCACCACTGACGCCACACTGTCACCACTGTCACCAATGAGTCACCACTGACACCAAGGAGTCACCACTGACACGATTGTGCCAATACTGACACCCCGGGGTCATCACTGACACCACAGAGTCAACACCGGCACCAAAGTGTCACCACTGACACCGCAGTGTCACCACTGATACAAAGTCACCACTGACGGCATAGTGTCAACACTGACACCACAGTGTCGCAACTGATACCACAGTGTCACTACTGACGCCACAGTGTCACCACTGACACCAGAGTGTCAACACAGAATCTACAGAGTCACCACTGACGCCACAGTGTCATCATTGCCATCACAGTCACCACTGACACCAAAGAGAGTCCACTGACACCACAGTGTCATCACTTACACCACAGTGTCACTATTGAAATCCTAGTGTCACCACTGACACAACAGAGTCACCACTGACACCAGAGTGTAAACACTGATACTACAGTCACCACTGACACCACAGTATCACCACTGACAGCACAGTGTCAAAACAGACACTACAGAGTCACCACTGACACCACAGTGTCATCAATGACACCACGACACCACAGTGTCACCACTGATACCACATTATCACCACTGACACCACGGTGTCATCACTAACACCACAGTGTCACCACTGACACCATAGTGTCACCACTGACACCATAGTGTCACCACTGACATCACGGTGTCACCACTGACACCACAAACTCATCGCTGACACCACAGAGTTATCACTGAAACCCCAGCGTCACCACTGAAATCCCAGTGTCACCAATGACTCCACAGAGTCACCACTGACACCACAGTGTCACTACTGACAACACTGATCACCACTGACACCACAGTGTCACCACAGAAGCCCCAGTGTCACCACTGATACCAAAGAGTTACCATTGACACCACAGTTTCACCACTGACACCACGGTATCACCACAGACACCACAGTGTCACCACTGACACCAGAGCGTCATCATTGACACCACAGAGTCACCACTGACACCACAGTGTCACAACTAACACCATAGTGTCGCCACTGACGCCACAGTGTCACCACCGAGACCAAAGTGTCACCACTGGCACCAAAGAGTCACCACTGATACGACTATGCCAATACTGACACCCCAGAGTCACCACTGAAACCACAGGGTCAACACTGACACCACAGAGTCACCACTGTAGGCATAGTGTCAGTTGTGATACCACAGTGTCACAGCTGACACCACAGTCTCACCACTGACACCACAGTGTCACGACTGACACCATAGTTTCAGCACTAACGCCACAGTGTCACCTCGACTGCATAGTGTCACCACTGACACCACAGAGTCAACACTGACATCACAGTGTCACCACTGACAGCACAGTGTCAACACAGAATCTGCAGAGTAACCACTGACGCCACAGTGTCATCACTGACACCACAGTGTCACCATTGCCATCACAGTGTCACCACTGGCACCACAGAGTGTCCATTGACACCACAGAGTGTCCATCGACACCACAGTGTCACGACTTACACCACAGTGTCACTATTGAAATCCTAGTTTCACCAGTGACACCACAGAGTCACAACTGACACCACAGAGTCACCACTGACACCACAGTGTAAACACTGATACTATAGAGTCACCACAGCGTTACCACTGTCTCCACAGTGTCACCACTGACTCCACAGTGTCACCACTGACGCCACGGTGTCAACACTGACGCCACAGTGTCACCACTGACATTACAGTGTCACCACTGATATCCCAATGTCACCACTGACACCACAGTGTCACCACTGACGCCACGGTTTCACCACTAACACCACTGTGTCACCACTGACGCCACGGTTTCACCACTAACACCACAGTGTCACCACTGACACCACAGTGTCACCACTGACGCCGCAGTGTCACCATTGACTCCACGGTGTCACCATTGACGCTACAGTGTCACCACTGACACCACTGTGTCACCACTGACACCACAGTGTCACCACTGACACCACAGTGTCACCACTGACGCCACGGTTTCACCACTAACACCACAGTGTCACCACTGACACCACAGTGTCTCCACTGACACCACAGATGAGAAATTTCAATTACTCCGATGTGGTAAACATGAGGAAATTAAATCTTCATCAGAATACAAAACAAATTCCGGCCACAAAATAGAGCGAAAAACCAACGTCAAAGACCTGGGAGTGATCATGTCGGAGGATCTCACCTTCAAGGACCATAACATTGTATCAATCGCATCTGCTAGAAAAATGACAAGATGGATAATGAGAACCTTCAAAACTAGGGATGCCAAGCCCATGATGGCACTCTTCAGGTCGCTTATTCTATCTAGGCTGGAATATTGCTGCACACTAACAGCACCTTTCAAGGCAGGTGAAATTGCTGAAAGTTAAGACACATGTGCAACATCTGGATATCTTTATTGTAGACGTTTCGCCATCCAGTGGCTTTATCAATACAGATTCTAGGACATAATAGGAAGACAGTAGAACTATATACAAAAGATGAGGTAATCAGTCCCTCGCCCTTGGAGTTAGTGTTCACAGCATCGTGGTGGAGGAGAATCTGGAGCAAAGGCAAGAAGACTGGCGTTTATATAGTCGTCAGTGGAAGGGACGGGCAGCAGACGAGGGCAGTCACTGGTAGGCGGGATTCCCCAGTGGAAGTAGGTCCTTCCCAAAGAGATGGGTTAGTTGCAGCAGCCGTGAAGGTCTTGTAGATGTCCTCTGAACCAAGATTCCATGATGTTGCAGTGTCTGACAAGTTGTGCAAGAAAGGTATAAAATACCGACAATATTGTCGGTATTTTATACCTTTCTTGCACATGAAATTGCTGACCTTGAAAATGTACAGGGAACATTCACGGCGCTCATAACGGCGATAAAACACCTCAATTACTGGGAGCGCTTGAAGTTCCTGAACCTGTACTCCCTGGAACGCAGGCGGGAGAGATACATGATTATATACACATTGAAAATCCTAGAGGGACTAGTACCGAACTTGCACAAGAAAATCACTCACAACGAAAGCAAAAGACTCGGCAGACGATGCAACATCCCCCCCAATGAAAAGCAGGGGTGTCACTAGCACGTTAAGAGACCATACAATAAGTGTCAGGGGCCCGAGACTGTTCAACTGCCTCCCAGCATACATAAGGGGCATTACCAATAGACCCCTGGCAGTCTTCAAGCAGTCACTGGACAAGCACCTAAAGTCGGTACCTGACCAGCCGGGCTGTGGCTCGTACGTTGGATTACGTGCAGCGAGCAGTAACAGCCTGGTTGATCAGGCTCTGATCCACCATGAGGCCTGGTCACAGACCGGGCCGCGGGAGCGTTGAGCCCCGGAACTCTCTCCAGGTAAACGCCAGGTAAACAGTGTCACCACTGACGCCACAGTATCACCACTGACACCACAAAGTCATCGCTGACACCACAGAGTCATCACTGAAACCCCAGCGTCACCACTGAAATCCCAGTGTGACCAATGACTCCACAGAGTCACCACTGACACCACAGTGTCACTACTGACAACACTGTTCACCACTGACACCACAGTGTCACCACAGAAGCCCCAGTGTCACCACTGATACCAAAGAGTTACCATTGACACCACAGTTTCACCACTGACACCACGGTATCACCACAGACACCACAGTGTCACCACTGACACCATAGTGTCACCACTGACACCACGGTGTCACCACTGACACCACAAGGTCATCGCTGACACCACAGAGTCATCACTGAAACCCCAGCGTCACCACTGAAATCCCAGTGTGACCAATGACTCCACAGAGTCACCACTGACACCACAGTGTCACTACTGACAACACTGTTCACCAATGACACCACTGACGCCACAGTGTAACCACTTACGCCACGGTTTCACCACTAACATCACAGTGTCACCATTGAGATCACAGTGTCACCACTGACACCACAGTGTCACCACTGACGCCACAGTTTCACTACTGGCGTCGCAGTGTCACCACTGACGTCACAGTGTCACCATTGACGTCACAGTGTGACCACTGTCGTTACAGTGTCGCCACTGACGCCACAGCGTCACCACTGACGCCACAGCGTCACCACTGACGCCACGTTAGAACAAATTAAGAGCAACTCAAAAACATTAGTTAATTCATTGGTTCATAATATCAACAAACTCATTTCATGGGGAAGCACTAACCCCATACAGATCATGGGGAAGCACTAACCTCATACAGATCATGGGGAAACACTAACCCCATACAGATCATGGGGAAGCACTAACCCCATACAGATCATGGGGAAGCACTAACCCCATATAGATCATGGGGAAACACTAACCCCATACAGATCATGGGGAAGCACAAACCCCATATAGATCATGGGGAAACACTAACCCCATACAGATCATGGGGAAGCACTTACCCCATACAGATCATGGGGAAGCACTAACCCCATACAGATCATGGGGAAACACTAACCCCATACAGATCATGGGGAAGCACTAACCCCATACAGATCATGGGGAAACACTAACCACATACAGATCATGGGGAAGCACTAACCCCATACAGATCATGGGGAAGCACTAACCCCAAACAGATCATGGGGAAGCACTAATCCCATACAGATCATGGGGAAGCACTAACCCCCATACAGATCATGGAGAAGCACTAACCTTTTACAGATCATGGGGAGGCACTAACCCCTCACAGATCAAGGGGAAGCACTAACCTCTTACAGATCATGGGGAAGCACTAACCCCATACAGATCATGGGGAAGCACTAACCCCATACAGATCATGGGGAAGCACTAACCCCATACAGATCATGGGGAAGCACTAACCCCATACAGATCATGGGGAAGCACTAACCCCATACAGATCATGGGGAAGCACTAACCCCATACAGATCATGGGGAAGCACTAACCCCCATACAGATCATGGAGAAGCACTAACCCCTTACATATCATGGGGAAGCACTAACCCCTTACAGATCAAGGGGAAGCACTAACCCCTTACAGATCATGGGGAAGCACTAACCCCTTACAGATCAAGGGGAAGCACTAACCCCTTACAGATCATGGGGAAGCACTAACCCCATACAGATCATGGGGAAGCACTAACCCCTTACAGGTCATGGGGAAGCACTAACCCCATACAGATCATGGGGAAGCACTAACCCCATACAGATCATGGGGAAGCACTAACCCCTTACAGATCATGGGGAAGCACTAACCCCTTACAGATCATGGGGAAGCACTAACCCCTCACAGATCATGGGGAAGCACTAACCCCATAAAGATCATGGGGAAGCACTAACCCCTTACAGATCATGGGGAAGCACTAACCCCTACAGATCATGGGGAAACACTAACCCCATATAGAGCCTGGAGAAGCACTAACCCCATACAGATCATGGGGAAGCGCTAACCCCATACAGATCATGGGGAAGCACTAACCCCCATACAGATCATGGGGAAGCACTAACCCCATACATATCATGGGGAAGCACTAACCCCATACAGATCATGGGGAAGCACTAACCCCCATACAGATCATGGAGAAGCACTAACCCCTTACAGATCATGGGGAAGCACTAACCCCTTACAGATCATGGGGAAGCACTAACCCCCATACAGATCATGGAGAAGCACTAACCCCATACAGATCATGGGGAAGCACTAACCCCATACAGATCATGGAGAAGCACTAACCCCATACAGATCATGGGGAAGCACTAACCCCATACAGATCATGGGGAAGCACTAACCCCCATACAGATCATGGAGAAGCACTAACCCCATACAGATCATGGGGAAGCACTAACCCCATACAGATCATGGGGAAGCACTAACCCCCATACAGATCATGGAGAAGCACTAACCCCATACAGATCATGGGGAAGCACTAACCCCTTACAGATCATGGGGAAGCACTAACCCCATACAGATCATGGGGAAGCACTAACCCCCATACAGATCATGGAGAAGCACTAACCCCATACAGATCATGGGGAAGCACTAACCCCATACAGATCATGGAGAAGCACTAACCCCATACAGATCATGGGGAAGCACTAACCCCATACAGATCATGGGGAAGCACTAACCCCTACAGATCATGGGGAAACACTAACCCCATATAGAGCCTGGAGAAGCACTAACCCCATACAGATCATGGGGAAGCGCTAACCCCATACAGATCATGGGGAAGCACTAACCCCCATACAGATCATGGGGAAGCACTAACCGCATACATATCATGGGGAAGCACTAACCCCATACAGATCATGGGGAAGCACTAACCCCCATACAGATCATGGAGAAGCACTAACCCCTTACAGATCATGGGGAAGCACTAACCCCTTACAGATCATGGGGAAGCACTAACCCCCATACAGATCATGGAGAAGCACTAACCCCATACAGATCATGGGGAAGCACTAACCCCATACAGATCATGGAGAAGCACTAACCCCATACAGATCATGGGGAAGCACTAACCCCATACAGATCATGGGGAAGCACTAACCCCCATACAGATCATGGAGAAGCACTAACCCCATACAGATCATGGGGAAGCACTAACCCCATACAGATCATGGGGAAGCACTAACCCCCATACAGATCATGGAGAAGCACTAACCCCATACAGATCATGGGGAAGCACTAACCCCTTACAGATCATGGGGAAGCACTAACCCCATACAGATCATGGAGAAGCACTAACCACATACAGATCATGGGGAAGCACTAACCCCATACAGATCATGGGGAAGCACTAACCCCATACAGATCATGGAGAAGCACTAACCCCATACAGATCATGGGGAAGCACTAACCCCATACAGATCATGGGGAAGCACTAACCCCATACAGATCATGGAGAAGCACTAACCCCATACAGATCATGGGGAAGCACTAACCCCATACAGATCATGGGGAAGCACTAACCCCATACAGATCATGGAGAAGCACTAACCCCATACAGATCATGGGGAAGCACTAACCCCATACAGATCATGGGGAAGCACTAACCCCCATACAGATCATGGAGAAGCACTAACCCCATACAGATCATGGGGAAGCACTAACCCCATACAGATCATGGGGAAGCACTAACCCCCATACAGATCATGGAGAAGCACTAACCCCATACAGATCATGGGGAAGCACTAACCCCTTACAGATCATGGGGAAGCACTAACCCCATACAGATCATGGGGAAGCACTAACCCCCATACAGATCATGGAGAAGCACTAACCCCATACAGATCATGGGGAAGCACTAACCCCATACAGATCATGGAGAAGCACTAACCCCATACAGATCATGGGGAAGCACTAACCCCATACAGATCATGGGGAAGCACTAACCCCTACAGATCATGGGGAAACACTAACCCCATATAGAGCCTGGAGAAGCACTAACCCCATACAGATCATGGGGAAGCGCTAACCCCATACAGATCATGGGGAAGCACTAACCCCCATACAGATCATGGGGAAGCACTAACCGCATACATATCATGGGGAAGCACTAACCCCATACAGATCATGGGGAAGCACTAACCCCCATACAGATCATGGAGAAGCACTAACCCCTTACAGATCATGGGGAAGCACTAACCCCTTACAGATCATGGGGAAGCACTAACCCCCATACAGATCATGGAGAAGCACTAACCCCATACAGATCATGGGGAAGCACTAACCCCATACAGATCATGGAGAAGCACTAACCCCATACAGATCATGGGGAAGCACTAACCCCATACAGATCATGGGGAAGCACTAACCCCCATACAGATCATGGAGAAGCAATAACCCCATACAGATCATGGGGAAGCACTAACCCCATACAGATCATGGGGAAGCACTAACCCCCATACAGATCATGGAGAAGCACTAACCCCATACAGATCATGGGGAAGCACTAACCCCTTACAGATCATGGGGAAGCACTAACCCCATACAGATCATGGAGAAGCACTAACCACATACAGATCATGGGGAAGCACTAACCCCATACAGATCATGGGGAAGCACTAACCCCATACAGATCATGGAGAAGCACTAACCCCATACAGATCATGGGGAAGCACTAACCCCATACAGATCATGGGGAAGCACTAACCCCATACAGATCATGGAGAAGCACTAACCCCATACAGATCATGGGGAAGCACTAACCCCATACAGATCATGGGGAAGCACTAACCCCATACAGATCATGGAGAAGCACTAACCCCATACAGATCATGGGGAAGCACTAACCCCATACAGATCATGGGGAAGCACTAACCCCAATACAGATCATGGAGAAGCACTAACCCCATACAGATCATGGGGAAGCACTAACCCCATACAGATCATGGGGAAGCACTAACCCCCATACAGATCATGGAGAAGCACTAACCCCATACAGATCATGGGGAAGCACTAACCCCTTACAGATCATGGGGAAGCACTAACCCCATACAGATCATGGGGAAGCACTAACCCCCATACAGATCATGGAGAAGCACTAACCCCATACAGATCATGGGGAAGCACTAACCCCATACAGATCATGGGGAAGCACTAACCCCATACAGATCATGGGGAAGCACTAACCCCATACAGATCATGGGGAAGCACTAACCCCATACAGATCATGGGGAAGCACTAACCCCATACAGATCATGGAGAAGCACTAACCCCATACAGATCATGGGGAAGCACTAACCCCATATAGAGCCTGGGGAAGCAAAAGTTATTGTGTGTTATTGAAGGAGGTAGAAGGCAGTTCCAGTCGTTCAGATGTTTAGTCTTCCTAATGTAAAGGTCAACTAGGAGGCTGAGAGACAACACTTGAGTGGAGAATTAAACTACATTTGAGTCACAAAGGTGACAAGTAATGGATCACTTTGGTGATAAGTAGTGAATCACTCTGGTGATAAGTAGTGAATCACTCTGGTGATAAGTAGTGAATCACTCTGGTGATAAGTAGTGAATCACTCTGGTGATAAGTAGTGAATCACTCTGGTGATAAGTAGTGAATCACTCTGGTGATAAGTAGTGAATCACTCTGATGATAAGTAGTGAATCACTCTGGAGAGACCTGGAGAGAGTTTCGGGGGTCAACGCCCCCGCGGCCCGGTCTGTGACCAGGCCTCTGGTGATAAGTAGTGAATCACTCTGGTGATAAGTAGTGAATCACTGTCGAGACAAGTAGTGAATCACTGTCGAGACAAGTAGTGAATCACTGTGGTGACAAGTAGTGAATCACTGTCGAGACAAGTAGTGAATCACTGTGGTGATAAGTAGTGAATCACTGTCGAGACAAGTAGTGAATCACTGTGGTGACAAGTAGTGAATCACTGTCGAGACAAGTAGTAAATCACTGTGGTGACAAGTAGTGAATCACTGTCGAGACAAGTAGTGAATCACTGTGGTGACAAGTAGTGAATCACTGTGGTGACAAGTAGTGAATCACTGTGGTGACAAGTAGTGAATCACTGTCGAGACAAGTAGTGAATCACTGTGGTGACAAGTAGTGAATCACTGTCGAGACAAGTAGTGAATCACTGTGGTGACAAGTAGTGAATCACTGTCGAGACAAGTAGTGAATCAGTGTTGTTTTACTTGTGACCTGTATCGAGAGTTGTCCTTATGTTGTGACCTAGCCTTGACCAGACCTCTTTCTATATGCCTGGTAAACAGGAAGTGTTTCAGTGGCTGCGTGATCCCAGGAAGGTATCCCTGTATCCACTATAAAGAGTGTCACATAAATTCATAATGCTGCTAAATATTAGTGATGAAGATCTGAATTGAATCAGAAGATATTTTCACAAGTCATCACCTGGAAACTAATATCCAGATTTCAAATCTTTGAAAGAGTTCAATATCCTAAAATACACAAGCACATTAAGTTTGAAAGTAATCATAATGGAAGCTAATCAGATGCGACACTCAGAAATCATCAATTGAATAGCAATGCTTATTTTTTTTAATAAAAAAAAATGACCAGCTTGTAAGAAAGTAAGTTTATGTTACCTTAATAAATTTAGCTTACAGATTTTTAAAAATGGTCTTCGGGGCACATACATGGAGTATACCTGGTGGGTATTTCAGGGGTCAACGCCTCCGCGGCCTGGTCCATGACCAAGTCTCGCGGTGAATCAGGCCTTGATCAGCCAGGCTGTAACTGCTGGCCGCACGCAAAGCGACGTACAAACCACAGCCCAGCTGGTGAGGTACTGACTTTAGGTGCCTATGCAGTTCTCTCTTGAAGACAGCCAGGGGAATATTGGTAATCCCCCTTATGTATGCTGGAAGGCAGTTGAACAATCTTGGACCCCTGACACTTACTCTGTTGTCTAATAGCGTACTCACGTTGCCCAGCATGCCCAGACTTTCACTTTTGTAGAGAACGATATTGAAGGTACAGGGAAGACCATTAACTTTATTTAACCTATGATATCCCAGTCAAATCAAACACTGTCAGTCTTTCTTTTCTGATGAAGAGAGACTCTCAAAATATTTCATAGAAACCAATTTGATTAATAAAATTAACAGATGATAACTTACACAACCTAACATCAAGAGATAGTTTCCGTAGAAGAAACACTTCCACAAAATAATCTGACAAAGAATAAACCAGTAAAACGGTAATTCTGTTTCATACGATGTATCAGCTATTGAAATTTATACCGATTACCATTGTTATATTTTAACCCAATAAAGTGTTAAAGCCGTAGGGGTCATATAACTCTCGTGGGAGGCATTCAAATTCGATCCAAGAAAGGAAAAGATTTGTCTAGTTTCTTGGATCTAGAGCCTCTCACCAGCATCAAGGCCAAATATTGCAATAACATAAAATATCACTATATTATTTTGAGATTAAAAATGGTAAAATGGCATCAACATGCGTTTAAAAATAGGAACATCTTCTAAGTAGGATACAAGAGTGGTGAAATTTTAGAGTCTGTCTAAATTTTAGGAATGACCTATGTAGCATTGTGCTACATAGATCATCCATGTAAATAGACCCTTGAATCTTGCTCAAGATTCATTACTCAAGCGTTGAGAAATACAAGCCGCTCGAATATAGCCTTCTCGAGTAATAAAAATTTGTGAGAAAGTGAGAATATTCCCAGAAGAGGAAAGTTTCCCGTCTTTAAACTTAAAAACTTTATAAAACTTGGGATTTTAGCTTTTCCAGTAATGTTTCCTTATTCATAAATTCTTTAAAATTCTTTAAGAAAAATATTTAATTTCAATATTTTTAAAAATACCAATATGTAAAATTGGCATCAACACATCCCAAAATTAATATAAAATACTTCTTATTAAGATAGGCCAGTATTTAGGGGCTGAAGACGATCAGATGAAGCATTCTCAATGTATGACTTCTGAAATAATTTACTTACTAAAACTGGCAAATTGAAATTTACACATCTCAAAGTGTGTGGAGAAAAATCTCCAGTAAAATGAGGTGGTATCTCTGAGCCTTCAGCCCTCTGAGGGACTTAGCCCTCCCGGAAGGGGCAACTGGACTTTTCTTTCCTCGTGAACAGCTTTATTAGACCCACATGAGTACCAGGCATCTCCATGCACGACTCTCTCATTTCTAGAATTTCTGATCAACTACACAAGTCGGGGAGATTATGACTTCTAGTATACAGCTAAACAACGAGGAAACAACCTTCTTGTGTTATTCCTTGTTGTAATGTGTAGCGATGAAGGTATATAAAGCTGAGTTCAGCATATTCCTTTGTGCGGACGATGAAATGGAGGACGAAGAGGTCGGTGGGCCTTGGAGCGCTTTAAGGAATGGACGAGGTATGTGTTAAGAGGGAGTTGCCGCCTTATAGTTAAAAAACAGAGGGACAGTAGTGACCAGTGCGTTCTTAACTCTTGCTCATTCTCACAGTCTCTGGAAACTAGGAAAATTTGACTAGTTCCCTTATACGAGTCAGGAAATTCGCGGAAGAACGACTCAAATAGTGTTTATAGCGTCTCCGTGTGACTTTCTTGATTGAACATCGGGAGTGCTGAAATATACAGTGTTAGTCAGTGTTCTCTCTGCTGTGGATAATTCCACGAAACTATGAACAAATGAGGGTAGTGTATGATGTAAAGTGCAACCGATATTGCGAGTGATTGCAACGAACATTCCCGGCGTAGTAGCGAACATTAGTGCAAAATTCCCCGAGACACTTCGTCAGCCTTCAGTCAAGTCACTGATATCGGCCTTAATGGCGCTGTCAACACCATACACTCACGTTACACGAGCAAAGTAAGGCTTAATCTCACTTGTATTGCCTAAAATGAACTGCAGTCCATGCGCAGACACATGGTGATTAGGGCTGTCCTATTATAGGTCGTAATTTGCGAGCTTTACGCCCAAACCACGTGAGTACCACTACGCATTTCAGTTGATAGTGAAATGTTGGATATACGCTCCTTTGGGATAAATTGTATGAATAATTCACTTGTTAATCAACAGTCCCTGTGGATACTGAGACGGCATCCCGAAGGGATTTCCAGGGAGTGGCTGCTGGAAATCGTGCTGTTACGTTTGTCTTACGGTTATTAGTATGCGAGAAAGTGTACTTATCTAACCGGTTCCCCACAAAGTGAGTAACAAGCTGTGATATAATAAATCCCACCAATGATAAAAGTTTGAAGCCGATCAGAAAAGGCATTCTCCAATAATTGATCTGATTCCAACGATTCCAGATTTTTTACCTATATCGGTAAAATTCTAAATTTGCATCTACTCTGACTAAACTCTTACGCATCTTCTTTCTCATAGAATGCATCCTCAAAAATATTTTAAAGTCAGAAGAAGCATTCTTTAGTTGTTTAATAAAAAGTAATAGACTTTATTCAATAAAATTGGTAAATTTTATTACAGCAAATATCAGCGTAAACCTTGTGCCAAAAAACCCCACCAGAGGTGAAAATTTAAGGCCGATCATATGAGTCATTTTCCATTTATTTCAAATATACCAATGATTCCGAGATTTTTTTTTTTATTATTTTACTACATCAGCAAATTTGCTAAGACGCAAACGAGATTTAATAAGCATTTTGCTGTCCCTAAAATGCGTTAGCCATTTTGTGTCGAAGTTCAGAAAAGGTCAACAAAAAATTTTGTCACAGCTAATTTCCAGGAATAAAAATTTCAGAGTATATTACACAAAATTGTCACATTTACATCTACATATTTAAATTTCACTCTCCTCCATCGTCAAGTTTTTGGCACCATTTATTTAGCATTTGAAGCAGAGGGTATTGGTAATTATGAATCATTCCAGGATTCTGGAAATGGCTTCAGCAACTTTGGTCATGGAACACGTGAAAATGACAAATGTTTCAAGAATTTAGTACACATGTGGTGAAAATTTGAAGGTGATTGGATGAGCGAAATAATATCGAAAAACGAGGGAAAAGAGAAGAACTCGTGTATATTCTTATTTGTTCTCTCTCGTTGATATTTAACTAGGCTGTTGATGTTTGCGTCCCGCCTGTTACAGCCTAGTTGATGTGACACTTGTCCGAGGTAGTTGCCTATCTTCCTCTATATTATATATTTACACTTGTTCAGGGAATGTTTCTGATATCTGCTCGTAGCAGGTTGAATAAAAGTGACCCACGACTGTTGACCAGTGTTCTCTTATTGTGCCCGTTGTACCCTTGCTATTCACTGGCACTATTTTACCTTTTCTTCCCATGTGTCTCACTCCAGTACTTTGTTATGATAGTTTGTAGGTTTGGGAAAAACAGCTCCAGTATCTTCCATAAGAATACATTCCCAACTCTTAAAGTTGTTTGTAGTAGTTTAAATGCTCTATGCTCACGGTAATCGCTCTCTGGAGTCGGTCTGGAGTTTTGCGACTCTCTAATAGCGGGTTCTAACCCCATCCGTGGTATGGTTTTTTCTGTCTACCCCACTTGAACGGAGCTACCAACACTGAACAGCACTCAGACCGAGAGAGTACCATTGATTTAAATAGTGCAACCATTAGCATTATTTCTACTGCTTAATAAGTTGTCTTTATCCTCTCCGTCATTTTCCAGGCTTTGCCAAAGCCTGCTGTACTATGTTCTTTAAAAGTTGACAAGTAGTGAATCAATGTGGTGGCGAGATGAGATGAGGTGAGGTGAGGTGAGGTGAGGTGAGGTAGAGGACCTATGTTGTGAGAGGTTGAGGGTATATGAGGTGACAGGTTGTTGATTTGTGTTGTGACAGGAAGTGGATCAGTGTGGTGGCAGGAGCCGAGTGTATGGTTACAGGTAGTGGATTACTACAGGCAGTGGATCCGTGGGGTGACAGGTAGTGGATCTGTGGGGTGACAGGCAGTGGATCTGTTGGGTGAGAGGTAGTGGCTCTATAAGGTAAGAGGTAGTGGATCTGTGGGGTGACAGGTAGTGAATCTGTGGGGTGACAGGTAGTGGATCTGTGGGGTGACAGGCAGTAGATCCATGGGGTGACAAGTAGATTATCTGTGGGATGACAGGTAGTGGATCTGTGGGGTGACAGGCAGTGGATCCGTGGGGTGACAAGTAGTACATCTGTGGGATGACAGGTAGTGGATCTGTGGGGTGACAGGCAGTGGATCCGTGGGGTGACAGGTAGTGGATCTGTGGGGTGACAGGTAGTGGATCTGTGGAATGACAGGTAGTATATCTGTGGGATGACAGATAGTGGATCTGTCGGGTGACAGGCAGTGGATCATGACAGGCAGTGGAGCTTTAGGGTGACAGGTAGTGGATGCGCTGAATGACAGGCAGTGGATCAGTGGGGTGATAGTAGTGGATCATGTCAGGCAGTTGCTCTGTGAGGTGAGAGGCAGTGGGTCTGGGGGGTGACAGGCAGGTGATCTGTGGAGTGACAGGCAGTGATCTGTGGGGTAACAAGCAGCGGATCTGAGGGGTGACAGGCAGTGGGTCCATGGGGTGACAGGTAGTGGATCTATGTAATGACAGGTAGTGAATCTGTGGGTTGACAGGTAGTGGATCATGAGAGGCAGTGGAGCCGTGGGGTGACAGGTAGTGTATCAGTGTGGTAAAAAGCAGTAGACCTGTGGGGTGACAGGTATTGGATCTGTGGGATGACAGGTAGTGGATCAGTAGGATAACAGATGGTGGATCTGTGAGGTGACATGTAGTGGATCTGTGGGGTAACATGTAGTTGATCTGTGGGATGACAGATAGTGGATTTGTGGGGTGACAGGTAGTGGATCTGTGGGATGACAGATAGTGGATCAGTGTAGCGACAGCTGGGGGGACATGAATATTTAGTGTTGAGGGTCGTTAATTTAAAAGGGAGACTAAGGCAGTATAAAAGAGTGAAATATCGAGGACTCTGGTGAAGCAGGGAAGAGATGGCAGATACAACAAACTGAATGTACTGAGAAGTGGAAAAATAATATTGGGAATAGTGGCAATGAAAGTGTGTAGAATGGAGACAAAGTGAATATTGAGAGTTGAGACAAAGGAAATATAGGGGAAAACTGAGCTAGTGGAGAGAGAGAGAGAGAGAGAGAGAGAGAGAGAGAGAGAGAGAGAGAGAGAGAGAGAGAGAGAGAGAGAGAGAGAGAAAGAGAGAGAGACAGAGAAAGAGAGAGAGACAGACAGACAGACAGACAGACAGACAGACACAGACAGACAGACAGAAAGACAAAGAATGAATGAACAAATAAATGAATAACTAAATAAATAAATAATCTGAAGAATCAAAAGGATTTTAGAAAATAGTTGAGAAAATCTATAGAAAAAAACATGAATGCTAAAAATAAAACAAATGGTCCAGTAAGAAAAAATCTTGGAAATAAATGGTATAAAATACCGACACAATGGAAATATAAACACAAATGCAGTATAATGTGATCCTTTATTGACAACGTTTCACCCACACAGTGGGCTTTTTCAAGTCACACACGGATCTACCTGGGGTTGGAAGGTACGAGAGTATTTATAGTCATGTTCAGAATGTTGAGGTCAGGTGGAGAATGCTGCATCTGATGATCTACCGGGTGGGGTTATAGAGTCTTGGGTAGCTTGGCAGGGGTATTGGACAAGTTGTGAGTAGACCTTCTGAACATTAAAATGGTATAAAATACCGACAGATTGTTAGGTAAGACACATATGCAACAGTTAGGTATCTTTATTTTGAAACGTTTCGCCTACACAGTAGGCTTCTTCAGTCGAGTACAGAAAAGTTGATAGAAGCAGAAGATACTTGGAGACGATGTAATCAGTCCATCACCCTTAAAGTTTTGAGGTGGTCAGTCCCTCAGTCTGGAGAAGAGCATTGTTCCGTTGTCTGAAACAATATATTGTTTCAGACAACGGAACAATGCTCTTCTCCAGACTGAGGGACTGACCACCTCAAAACTTTAAGGGTGATGGACTGATTACATCGTCTCCAAGTATCTTCTGCTTCTATCAGACAACGGAACAATGCTCTTCTCCAGACTGAGGGACTGACCACCTCAAAACTTTAAGGGTGATGGACTGATTACATCGTCTCCAAGTATCTTCTGCTTCTATCAGACAACGGAACAATGCTCTTCTCCAGACTGAGGGACTGACCACCTCAAAACTTTAAGGGTGATGGACTGATTACATCGTCTCCAAGTATCTTCTGCTTCTATCAACTTTTCTGTACTCGACTGAAGAAGCCTACTGTGTAGGCGAAACGTTTCAAAATAAAGATACCTAACTGTTGCATATGTGTCTTACCTAACAACGAGTAGACCTTCTGCAGTGTTCTATGTTCTTATGTGGGATAGCGATGAAGAAGTTTCTTGGCGAGTGGTTCAGCTATGTTATAGAAGCCATTGTTCTGGTTGAAATTGTTGGTTGTAGAGATAAGCGATGATTCCAGGATTCTTCTGTATTGAGTGTTGTCTTCTGTGGCTATAAGTCTTGAGTTTCTGTAGTTAATTAAATGGTTGTGTGAATTGCGATGTTGTACACAGGCATTCCTTGTATCGTCAGTCCTGCTTGCATATTGGTGTTCTGAAATACGTGTTTGGAGGTCTCTTGATGTTTCGCCCACATATAATTTGTTGCAGTCATTACAAGGGATTATGTATACCCCTGCAGAGGATGGAGGCTTGTCCTGTCTACTACTGGTGATGTCTTTGATGGTCGTGGTTGTGGAGGTAGATACTTGGAATGATGTTTTGGCAAAGATGTTGGAAACATGTTTGGCAATGGAGTTGGTTGGGAGGACTATGTATCTCTTCTCGGCAGTGTCTTCTCTGGGTGTGTTGAAGATGTTTAATGCCCGCCGTCTGCAGTCTCTGATGAAGTGACGAGGATAGTGGAGTTTAGAAAATACTTGTTCAATTATAGTGCATTCTTCCTCAAGGAACTCATTGCTGCAGATTCTGAGTGCACGTAGGAAGAAGCCTATAATTACACCACGTTTGGTTTTGGTGTCGTGGTGAGAGTAGAAGTGGAGAAGATCGTTTTGGTTGGTGGGTTTTCGATAGACTTTAAAACGAAGTTCGTGGTCAGCTTTGCAGAGCAGAACATCAAGGAAAGGAAGAGTGTTGTCGACTTCTTCTTCAAGTGTGAACTGGATTGAAGGCTCGACCTGGTTGAGCTTGTCTTGGAGAGCTTGAACGTTGAAGCGTTTAGGAGTTATGAGGAGAATGTCGTCAACATAACGGAGCCAGGTGACAGACGAAGGAATAATGGTGGAGAAACGTTCGGCTTCTAGATGTTCCATGTATAGGTTCGCCAGGACTGCACTGAGTGGCGAACCCATGGGTAGTCCAAAAGTCTGCTGAAAGAGGTGATTTTCGAAAGAGAAACACGTAAAGCCAACACATAGTTCAACAAGGTCGATGAAATCGCTGGCTGGAATGGGAAGATCAAGTGAATCGTCAATTTTCCTGCGCAAGAGATCGATGGCTTGTGTAGTAGGTACTTTGGTGAATAGGGAAGTCACGTCAAGGCTGGAAAGTTTCTTGTTCCTGATGTTGATGTTGCGAATGCGATTGAGAAGATCACCCGAGTGTTTGAGATGTGCTGGACTGATAGTGCCCAAGAGTTTAGAGAGGTGTTTTGGGAGAATTCCTGAGAGCTGGTGGGGAGCACTGCCTATTCCAGAGGATATGGGCCTCAGTGGGATACCAGGCTTGTGAGTCTTTGGCAGGCCGTACATTCTGGCAGGTCTGGGGTTGCTGGGCATGGTGTGCAGAAGTTTCTTCCCTTGTTCTGAGCCCCTAAGAATGCGGCGAGTCCTTTGAAGAAAAGTTTTAGTAAGGTTGTCCTCTTGGTTAGTTGTGAGAGTGTAATAAAGTTGGTAGAATTACCGACAATATGTAAAGTAAAAGGACACAAGTGCAACTAATGTGACATTTATTGTGGCAACGTTTCGCTCTCCAGGAGCTTTATCAAGCTTGATAAAGCTCCTGGAGAGCGAAACGTTGCCACAATAAATGTCACATTAGTTGCACTTGTGTCCTTTTACTTTACATAGTTGTGAGAGGTTTGTAGGTATCTGGGTCATTAAGTAGATTGAGCATTTTGTTCCTGTAATCGTCAGTGTTCATGATAACAACACCACCTCCTTTATCAGCTGTGGTGACCCTGATGGTCGTGTCTTCTGCTAAACCTTTGAGTGCATTGATGTAACGTCGAGGTATGACTGGGGAGCTGCGTGTTGAGATGGCTGCTGAGATGATGCCTTGAAGATAGCCTTTTTGGAAGTCGGAGTCATTGTGTCCGTAGTTTTTGGCGATGAAATTGAGGTCTTGTTTTGGTTTCGTAATTCCTGTTGCGAATTTGAGGCCTAAGCTGAGGGCTTCAGTTTCTGTGGTTGACAGTGGACGAGATGAAAGATTTTGAATAATTTCAGGTCTTCCTAAACTTTTCCAATTACTATTATCGCAGAGTGTCTGTAGTTTCCTATAAATACTCTCGTACCTTCCAACCCCAGGTAGATCCGTGTGTGACTTGAAAAAGCCCACTGTGTGGGTGAAACGTTGTCAATAAAGGATCACATTATACTGCATTTGTGTTTATATTTCCAAGAAAAATTCTTGCGTAAAGTAAAGAGAAAGAAGAAGAAAGGTAAAACCAGGTGATTATACTGGAACAAACAAGATATAGAATCACCACAGGGTCTGTATAGCAGTTTTCTGGAGATAAGACAGACTACAGACGTGATGGAGTATACAGTGAGAGCATAGTGACGTGTAGGGTCAGGTGAGGAATATTGAAGCTGATTGCTGGACGGGCAGGTCTTCTCAGCAGTTATCTTCAACATTCTCCACTTGACTCTTCACGTCACTATGCTAGCAATATGTACTAATGTACTCTCTCTTTGGGTAGATCGTTTTTTTGTCTTAATAAAGCCCACTGTGTGGGCGAAACGTAGTCAATGTACGATTGCATAATGCTTCATTTGTGTCTGTTTTACTATAGGCGTTGTCTGTTGATAAACTAACAACTACGTACTAACTACCAGTTCAGGATATAAAAGGTATTCAGGGTATTAAAGGTATTCAGGTTATTAAAGGTATTCAGGTTATTAAAGGTATTCAGGTTATTAAAGGTATTCAGGGTACTAAAGGTATTCAGAGTATTAAAGGTATTTAGGGCATTAAAGGTATTCAGGGTATTAAAGGTATTCAGGGTATTAAAGGTATTCAGGTTATTAAAGGTATTCAGGTTATTAAAGGTATTCAGGGTACTAAAGGTATTCAGAGTATTAAAGGTATTTAGGGCATTAAAGGTATTCAGGGTATTAAAGGTATTCAGGGTATTAAAGGTATTAAGAGTATTAAACGTATTAAGGGTATTAAAGGAATTCAGGGTATTAAAGGTATTCAGGGTATATATTCAGGGTATTAAAGGTATTCAGGGTAGTAAAGGTATTCAGGGTATTAGAAGAATTCAGGATATTAAAGGTATTCAGGGTATTAAAGGAATTCAGGGAATTAAAGGTATTCAGGGTATTAAAGGAATTCAGGGAATTAAAGGTATTCAGGGTATTAAAGGAATTCAGGGAATTAAAGGTATTCAACGTATTAAAGGTATTCAGGGTGTTAAAGTTATTCAGGGTATTTAAGGTATTCACGGTATTCAAGGTATTCAGGGTATTAAAGGTATTCAGGGTATTAAATGTATTCAACGTATTAAAGGTATACAGGGTATTTAAGGTATTCAGGGTATTAAAGGAATTCAGGGAATTAAATGTATTCAGGGTATTAAAGGAATTCAGGGAATTAAAGGTATTCAACGTATTAAAGGTATTCAGGGTGTTAAAGGTATTCAGGGTATGTAAGGTATTCACGGTATTCAAGGTATTCAGAGTATTAAAGGTATTCAGGGTATTAAAGGTATTCAACGTATTAAAGGTATACAGGGTGTTAAAGGTATTCAGGGTATTTAAGGTATTCAGGGTATTAAAGGAATTCAGGGAATTAAAGGTATTCAGGGTATTAAAGGAATTCAGGGAATTAAAGGTATTCAACGTATTAAAGGTATTCAGGGTGTTAAAGGTATTCATGGTATTTAAGGTATTCACGGTATTCAAGGTATTCAGGGTATTAAAGGTATTCAGGGTATTAAAGGTATTCAACGTATTAAAGGTATACAGGGTGTTAAAGGTATTCAGGGTATTTAAGGTATTCAGGGTATTAAAGGAATTCAGGGAATTAAAGGTATTCAGGGTATTAAAGGAATTCAGGGAATTAAAGGTATTCAACGTATTAAAGGTATTCAGGGTGTTAAAGGTATTCAGGGTATTTAAGGTATTCACGGTATTCAAGGTATTCAGGGTATTAAAGGTATTCAGGGTATTAAAGGTATTCAACGTATTAAAGGTATACGTGGTGTTTAAGGTATTCAGGGTATTTAAGGTATTCAGGGTATTAAAGGAATTCAGGGAATTAAAGGTATTCAGGGTATTAAAGGAATTCAGAGAATTAAAGGTATTTAACGTATTAAAGGTATTCAGGGTGTTAAAGGTATTCAGGGTATTTAAGGTATTCAAGGTATTCAGGGTATTAAAGGTATTCAGGGTATTAAAGGTATTCAACGTATTAAAGGTATACAGGGTGTTAAAGGTATTCAGGGTATTTAAGGTATTCAGGGTATTAAAGGAATTCAGGGAATTAAAGGTATTCAGGGTATTAAAGGAATTCAGGGAATTAAAGGTATTCAACGTATTAAAGGTATTCAGGGTGTTAAAGGTATTCAGGGTATTTAAGGTATTCACGGTATTCAAGGTATTCAGGATATTAAAGGTATTCAACGTATTAAAGGTATACAGGGTGTTAAAGGTATTCAGGGTATTTAAGGTATTCAGGGTATTCAAGGTATTCAGGGTATTAAAGGTATTCAGGGTATTTAAGGTATTCAGGGTATTAAAGGAATTCAGGGAATTAAAGGTATTCAGGGTATTAAAGGAATTCAGGGAATTAAAGGTATTCAGCGTATTAAAGGTATTCAGGGTGTTAAAGGTATTCAGGGTATTTAAGGTATTCAAGGTATTCAGGGTATTAAAGGTATTCAGGGTATTAAAGGTATTCAACGTATTAAAGGTATACAGGGTGTTAAAGGTATTCAGGGTATTTAAGGTATTCAGGGTATTCAAGGTATTCAGGGTATTCAAGGTATTCAGGGTATTAAAGGTATTCAGGGTATTAAGGCAGGAGGTTCTCTCCCTGCTCATACATCCCAGTCACACTGGGTGAAGATAATTACCATACAGTATTGCTAAATACGAATGGATGATTCATATGCAAAGTGGATGTCGAGGTTTTATCTTACCTCTGCTGCTAGCATTACTAAAACTATTTCGCATTATAAAACGCTTGTCAGCATCAAAAGCCCCTTCAGTTTTACAGCATTCATGTGTTCACTTGTATGCGGTTTTTCCCTCTGTTTAATGAGGCTTGTTCCTTGAAATTCTCTAGAGGAATATATACCAACTATTGTATTTTCATAATTAGGAATCCCCGGAGGGAAATTAGGTATCCCCGGAGGGAAATTAGGTATCCCCGGAGGGGAATTAGGTATTCCCGCAGGGAAATTAGGTATCCCGGAGGGAAATTAGGTATCCCCGGAGGGGAATTAGGTATTCCCGGAGGGAAATTAGGTATTCCCGCAGGGAAATTAGGTATCCCGGAGGGAAATTAGGTATCCCCGGAGGGAAATTAGGTATCCCCGGAGGGGAATTAGGTATCCCCGGAGGGGAATTAGGTATTCCCGGAGGGAAATTAGTTATTCCCGGAGGGAAATTAGGTATCCCCGGAGGGAAATTAGGTATCCCCGGAGGGAAATTAGGTATCCCCGGAGGGGAATCTTTAAGTAGTTGTCTGAATTTTGCATTTTATTTATTTATTTTTTATTTTTTGCTCCAACTTCTAGTATTCATTTCGTTCATAACGCGATAAGACATTATTCGATCACCTGTAAATTTTCAACTCGGGTGTACGGTAACTAAGGCAAGATTCATGCAGCTATTGGCATAAGATAATATAAGACTTTGTTCGGATTTTTAAACCAGAGGGTCAACTGCCCAAGATAATCCAAGAGAGTGAGTGCGTCCCCGAGGACTGTCTTGTCTTATTTCCAATGTGGTCTTTCAGTCTTGTCCTCCAGGATGTAAACCACACCAGTCGGCTAACACCCAGGTACCTACTTGCTAGGTGAACGGGGACATTAGGTGTAAGGAAACACGCCTAATGTTTCCACCCAGCTGGGGAGTGAACCACAGACATTCAGTGTGTGAGGTGAGAGCGTTGCCTACCAGGCCACGGGACACCCTAACAGGCCTTATGACCAAAGCTGCAGGACAAATTCGACGACTCTTAGAATGGGTCTGATAACTTTCAAAATCCTCTGATCTTCAGAAGATTTTGAAAGGTGCCTCCTATCCCAAGGTCATTAGGGAGCGAAATGTAAGTGAATAGATTCCAATTTACCAATTTTACTATTAAAATGACCTAACATATATATCCATATTAAATACATTTGAGTATATCTTTTATGAAAGGCTTCAGTATTTTTTTAGCTTGATGCATTTTACAGACAGGATAATACAAAATAACTCTAGTTCGAATCCCTCGACCTGTACTGCCATTGGTCAAAAATCTGCTCATACTAATGGCTCTCCAAGATGGTAAGAGACTTGGCAAATGGTGTAAAATATCCTCTATGAAAAAGCACACTAACGAAAAACTCGGAAACTCTAAAGAAACTAAGACTATTTAGTTCCGTCCGTTCGTTCATAAGATGGATTACTAACAGAACTCTGACTGTGCTCAAGATTTTTTTTTTTACTATGCTGTGGTCTACTAAGTATTCTTTCACAGTAACATAACTTTGAGGTCAAACCCTCTGAGAAAAAATTAGACACTGATAACTGATATTTTTTTGTACTTCTCGACTCTTCAGGACATCGCCAGCCAAATGTCCTCAGATGATTGATATTTATTATTACTGGTTATAGATTCACACGTACACATATAGGCGTTGTGTTGTTGGTGTCACATGATGGTAATACACATACTGAATACGTATATCCTTGACGATAAAATTGGTAGTGACTCGATACAAGGAAAAAGTTAACTTTTGTAATATTGACCAGGCCCGTCAATAGGCTGGAAGTTGTGAATCTCAGCAGAGAATTAACACAACGGGATCTGGTGATGTTCAATCGTACGGTGTAGACACACAGTGTGTCGCTCCTGACGAAGTAATCCTTGAGGAAATAATCATTATTTAGAGAGGAGTGATGTCTTCAGTGACGTGCACTAGTCTCAGAAAACACTCTAGGTGTGAGTGTGGATAAAATGGGGTTATTTGTGGTTCAAGACATTGAGACATGTTTGTCAATAAGGGAAAGTTCAACAAGAGTCAGTCGTTCTAAGCTGGCAGTACATATGGCCACCATATTCCATCTGCGGCTTTAAGTACCAACAAAAGGATAGTGTTATTATTAATACTGGTGGAAGTAATGGTGGGTGGTGGTGAGGGGGCTGGTAATGGTGATGATGATGGCGTTGATGATAATGATAGTGGTGGATGCATATACAAGTTTATGTATACATGTGCAGGAACATGTACAAGTATACATCCATACATGCACTGCGGTAACATTAAGAGCAATATTCCCTGCATTTAATGTTATTGGGCCTATCCTAAGAGCTTGTCAGTTGTCATTGTATGCGATAGCGAATGATAAGAAAATTAAACAATGTACTGAATAAACATCTGCTGTGCACCGCGCGACATAAGGAAGATATAGAGGAAGGCATCATTGGGAAGCGACTGCTAATCACATGATACTCACCTGCAAATAATTTGGTCAATTGTTTCGCTTTTCCAGTGTGTCGACTTTAGCTGGATGTGAAAAAATCACTCTTTCTTTACGTTTAAGTACCGAAGGTAAAGTATTAGGGCAATTTCTTAACTTCATGGGCAGTTGGTGCGTGTATCTACAGGGCTTTCAAAAGATTCCATGTGAACAGTATGTAGTCTAATAGTAAGTGTTTTTAGTATACGTTAAGAACAGAAGTGAGACATTTGTACAGCCAATACAGAGGTTGTGGAACGCGGGAGTAGCCTGGTGAACTATAACCCACAAACAATAACCAACCTCACTCAATAACACAAACTCATGCATACACACACAAGCATACACTTTAATAACCAAAAATAAGTGCACACACACACACACACACACACATGCCAGGGAAGGCACTGCAATGGATCAGAGAATACCTGACGGGAAGGCATCAGTGAGTCATGGCACGTGACGAGGTGTCAAAGTGGGCACCTGTGACGAGCGGGGTCCCACAGTGATCAGTCCAAGGATCGGTGCTGTTTCTGGTATATGTGAATGACATGATGGAAGGAATAGACTCAAAAGTGTTCCTGTTTGCAGATGATGTGAAGTTAATGAGGAGAATTTAACCGGTGGAGAACCAGGCAGAACTATAAAGGGCCCAGAAACTGGCTCCTGGAGTTCAGCCCCACCAAGTGCAAAGTCATGAAGATCGGGGAAAGGTAAAGAAGACCGCAGACAGAGTACAGTCTAGGGTGCCAAAAACACCCTAGACTGTACTACAAATCTCACTCAAGGAAATGGATCCTGGGGTGAGTATAATACCGAGCACATCTCCTGAGGTGCACATCAACCAAATAACTGCTGCAGCATATGGGCGAATAGCAAACCTAAGAATAGCATTCCGACATCTCAGTAAGGAATCGTTCAGGACCCTGTACACCGTGTATGTCAGGCCTATATTGGACTATGCAGCACCAATTTGGAACCCACACTTAGTCAAGCACGTCAGGAAATTAGAGAAATTGCAAAGGTTTGCAACGAGACTAGTCCCGGAGTTAGGGGCATGTCCTACGAGGAAAGGTTAAGGGAAATCGACCTGGCGACAGTGGAGGACAAGAGGGTAGGGGGGATATGATAACGACAAATAAAATACTGAGAGAAATCGACAAGGTGCATAGCGACAGCATGTTCCAGAGATATGACAGCAACAAGGCCTGTTGCAGAGTAGTTTCTCTTGTCATTAATTCAAACTTTCTAGATATGATGCCCAGCATCCTGCTACTTCATTCATTGTTCACTGCAAGAATTTGTCTCTGTAACAGTAGTCATTAGAATTAATTTCTTTTACACAGTTCCATGTACAGACGAACAGCTGTTTCAGTACCTCACCTTCATTTAAAGTATACTCACATTCCCTAGGATTCCACCCACAAGAGGTACCTATTTACTGCTAGGCGATCAGGGGGCAAGAAGTATAATGAAATTTGGTAACACGTCTTAACCCGCCTGGATTCCTCAGTAATGATTATACCAGCATTATTTTTACCCTTCCTAGGGGATTTCTTAACATTATATTCTCTCGTTTAACATTGTTGTAGTCAAAATGCATTACTTTACACTTATACTTTGTTGTTGTTCATTTTGCATGTCTCTGACTGAAACGCTAAATATTCAGGTTCCTCCAAAATATAAAAGGAATGGAGAAACCAGGGAAAAGGTATGTAAAAAGAAAGGCAAAGGGAATGAAAGGAAAATAGTTAAAGGGAATGATAAGAGAAGAGGCAGAAGCAATGTGGGTAACAGGAATAATGGAAGTATTTGACTAGATTTAAATAGCATTCTTAATTTCTTTCTTGTTTTTTGTGTAAATTGTTTTATTCATGGTTGGGAGAAATGTTTTAATATAAACATTAATCACCTTATATCATTCTGGTCAAATTAATGCGATTTTCGTCTTAATTATTCAAATAAAATCCCAAGATTTATTATCCTTTATATTTGCAAAGTGACTTGTTAGTAAATAGTTGGCAGGAGTCTAATTAATCCCCCCCCCCCCGTAGTTCAGTGTTATGACCGAGATGCTTAGCTCAGTGGCAAAGCTCGGCTCAGAACCGAAGATCCCGGGATCAGTCCTGGGCAACGAGGGTACCCACTCCTTGGAAACTGTACGTTGATTTTTCACATACGATTTACAGCAAATTTCTCGATTTACATCATTTAGGATACGTTTGGTAAGATTAGATCATCCTCTGTCATGAAAAATTAACTAATTATTACACAGCAGAACGCCAGTAAATGAAATATGTGAGATAATCTAATTTATCTAAGTTATTTAAGCACTAGTTAATACTCGTTAAACGGTCACTTAGCAGCAGTGAAATACTACCTATTAAGAGGATGGCTGTGGCAGCAAGCAGTGACAAGTTTCCTAATAACTGCTGTCCCTGTTCACTAAGTAGTAAATAGGTACCTAGTAACTAGTAGACTGTCTTGGGTCGCATTTTAGAAAAGGACACAAAGACCTTAATGAAATAAACTGCTGCCTGTATTTCTCGGGTTATTCTGTCTTCTTAGCAAATCAAAGAAAGTTTTCTTCAATATCTGTTCTATACCACCATGAGGCCTGGTCACAGACCTGGCCGCGGGGGCGTTGACCCCCGGAACTCTTTCCAGGTATTTCCAGGTATCTCCAGGTATCAGACCGTTATGGTGAACTACGTCGCTCGTAACTTATGCCAAAAAGTGTATTTTTACTTTCACTCTCAAGACGAGAAATCTGTGTAGAAACTGCCATTTTGTTGAATAATAATATAAGCGGACTAAACGCTAAGCCCAAAGGGTCGTACATCAATCTTTTTGGTTGAAAAACCTGTGTTCAAAGATAGATTATTATAATTACGGGGAAACGCTAAACCCGTCGGTATAGCACAGCCTGAAGCGACTGAGGGACGATAAGCTTTGATGTAATGAAGACCTGGGTAACCCGCCAGTTAATTTGATGGAGAGTCCTTCATCAGTCAGAGACACGGTCTAGGTGATTCAGTAGGATCCTAGAGCCGTCCTGATATCTGGAGAGCCTTCCTACCCAGAGAGAGATGGTGGAGGCTATATTATTATACACAGGATCAACTTTCTATAAGATTCCCAGCCGCTCCAGCTTCCTGGACAGCCAGAAGGCATTTATTACACCGCAAGACTAGCAATCAGCTTGCCTATTCTGACAGTACCTGTTTTAAAAAAACAAGTACTTCCCCGGATATAATCCGTTTCTCAACCAACTCTTACTGCAATCTCGATCTCATCAAACACCTGTCGCTAGTACATAAGCTCCAGCCTTCATGCCTGTGTTCCAAAATCTTGACGACTACGGTGCTCTTCACTCCAACTCCAAGACTGAGGGACTGATTATCTCATCTTTAGTATATAGTTCTTCTGTCTTCCAATTATGTCCTTGAATTTTTATTGACACAGCGACTGGATGGCGAAACGTCTACAATAAAGAAACCCAGATGTTGCACATGTGTCTAATTTTCCATCTTGTTGGTATACCGTTCATGTAGAAACGAAAGATGTTGGGCACAGGTCGCTTAACGCTCCATACCCTCGATATACTGTTTAATATTAAACAGAATATATATATGTATATATATATATATATATATATATATATATATATATATATATATATATATGTATATATATATATATATATATATATATATATATACATATACAGTGAAACATATAAGTGAACAGTATTTAGATAAGGCTAAAGAGGTCTTTGTGGCATTTATGGATTTGGAAAAGGCGTATGACAGGGTGGATAGGGGGGCAATGTGGCAGATGTTGCAGGTGTATGGTGTAGGAGGTAGGTTACTGAAAGCAGTGAAGAGTTTTTACGAGGATAGTGAGGCTCAAGTTAGAGTATGTAGGAAAGAGGGAAATTATTTCCCAGTAAAAGTAGGCCTTAGACAAGGATGTGTGATGTCACCGTGGTTGTTTAATATATTTATTGGTGGGGTTGTAAGAGAAGTAAATGCGAGGGTCTTGGCAAGAGGCGTGGAGTTAAAAGATAAAGAATCACACATAAAGTGGGAGTTGTCACAGTTGCTCTTTGCTGATGACACTGTGCTCTTGGGAGATTCTGAAGAGAAGTTGCAGAGATTGGTGGATGAATTTGGTAGGGTGTGCAAAAGAAGAAAATTAAAAGTGAATACAGGAAAGAGTAAGGTTATGAGGATAACAAAAAGATTAGGTGATGAAAGATTGGATATCAGATTGGAGGGAGAGAGTATGGAGGAGGTGAATGTATTCAGATATTTGGGAGTGGACGTGTCAGCGGATGGGTCTATGAAAGATGAGGTGAATCATAGAATTGATGAGGGGAAAAGGATGAGCAGTGCACTTAGGAGTCTGTGGAGACAAAGAACTTTGTCCTTGGAGGCAAAGAGGGGAATGTATGAGAGTATAGTTTTACCAACGCTCTTATATGGGTGTGAAGCATGGGTGATGAATGTTGCAGCGAGGAGAAGGCTGGAGGCAGTGGAGATGTCATGTCTGAGGGCAATGTGTGGTGTGAATATAATGCAGAGAATTCGTAGTTTGGAAGTTAGGAGGAGGTGCGGGATTACCAAAACTGTTGTCCAGAGGGCTGAGGAAGGGTTGTTGAGGTGGTTCGGACATGTAGAGAGAATGGAGCGAAACAGAGTGACTTCAAGAGTGTATCAGTCTGTAGTGGAAGGAAGGCGGGGTAGGGGTCGGCCTAGGAAAGGTTGGAGGGAGGGGGTAAAGGAGGTTTTGTGTGCGAGGGGCTTGGACTTCCAGCAGGCATGCGTGAGCGTGTTTGATAGGAGTGAATGGAGACAAATGGTTTTTAATACTTGACGTGCTGTTGGAGTTTGAGCAAAGTAACATTTATGAAGGGGTTCAGGGAAACCGGCAGGCCGGACTTGAGTCCTGGAGATGGGAAGTACAGTGCCTGCACTCTGAAGGAGGGGTGTTAATGTTGCAGTTTAAAAACTGTAGTGTAAAGCACCCTTCTGGCAAGACAGTGATGGAGTGAATGATGGTGAAAGTTTTTCTTTTTCGGGCCACCCTGCCTTGGTGGGAATCGGCCAGTGTGATAATAAAAATAATATATATATATATATATATATATATATATATATATATATATATATATATTAGTAAACGCACTCGAAGACCCATATATATCGTTCGTAACGGCTTGACAAAGGTCCTGAAGAGCGAAACGTTACCACAGAAACGTTACCACAGAGTAAGCTTGTCATGAGTTGCACTTGTGTCTTTTACCTAACATATTGTCGGTAATTCTACCAACTTTCTTAGCAAAAGAAAGTAGATAAAGTTCACGAAATGGACGAAGATGAATAAGTAAAGAAGATAGAAAGAGTAAGAAAACCTATAGAAAGAATAATAGGCAAAAAATGCAGGAAGAGTAGGCAATGTAGATAAAACAGACAATGTACAGAGAATAATGAAAATACTCGTAGCAAGAAAAACCAAAGTAAATATAAAAAAAAATAGAGAAAAACAGGCTAGGATGTCGCAGGAAATTATAAAGAAAAGGACAAGAAAATGTTAGGAGAAGAGAGTAAAAGAATGAGAAATGTGATGAATAAGGAAGATCGGGAAGACCCAGATGCACTAGCAAGAAGCTAGACAGTAATAATGTAAATGTAAATTTTTAACTCCAGGGAAAGATAATATGTAATCAAAAACTAAGACAACTGTGCGTAAGTGTTCGCAATAAAGCTAACGGAATTCTTGGCTTCATATAAAGAAGTATATTGTTGGTAAGGCCTGTTTATAAATAAGAAAAAAAGGCACAATACCGTGACTGGAACGATACACGAATAACCCGCACATGAATGAGAGAAGCTTACGACGACGTTTCGGTCCGACTTGGACCATTTACAAAGTCACAGTGTGACTTTGTAAATGGTCCAAGGCGGACCGAAACGTCATCGTATGCTTCTCTCTTTTATGTGCGGGTTATTTGTGTAAGGCCTGTTTAGATTGTGCAGCGCTGTTTTGGTCACTGTTTTACAAAATGGACATAAATGCGCTCTGGAACAGAGAGAGAAGGTTGAGAAAGCTGTTCTTATGTATCAGAGATCTTTCCTGCTAGGACAGAATCTGCTCTGTCTAGAAAGACGTTGAATTAAGGGGAAATATGATTGAGCTGTATAAACGGAATATAAATAATGAGTTAAAAATATCTAACCAAAGCAAGACTTGTATCAATGGGTTCAAGTTGGAAAATAAAATATTTCGAAAGGATATAGAAAATCAAGTTTTGGTAACAGAGTTGTGGATGAGCGGTACAAACTCCAGAATAGCGTCTTATAAGCGAAAACTTTGAGTAGCTTTAAAAATATTTTAGACAAGTACGTGAGTGGGTGTGGGTCGGTATGACGTGGATTTAAGAACATGGTATAAACCTTGGTAATAAATACCGACAAGTTGGTTTAGAAAGACACGTAAGCAAACACTATAACATATTTATTAGAAAACGTTTCGGTCCTGGAACCTTGATCACTTCTAACCAGTGATCAAGGTTCCAGGACCGAAACGTTTTCTAATAAATATGTTATAGTGTTTGCTTACGTGTCTTTCTAAACCATTTAAGAACATAAAGTGGAGGAACACTGCAGAAAGCCTACTGGGCCATACAAGGCAGGACCTTGTCAAAACCACCATTACCCAAAGCTACCCACGAATTTACTTCTGTACCCATAACACCAATGAAACCCAGTCCCTCCCACTCATATATTTGTCCAATCTCTTTTTAAAGCCACCTAAGGTCCTAGCCTCTATCACCCTACTCGGAAGATTATTTCACGCATCCACAACTCTGTTCGAAAACCAGTGCTTACCTTTGTCCATTCTAAATCTAAATTTATCAAACTTGAATCCGTTATTTCTAGTACTTACCTGGTTCGATATCCTCAGTATTTTATTAATATCACCTTTGATTATGCCCGTCATACACTTATACCCCTCGATGATATCTCCCCTCATTCTACGTCTCTCCGGAGAGTGGAGATTCAAGGCTCTAAGTCTGTCTTCATACTGGAGATTCCTTATAGTGTAAATCATTTTAGTCATTCTTTGGGATCGTTATTACTGACCTAATTTCTCTTTGGGGAATATATATATTCTGAGCACATGGTACATTATTAAGAAAAAATTCATAAATGCAGATCCCTTCGTAATCGTCAATTAAAATTATTAGCTAGCTTACCCCAATCGAGATTAGACAGGTGTTCCCTAAGTTCAATATAATTGGCAGAACGAAAATCAGGGACTTTTATCGTACTATTATTATTCTCGTACTCCCAGGTAAATCTATAATAATAAATTTGTGATCACTTGCGCCAAGCCCTTCAGCGATCTCCAGATTATTTACTACTGTTTCCTTATTTGACAAGACTAAGTCTAGCAAATTATTACCCCTGGTAGGCTTTGTTACACACTGCTTCAGAAAACAGTCCTGAACTTCTTCCATAAAATTACTGGACTCCAGATTACCGGTCAATCTGACTAAAGTTAAAATCCTCTACTGCCACCACCACCACGTCCCAGAGAAGTCTCCCTCTACCGTGATCCAAGCCTGGAGGTCGGTGTATTACACCTAGAATTAATTTTTTTTGAATTAGAAACTATACCCAATCAGATTCTGTTATTAACTCATCTATTTTTATACCTGCTTTTATGCAACAATTTATATTTTCTAGTACATATAATGCAACCCCTTTCCAGTAACATCAGTTCTCAGCAGACGCTACTAATCGTAATTAATTAATCTTATTTCTTGCATTTTTTACTGTTAGTATGTAATACATTCATATGTTTTTTTCTTTTGCACCTTTTTCCTATTCACCTATGCTTTTACACAATTTCTGTAATTATCGTTACCCAGTGTTACTCCATGACTTATTATTAAGTTTCATAATATTAAAGCTTAAGTCAACATATCCACACTCATTATTTTCCATTCCTAAACCCATACCTCAAACTAATCCTAGTTTAAATTCCAAACAACCCCCTCAACTAAGCTAGCAAGAAAACCCACACCTGCCCTGGATAAGTGAGCCCCATCCCTGGCATACATGTCATTTCTACCGTAGAAGTGGTCCCAGTTGTCAATAAATGGTACTGCATTATCCTTTCAGTGTTTGTCCAGCCAACAATTAATACTAATTGCTCTGGACAACCATTCATTTCCAACACCCCTTCTTGGCAAAATGCCACATATAACAGGGCAACCCCCCACCCTTTTCTTCCTAATTGTGTCTATTGCTGTCCTGTATCTTCTAACTAAATTCTCACTTCTACGCTTGCCTACATTATTGCCTCCAGCACTGAGACAGATAATAGGATTGATCCCATTACCATGCATGTTGTTGTCAAGTCGGCTAATATCCTCCATCCCAGCCCCAGGAAAGCAAATCCTCTGTCTCCTACTCCTATCCTTCAAGCAGAAGGCCCTACACATGTACCTAATCTGGCTATCCCCAACAACAACAGTGTTTTTACCTTCCTTAGTGTCGTTCGTCGTGACGTTTCCAGTAGTCGACTCACATTCATCGGGTAGCACGGAGAATGGGTTCGATGTTTCCACAACAGTTTTCTGGATCTTCGTTGTTTATACCTCTCCATCCGTCCTCTTGATGCTGAACTGTGTCCCATGCTTTCTAGCCACTGTCCAGGTTCCTTTCTTGGCTTGAGGATTCACAGCAGGAGGATTACTACCAATCCACTTGTTTTCCTCAGTCAGTTGCTGTATCTCAAGCTTAGCCACCCTCAGTTCCTCCTTAAGCTGCTGGTAGAGTTGCTCAAGAGAGGACAAGAGGTTCAGATTCACAGAGAGCACACAAGACAAGTGCTCACAAAGCAAAGTACAGGTACAGCTTGAGCCAGTAGGCCTGCTGTAGTGCTCCTTTCTGAACTGGGTGTGACTTGGGCCTGCCTAACATGGGCCAGTAGGCCTGCTACAGGGCTCCTTCTTTCGTATGTTCCTATAAACAACTCCACATATCAAGTCTCGCAGTTTACAATACAACCCAAAAGAGATGATGCCTCTCTTATCTTCCTTTCCCACTAGACACCTCAAGACAGAATTAATAAACAGAAAGATGAAAGAAGGGTACATAAACACCAATAAAGTAAAACAGAGGATGAATTATATGAAAGACAGAGTCACTGAATATAATTATCACGGAAACCAAAGTATAAAAATGATAATAAGTGATTTTGTGGTGACCTGACCTGTCTCATTACTAAGCAGACCTGTGTCAGTAGTTAGTTAACCTGTGCCAGTAGTTAGTTGACATGTGTCAAAAGTGAGTTGACCTGTGTCAGTAGTGAGTTGACCTGTGTTTTTTAGTAAGCAGGCCTGTGTCAGTAGTGAGTTAACCTGTGTCAGTAGTGGGGTGACCTGCCAAAAGTGAGTTGACCTGTGTCAGTAGTGATCTGACCTGTATCAGTAGTTAGTTGACTTGTGTCAGTAGTGAGTTGACCTGTGTCAGTAGTGAGTTGACCTGTGTCTCAGTATTGAGCTGACCTGTGTCATTAGTTAGTTGACCTGTGTCATTAGTTAGTTGATCTGTGTCAGTAGTTACCTGAACTGTGTCAATAGTGAGTTGACCTGAGTCAGTAGCTAGCTGACTTGTGTCAGTAGTGAGTTGACCTGTGTCAGTAGTTACCTGACCTGTGTCAGTAGTGAGCTGACCTGTGTCAGTAGTGAGTTGACCTGCGCCAGTAGTGAGCTGACCGGTGTCATTAGTGAGTTGATCTGTGTCAGTAGTGAGCTGACCTGTGTCAGTAGTGAGTTGACCTGTGTCAGTAGTTACCTGACCTGTGTCAGTAGTGAGCTGACCTGTGTCAGTAGTTAGCTGACCTGTGTCAGAAGTGAGTTGACCTGTGTCAGTAGTTACCTGACCTGTGTCAGAAGTGAGCTGACCTGTGTCAGTAGTGAGTTGACCTGTGCCAGTAGTGAGCTGACCTGTGTCATTAGTGAGTTGATCTGTGTCAGTAGTGAGTTGATCTGTGTCAGTAGTGAGTTGACCTGTGACAGTAGTTAGTTGACCTGTGTCAGTAGGAAGTTGACCTGTGTCAGTAGTTAGCTGACCTGTGTCAGTAGTGAGCTGACCTGTGTCAGTAGTGAACTAACCTGTGTCAGTAATGAGTTGAACTGTGTCAGTAGTGAACTGACCTATGTCAGTAGTTAGCTGACCTGTGTCAGTAGTGAGTTGATCTGTGACAGTAGTGAGCCGACCTGTGTCAGTAGTGATCTGACCTGTGTCAGTATTTAGCTGACCTGTGTCAGTAGTGAGCTGACCTGTGTCAGTAGTGAGTTGACCTGTATCAGTAGTGAGTTGACCTGTGACAATAATTAGTTGACCTGTGACAATAATTAGTTGACCTGTGTCAGTAGTGAGTTGACCTGTGTCAGTAGTGAGCTGACCTGTGTCAGTAATTAGTTGACATGTGTCAGTAGTAAGCTGACCTGTGTCAGTAGTGAGCTGACCTGTGTCAGTAGTGAGCAGACCTGTGTCAGTAGTGAGCTGACCTGTGTCAGTAGTGAGTTTACCTGTGTCAGTAGTGAGTTTACCTGTGTTAGTAGTGAGTTGACCTGTGTCAGTAGTAAGCTGACCTGTGTCAGCAGTGATCTAACCTGTGTCAGTAGCGAGTTGAACTGTGTCAGTAGTGAGTTGACCTGTGTCAGTAGTTAGTTGACCTGTGTCAGTAGTGAGTTGACCTGTGTCAGTAGTTAGTTGACCTGTGTCAGTAGTGAGTTGACATGTGTCAGTAGTGAGCTGATGTGTGTCATTAGTTATCTGGCCTGAGTCAGTAATAAGTTGACATGTGTCAGTAATAAGCTGACCTGTGTCAGTAGTGAGCTGAACTGTGTCAGTAGTTAGTTGACCTGTGTTAGTAGTGAGTTCACTTGTGTCAGTAGTGAGCTGACCTGTGTCAATAGTTAAATGACCTCTATCAGTAGTGAGTTGACCTGTGTCAGTAATGACCTGACGTGTGTCAGTAGTTAGTTGGCCTGTGTCAGAAGTTAGTTGACCTGTGTCAGTAGTGAGTTGACCTGTGTCATTAGTGAGTTGACCTGTGTCAGTAGTGAGCTGATCTGTCATTAGTGAGTTGACCTGTGTCAGTAGTGAACTGACCTGTTCCATTAGTGAGTTTATCTGTGTCAGTAGTGAGTTGACCTGTGTCAGTAGTTTGCTGACCTGTGTCAGTAGTGAGCTGACCTGTATCAGTAGTGAACTAACCTGTGTCAGTAGTGAGTTGACCTGTGTCAGTAGTGAACTGACCTGTGTCAGTAGATAGCTGACCTGTGTCAGTAGTGAGATGACCTCTGTCATTAGTGAGTTGATCTGTGTCAGTAGTAAGCCGACCTGTGTCAGTAGTGATCTGACCTGTGTCAGTATTTAGCTGACCTGTGTCATTAGTGAGCTGACCTATGTCAGTAGTGAGTTGACCTGTATGAGTAGTGAGATGACCTTTGACAATAATTAGTTGACCAGTGTCAGTAGTGAGTTGACCTGTGTCAGTAGTGAGCTGACCTGTGACAATGATTAGCTGACCTGTGTCAGTAGTGAGTTGATCCGTGTCAGTAGTGAGCTGACCTGTGACAATAATTAGTTGACCTGTGTCAGTAGTGAGTTGACCTGTGTCAGTAGTGAGCAGACCTGTGTCAGTAATTAGTTGACATGTGTCAGTAGTAAGCTGACCTGTGTCAGTAGTGAGTTTACCTGTGTCAGTAGTGATCTGACCTGTGTCAGTAGTGAGCAGACCTGTGTCAGTAGTGAGCTGACCTGTGTCAGTAGTGAGTTTACCTGTGTCAGTAGTGAGTTGACCTGTGTTAGTAGTGAGTTGACCTGTGTCAGTAGTAAGCTGACCTGTGTCAGCAGTGATCTAACCTGTGTCAGTAGCGAGTTGAACTGTGTCAGTAGTGAGTTGACCTGTGTCACTAGTGAGTTGACCTGTGTCACTAGTGAGTCGACCTGTGTCAGTAGTTAGTTGACCTGTGTCGGAAGTTAGTTGACCTGTGTCAGTAGTGAGTTGACCTCTGTCAGTAGTGAGCTGACCTGTGTCATTAGTTATCTGACCTGAGTCAGTAATTAGTTGACATGTGTCAGTAATAAGCTGACCTGTGTCAGTAGTGAGCTGAACTGTGTCAGTAGTTAGTTGACCTGTGTTAGTAGTGAGTTGACTTGTGTCAGTAGTGAGCTGACCTGTGTCAATAGTTAAATGACCTCTATCAATAGTGAGTTGGCCTGTGTCAGTAATTAGTTGACCTGTGTCAATAGTAAATTGGCCTGTGTCAGTATTGATTTGACCTGTGTCAGTAGTGAGCATACCTGTGTCAGTAGTGAGTTTACCTGTGTCAGTAGTAAGTTGACCTGTGACATTAGTGAGTTGACCTGTGTCAGTAGTGAGCTAACTTGTGTCAGTAGTGATCTGACCTGTGTCAGTAGTGATCTGGCCTGTGTCAGTAGCGAGTTGACCTGTCTCATTACTGAGTTGGCCTGTGTCAGTAGTGAGCTGAACTGTGTCAGTAGTTAGGTGACCTGTATTAGTAGTGAGTTGTGTCAGTAGTGAGCTGACCTGTGTCAGTAGTGAGTTGACTTGTGTCAATAGTTAAGTGACCTCTATCAGTAGTAAGTTGGATCTGGATCTGGATCTGATGACCAGAGCTTTGGTAAGATGGGTAAGGAAGAAGGATGGGTAAGGATGGAAATATTGGAAAAGGGTGGGAGGGGGGGGAGAGGTAGGATATAAAAGGTTAGTGGCCCAACCACTTTGGTGCAATTTAAAAAGTGTATGTAAATTGATAAGATATTCTTTAAGGGGTATAACACTAACCCATCAGAGTCACATAGATATAATAGGTATATAACTACATGACTCTGAATTGGTAGTAATTATACAAATTGCAATTGCTTTTTTTTTTTTTTTTTCGCGATTGCACAACGGATACTTATACTTCAAGAAAGGCAATGATTTTCTAGCCCGTTTATAATTTCGCGACAATAGCTTCTTAATGGTGGTGTCCAACAATAGTCAATAGCATAATTTTACATTAGAAAGTTATTTAAGATGTCTCCCTAATTGGCCTGTGTCAGTAATTAGTTAACCTGTGTCAGTAGTAAATTGGCCTGTGTCAGTATTGATTTGACCTGTGTCAGTAGTGAGTTGACCTGTGTCAGTAGTGACCTGACGTGTCAGTAGTTAGTTGATCTGCGTCAGTAGTGATCTGACCTGTGTCAGTAGTGATCTGACCTGTGTCAGTAGTGAGCTGACCTGTGTCAGTAGTGAGCTGACCTGTCATTAGTGAGTTTACCTGTGTCAGTAGTGACCTGACGTGTGTCAGTAATGAGCTGATCTGTGTCAGTAGTGAGCTGATCTCTCATTAGTGAGTTGACCTGTGTCAGTAGTGACCTGACGTGTGTCAGTAATGAGCTGATCTGTGTCAGTAGTGAACTGACCTGTGTCAGTAGTGACCTGACGTGTGTCAGTAATGAGCTGATCTGTGTCAGTAGTGAACTGACCTGTGTCAGTAGTGATTTGACCTGTGTCATTATCGAGTTGACCTGTTTCAGTAGTGAGTTGACCTGTGTCAGTAGTGAGTTGAGCTGTGTCAGTAGTGGCCTGACGTGTGTCAGTAGTTAGTTGGCCTGTGTCAGTAGTGAGTTGACCTGTGTCATTAGTGAGTTGACCTGTGTCAGTAGTGAGCTGATCTGTCATTAGTGAGTTGACCTGTGTCAGTAGTGAACTGACCTGTGTCAGTAGTGAACTGACCTGTGTCAGTAGTGAACTGACCTGTGTCAGTAGTGAACTGACCTGTGTCAATAGTGGTTTGACCTGTGTCATTAGTGAGTTGACCTGTTTCAGTAGTGAGTTGACCTGTCTCAGTACTGATCTGACCTGTCAGTAGTGAGTTGTCATGTGCCAGTAGTTAGTTGACCTGTGTCACTAGTGAGTTGACCTGTGTCAGTAGTGGGCTGACCTGTGTCAGTAGTGAGTTGACCTGTGTCTGTAGTGAGCTGATCTGTCATTAGTGAGTTGACCTGTGTCAGTAGTGAACTGACCTGTGTCAATAGTGAACTGACCTGTGTCAGTAGTGAACTGACCTGTGTCAGTAGTGAGCTGACCTGTGGCAGTAGTGAACTGACCTGTGCCAGAAGTTAGTTGACCTGTGTCAGTAGTTAGTCGACCTGTGTCAGTAGTGAGCTGACCTGTATCAGTAGTTAGTTGACGTGTGTCAGTAGTGAGTTGACCTGTGTCAGTAGTGAGTTGACCTGTGTCAGTAGTGAGTTGACGTGCGTCAGTAGTTAGTTGACCTGTGTCAGTAGTTAGTTGGCCTGTGTCGCTAGTGAGGTAACCTGTGTCAGTAGTGAGTTGACGTGCGTCAGTAGTTAGTTGACCTGTGTCAGTAGTTAGTTGGCCTGTGTCGCTAGTGAGGTAACCTGTGTCAGTAGTGAGCTGACCTGTCATTAGTGAGTTTACCTGTGTCAGTAGTGACCTGACGTGTGTCAGTAATGAGCTGATCTGTGTCAGTAGTGAGCTGATCTCTCATTAGTGAGTTGAGCTGTGTCAGTAGTGACCTGACGTGTGTCAGTAATGAGCTGATCTGTGTCAGTAGTGAACTGACCTGTGTCAGTAGTGACCTGACGTGTGTCAGTAATGAGCTGATCTGTGTCAGTAGTGAACTGACCTGTGTCAGTAGTGATTTGACCTGTGTCATTATCGAGTTGACCTGTTTCTGTAGTGAGTTGACCTGTGTCAGTAGTGAGTTGAGCTGTGTCAGTAGTGGCCTGACGTGTGTCAGTAGTTAGTTGGCCTGTGTCAGTAGTGAGTTGACCTGTGTCATTAGTGAGTTGACCTGTGTCAGTAGTGAGCTGATCTGTCATTAGTGAGTTGACCTGTGTCAGTAGTGAACTGACCTGTGTCAGTAGTGAACTGACCTGTGTCAGTAGTGAACTGACCTGTGTCAGTAGTGAACTGACCTGTGTCAATAGTGGTTTGACCTGTGTCATTAGTGAGTTGACCTGTTTCAGTAGTGAGTTGACCTGTCTCAGTACTGAGCTGACCTGTCAGTAGTGAGTTGTCATGTGCCAGTAGCTAGTTGACCTGTGTCACTAGTGAGTTGACCTGTGTCAGTAGTGGGCTGACCTGTGTCAGTAGTGAGTTGACCTGTGTCTGTAGTGAGCTGATCTGTCATTAGTGAGTTGACCTGTGTCAGTAGTGAACTGACCTGTGTCAATAGTGAACTGACCTGTGTCAGTAGTGAACTGACCTGTGTCAGTAGTGAGCTGACCTGTGGCAGTAGTGAACTGACCTGTGCCAGAAGTTAGTTGACCTGTGTCAGTAGTTAGTCGACCTGTGTCAGTAGTGAGCTGACCTGTATCAGTAGTTAGTTGACGTGTGTCAGTAGTGAGTTGACCTGTGTCAGTAGTGAGTTGACCTGTGTCAGTAGTGAGTTGACGTGCGTCAGTAGTTAGTTGACCTGTGTCAGTAGTTAGTTGGCCTGTGTCGCTAGTGAGGTAACCTGTGTCAGTAGTGAGTTGACGTGCGTCAGTAGTTAGTTGACCTGTGTCAGTAGTTAGTTGGCCTGTGTCGCTAGTGAGGTAACCTGTGTCAGTAGTGAGCTGACCTGTGTCATTAGTGAGTTGACCTGTGTCAGTAGTGAGCTGACCTGTGTCATTAGTGAGTTGACCTGTGTCAGTAGTGTGCTGACCTGTGGGTGGGGATGGACAGCTGACTGAAAATGAACAGGAAATGTGTTCTCTATTTAATGGTTATTTCTTTTCAGTCTTTACGCAGGAATATATAAATGATATCCCAGAAATTTACAATTATTCAATTCCTGAAGAAAACCAGTTAAGTGATATTAATGTCACGAGGGAAATGGTTGTCAGACTGAAGCAAAATAAGTCCCTGGGCCCTGATTAATTATTTTCAAGAGTGCTTAAGGAATGCAAATTGGAACTTAGTCAACCATTAACATGTATGTTTAATGAGTACATCCAGTCCGGTGTTGTGCCAGAGATGTGGAAGATGGCTAATGTAATTCCTATATTTGGTATAAACCTTGGTAATAAATACTGACGAGTTGATTTAGAAAAACACGTAAGCAAACGCTCGGACATATTTATTAGAAAACGTTTCGGTCCTGGGACCTTGATCATTTCTAACATACAGAAGTTGAAAGACAGAATATATAGGCGGAGAGTGAAGCGTGAGTGACGCATTGTGACCTGAAAAATGCCAAAGGCGAAACAGAGATCTTGCGGTCCGCTTGAACGAGCATCGAGATGCCCGTAACAGAGACGACTTAAGGTACGCCTGTGTCCTCCACGGAGACTCCACGGGGCATATTATGAACTGGGATGAGGCAACTCGTTCTCACCGAATAAGACCTTAGACGCCGACGGTGTTTAGAAGCCTTGCTAATCGCCGTCACCGACACAATAGAACGTAACACTGCAAACCACAAAATTTCTACAACATTAGCATACATGATACTCAACCAGGCAAAACACTGCCTACCCAGCAACACAGGAGTCACATGATCGCATCGTCTACCCGTCCTCATTCCAATATGTCATTCTTCAGGTCACCATGCGTCACTCACACCTCACTCTTCGCCTATATATACTGTGTTTCAACCTCTGTATGTTAGAAGTGATCAAGGGCCCAGAACCAAAACGTTTTCTAATAAATAAGTCCTAGTGTTTGGTTACTTGTTTTTCTAAACCAATTCCTATATTTAAATCAGGGGATAAGTCCATACCATCAAATTACCGCCCAATAAGCCTGGCGTTTATAGTATGCAAGTTATTAGAATCAGTTATAACTGATATTGTTAGAAGTCATCTTGAAGACCATAATTTGATTAATGAATCTCAGCATGGATTCACGAGAGGTCGTTCCTGCCTGACAAATTTACTGACGTTCTTCAATGTAACTTTTGAGGCAGCAGACACCGATTAAGAATATGATGTTGTCAATTTGGATTTCAGTAAAGCCTTTGATAGAGTACCTCACAAAACACTGTTAAGAAAAGTGGCAGCTCATGGTATAGGAGGTAAGGTTCTAGCATGGATGGAGGCATGGCTTACCAATAGAAAGCAGAGAGTTTCCGTTAATGGAGTCAAATCGGAGTGGGGACTGGTCACAAGTGGTTTTCCGCAGGGATCAGTTTTGGGCCCATTCTTATTTATAAATTATATTAATGACCATGTAGAGGAATTACAAGGTATGTGAGCAAATCTGCTGATCATACAAAAATAGGCCGAATGATTAATTCTGAGGAGGATTCCAATGAACTCCAGGATGATTTGGACGAATTAATGTCTTGGTGTGAAAAGTGACAGATGAAGTTCAACGTGGACAAGTGTAAGGTCCGAGTCCTTGGGAATGAGAATAACCCTCGAAGTTATAAACTAGGAGAAGTAGAGCTTGATCACATAGAGTGTGAAGAGGACTTGGGAGTCATGGTAAGCAGAAACCTTAAAGCCAAGACAGCAGTTTTGTAGATGAATGGTTCAGAGAACCGACATGTTGATAAATTAGACACATGTGCAACTCTTGGGTATCTTTATTGAAGAAACGTTTCGCCACACGGTGGCTTCATCAGTCCATACAAAGGAGAATCCTGTTCTTCAAGATTCTCCTTTGTATGGACTGATGAAGCCACCGTGTGGCGAAACGTTTCCTCAATAAAGATACCCAAGAGTTGCACATGTGTCTAATTTATCAAGACAGCAGTGCCTAAATGTGCGCAAAAAGGCTAACAGATTACTAGGATTTATTTCAAGAAGAATAAGTAACAGGAGTCCAAAAGTTAAGTAAAAGGACACAAGTGCAACTCATGTGACATTTTATTGTTGCAACGTTTCGCTCTCCAGGAGCTTTATCAAGCCGTTGCCATAATAAAATGTCACATTAGTTCCACTTGTGTCCTTGTACCTATCATATTGTCGGTAATTCTACCAAATTTAATACAGTCCAAAACTTATTTTACAACTCCATATATTGCTAGTAAGGCCTCACTTGGATTATGCCAATCAGTTTTGGTCTCCTTACTACAGGATGGATATAAATTCATTGGAGAAGTATAACTAAGATGATACACTGTATAAGGACTCTCCCATATGAAGACAGACGTAGATCCTTGAATCTCGACTCTCTGGAGAGACGTAGAATGAGGGGAGATATCATCGAAGTGTATAAGTGGATGATGGGCATAAACAAAGGCGATATTAATAAAATGCTGAGGATATCGACTCAGGTAAGAACTAGGAATAACGGATTTAAGTTGGATAAATTTAGATTTAGAAAGGACAAAGGTAAGCACTGGTTTTGAAACAGAGTAGTCGATGTGTGGAACAATATTACGAGTATGATAATCGTTGCTAGGACCCTGAGTAGCTTTAAAAAGAGATTGGACAAATATACGAGTGGGAGGGGCTGGGTTTGATTGGTGTCGTGGGCATGGGAGTAAATTCATGGGTAGCTTTGGGAAGGGGTGGATTTGATAAGAACCTGCCTTGTATGAGCCAGTAGGCCTTTTGCAGTTTTCCTCCTTTCTTATGTTTTTATGTTCAGTAGTGTGTTGACTTGTAAGTAGTGAGGTGACCTGACGTATGAAGATGTGACTTCTTCATTCTTGGCTCTCTGAGATTGTGATGATGGCTTCTCTTAACTTTGAACAACTGTATCTGAAGATACAGTTGTTCCAAGTTAAGCTAGTAGTGATCCATTGCCATTCATTTTCCATCATGCAGGTATTTGATACTATTTATCTCCATTGTAATGAGGAGCTGATTAGCAGATCTAGATCAGCGATAGTCATAATTATGAAGAAGTGGGGGAGGGCACCCACATATAACCATATATGGTATTTTGTTGTTAGGTAAGACACATATGCAACAGTTAGGTATCTTTATTTCGAAACGTTTCGCTAACGCGACGGGCTGGAGTTTTGAGACTCTATGACCGCGGGTTCAATCCCGGCCGGGGGTATGGTTTATGGAGTACAGAAAAGTTGATAGAAGCAGAAGATACTTGAAGACGATGTAATCAGTCCATCACCCTTAAAGTTTTGAGGTGGTCAGTCCCTCAGTCTGGAGAAGAGCATTGTTCCATAGTCTGAAACAATATTGTTTCATACTATGGAACAATGCTCTTCTCCAGACTGAGGGACTGACCACCTCAAAACTTTAAGGGTGATGGACTGATTACATCGTCTTCAAGTATCTTCTAATAAAGATACCTAATTGTTGCATATGTGTCTTACCTAACAACCTGTCGGTATTTTATACCATTTTAATGTTCAATATATGGTATTTTGCATAGAAGAGACATTGGAAATGAATGGCTATCCAGATCAACTGGCATTAATTGCTGGCTGAGCAAACACTGTACGGATATTGTAATACCATTCACCGACACCTGGGACCTCTTCTATGGAAGAATTAACATGTATGCCAGGGATGGGGGGATGGGTGTTCAGTTATCAAGGGCAAGTGTAGGTGCTCTGGCTAGTTCAAGGGAGGATGTTGTTAGGACTTTAAGCTAGAAATAGTTGGAGGAATGGGTTTTGGTAGGGAAAAATGAGTTGTGGAAATGCTGATGTCATGATTTTTGGGGGGGACAGCAGTCATGAAGTAATATTGGGCAAAAAGATGATGATAGAAACTGTGGAAACGCAATGTTGAATAGAGAAAAGGTACAAACGAAAAATCACATTAACATTTTTTTTTCAAGAAACTGGCCGTCTCCTACCTAGGAAGAATAACACCAATAAAGAAAACACTTTCACCATTACTCACTCCATCACTGTCTGGTTAGAGGCGTGCAGTTACTACAGTTCAAAAGAGCAAATGTTCCCACCCTTTTTCAGAATATATGCACTGTTCTTCCTACCTCCAGGACTAAAGTCTGGCTAACTTGCCTCCACTCACTCCTAACATGCTCCAAGCCCCTCACATATTAAATCTCCCTTAACCCCTCCCTTCAGCCTTTCCTAGGATGACCCTCTACTCTGCCTTGTCTCCACTACAGCTTTATATACCCTCTAAGTCACTGTTTTGTTCCAACCTCTGAAAATATCCAACCCACCTCAATAACCCTTCCTCATTCTTCTGGATAAAACTTTTAGTAACCCCGAGCTTTCTAATCTCGAAACTACGAATTCTTTCCATTCACATAACGCATTGTCTTCAGACACGTTTTCAGTGCCTCTAGTCTCCTCCTCGCTGTAACACACATAGAAGAGTGTTGGTACGACTATACTCAGATATATTACACTTTTTGCCTCCGTGGATAAAGTTCTGTTACCACAAATGCCTCAAGGCACCGCCCATCTTTTTCCTCTCGTCAATTCTCACTTGTTTTTCTCTTACTCACTAAAGACATTCTCCTTATACCCCATCCACCTCTTTCTCTCTCTGTTGCTACAAGGAAATAAAAATCAGATGTATTTGTCGTCCTCTAATAAAAATGTACATCTAAAAATTTATATTATACTTCGTGTACTTTTTTCGTATTTTTCTTAAAATGCTTAATTACTCTTATTAAACGTATTTCTACTGAAAGTGCAGTTAAAGGCCACCAGTATCACCTTGGCACCCCCAGACTCACCTACTACGTCCTCTACATAAGATTCTCGCATCTCGCTATTTAGGCCCCTTACAACAGTTACTTTTCACTTGGTTCAAAACTCCCTCAACACTCTCTTAACATATCCCTAAGTCTCAGTCTCTCTCTCTCTCTCTCTCTCTCCTCTATACTCATCTATTCCCATGATGAATAAACAATATAACCCTCTTTCTGCACTCCACTTATATTTTAACGTATATAATTCTATATTTTAATATTTTATGATCTCTCCTTTCCTTTCAGAACTGATAATTCAGCATTTTCGCTACTTCTTCCTTAGCTCTAATTTTCGCAGATATATCTGACCTAATCCTACTTATTTTTCACCACTAAAAATCTCCTGGCCCCTTCAGCTTTATCTCAGAGCTAAGACATCCAGATTCTTTTTATTGATAATATTCTTCATCAACTCTTCGTTATCACCTACATAACATCCACGCACATCCAAACATCCCAGCTTTACCTTAAATGTGTAGCAATTAATAGATGAGAAGCGGTTACTTGCCCTTTGCTTCCGGCATTTTAGTCACCTTGCACGATACACATGTCTGACGAAGGAAGGATTTCTCTACACTTCCCCCATGCATAAATTTAATAATTATCATTACAGAATTCGTGAGATTTGGGAAAAGTGACCCAAGCATCAGCCAGTTTAGAGGTGGGGCCAGGAGCTGAGGTTTCACCCCTACAAGCACAAGCAGATTAACTCGTATATATGTACACTGACCCGTACTTCCCGCTACTCTCCCCCAGACCTGCCTCAGCAGCGAGTCTTGTCTGCTCCTCTCTCATAATTACAGTGTCGTCAGTGTCACCAGTCTAGTCTGCTGAAAGGGTGAAGGTGAAGCGTATAGAGTAATGACAGGAGGGACATGTCTTCACCAGAGACCCAGGCCCAATTCCAGGACACTATGGCATCCTGCGGAAGCCCCCTGATGATCCATGCCGGGAGTGGTGGATCCCATCGGCAACGGCAGGAGAGACGGGGATCGTACGGAAGGGTTCTGACGATCCGATTTGGGAGAGTGATGGATCCCAGCGGTAGCAGCAGCAGCAGCAGCAGCAGCAGCAAGTAAGGAGACTCAAGGATCTTGCAACAAGATTGATATCTTAGTAAGACAGTTGGTGTCATTCATTCTGCCACCAGCTGACACTAGGTATTACTGAATGTCTCAGGGTATTACTGATGGTCTTAAGGTATCACTGTGTCTCAGTTTGCAATTACTCCCTACCATCTACCCTCCCTTCCTCCTCTCTACTTCCCTCCCTGCCTCTGTTTCTGCCTCTCTCCTTCCCTCCCTCCAGCCATCCCTCTCTCTAACTCCACCACAAGGTAACTTAATTATACAAAAGCGCCCGCCTCAGTTATCACTGTTTTCCTCAGCATAAATTTTGATGACAATGCGTAATTAATTTAAATAGTTTACTGTTATGAATTCTGAGGTAAGACCATTGTTGAAATTATATATATATATATATATATATATATATATATATATATATATATATATATATATATATATATATATATATATATATATATATATATATATATATATATATGCAAGGAATTCGCAAGAGCAGGCGAATTCCTTGCATTGTTAACATCTCTAGTGAGTCTGATGCATGCAGGGGATGAGATGAAAAGCTGTAAGCCTTCACCCTGAAAGCAGGCTGCCTTGGATCAAAGTCTAGCGCAAGCTGGACTCCAAGGTATTGTCCAGTGTGGGTAGATTGGTAAAGCACTGCGTACCTTGTTCCAAGGTTCGTAGGTTCGAGTCTCCTTCAACCAGAGTTCAGTGTTTATATATATATTTATATATATATATATATATATATATATATATATATATATATATATATATATATATATATATATATATATATATATATATATAAGCCATCTTTGTATCAACAGTGTATCTCTTAAATCTTTTGTACCATATTATGTAATAAAATATACCTATTGGTAAAAAAGAATGACAAGATAGGGTGATAGAGGAAGTGGAATATTCAAACCGCTTCAGGAAGAAATCCAAATATTCTTCCTTGAAGCCTTTTTATTCACTTCTCCGAGGTTATGGGTGCCACAATTTACACCAGAGGTGGACCCTATACACACACACACACACACACACACATATATATATATATATATATATATATATATATATATATATATATATATATGTATATATATGTGTACATATATATATATGTGTATATATATAGAAGCATCAGGGAAGAGAGAGGTGAAGGTTTATAAACTAAAAGAGGAGGCAGTTAGGGTAAGATATAAACAGCTATTGTAGGATAGATGGGCTAATGAGAGCATAGGCAATGGGGTCGAAGAGGTATGGGGTAGGTTTAAAAATGTAGTGTTAGAGTGTTCAGCAGAAGTTTGTGGTTACAGGAAAGTGGGTGCGGGAGGGAAGAGGAGCGATTGGTGGAATGATGATGTAAAGAGAGTAGTAAGGGAGAAAAAGTTAGCATATGAGAAGTTTTTACAAAGTAGAAGTGATGCAAGGAGGGAAGAGTATATGGAGAAAAAGAGAGAGGTTAAGAGAGTGGTGAAGCAATGTAAAAAGAGAGCAAATGAGAGAGTGGGTGAGATGTTATCAACAAATTTTGTTGAAAATAAGAAAAAGTTTTGGAGTGAGATTAACAAGTTAAGGAAGCCTATAGAACAAATGGATTTGTTAGTTAAAAATAGGAGAGGAGAGTTATTAAATGGAGAGTTAGAGGTATTGGGAAGATGGAGGGAGTATTTTGAGGAATTGTTAAATGTTGATGAAGATAGGGAAGCTGTGATTTCGTGTATAGGGCAAGGAGGAATAACATCTTGTAGGAGCGAGGAAGAGCCAGTTGTGAGTGTGGGGGAAGTTCGTGAGGCAGTAGGCAAAATGAAAGGGGGTAAGGCAGCCGGGATTGATGGGATAAAGATAGAAATGTTAAAAGCAGGTGGGGATATAGTTTTGGAGTGGTTGGTGCAATTATTTAATAAATGTATGGAAGAGGGTAAGGTACCTAGGGATTGGCAGAGAGCATGCACAGTTCCTTTGTATAAAGGCAAAGGGGACAAAAGAGAGTGCAAAAATTATAGGGGGATAAGTCTGTTGAGTATACCTGGTAAAGTGTGTGGTAGAGTTATTATTGAAAGAATTACGAGTAAGACTGAAAATAGGATAGCAGATGAACAAGGAGGCTTTAGGAAATGTAGGGTGTGTGTAGACCAGGTGTTTACAGTGAAACATATAAGTGAACAGTATTTAGATAAGGCTAAAGAGGTCTTTGTGGCATTTATGGATTTAGAAAAGGCGTATGACAGGATGGATAGGGGGGCAATGTGGCAGATGTTGCAGGTGTATGGTGTAGGAGGTAGGTTACTGAAAGCAGTGAAGAGCTTTTACAAGGATAGTGAGGCTCAAGTTAGAGTATGTAGGAAAGAGGGAAATTATTTCCCAGTAAAGGTAGGCCTTAGACAAGAATGTGTGATGTCACCGTGGTTGTTTAATATATTTATAGATAGGGTTGTAAGAGAAGTAAATGCGAGGGTCTTGACAAGAGGCGTGGAGTTAAAAGATAAAGAATCACACATAAAGTGGGAGTTTTCACAGTTGCTCTTTGCTGATGACACTGTGCTCTTGGGAGATTCTGAAGAGAAGTTGCAGAGATTGGTGGATGAATTTGGTAGGGTGTGCAAAAGATGAAAATTAAAAGTGAATGCAGGAAAGAGTAAGGTTATGAGGATAACAAAAAGATTAGGTGATGAAAGATTGGATATCAGATTGGAGGGAGAGAGTATGGAGGAGGTGAATGTATTCAGATATTTGGGAGTGGACGTGTCAGCAGATGAGTCTATGAAAGATGAGGTGAATCATAGAATTGATGAGGGGAAAAGGGTGAGTGGTACACTTAGGAGTCTGTGGAGACAAAGAAATTTGCCCTTGGAGGCAAAAAGGGGAATGTATGAGAGTATAGGTTTACCATCGCTCTTATTTGGGTGTGAAGCATGGGTGATGAATGTTGCAGCGAGGAGAAGGCTGGAGGCAGTGGAGATGTCATGTCTGAGGGCAATGTGTGGTGTGAATATAATGCAGAGAATTCGTAGTTTGGAAGTTAGGAGGTGTGGGATTACCAAACTGTTGTCCAGAGGGCTGAGGAAGGGTTGTTGAGGTGGTTCGGACATGTAGAGAGAATGGAGCGAAACAGAGTGACTTCAAGAGTGTATCAGTCTGTAGTGGAAGGAAGGCGGGGTAGGGGTCGGCCTAGGAAAGGTTGGAGGGACTGGGTAAAGGAGGTTTTGTGTGCGAGGGGCTTGGACTTCCAGGAGGCATGCGTGAGCGTGTTTGATAGGAGTGAATGGAGACAAATGGTTTTTAATACTTGACGTGCTGTTGGAGCACGTCAAGTATTAAAAACAAAGTAACATTTATGAAGGGGTTCAGGGAAACCGGCAGGCCGGACTTGAGTCCTGGAGATGGGAAGTACAGTGCCTGCACTCTGAAGGATGGGTGTTAATGTTGCAGTTTAAAAACTGTAGTGTAAAGTACCCTTCTGGCAAGACTGTGATGGAGTGAATGATGGTGAAAGTTTTTCTTTTTCGGGCCACCCTGCCTTGGTTGGAATCGGCCAGTCTGATAATAATAATAATAATAATATATATATATATATATATATATATATATATATATATATATATATATATATATATATATATATATATATATATATATATATATAAACAAATCACGTCACTCGTAAATAACAAAAAGGCACAATACCGTGACTGGAACGATACACAAATAACCCGCACATAAAAGTGTGACTTTGTCAATGGTCCAAGTCGGACCGAAACGTCGTCGTAAGCTTCTCTCTTTTATGTGCGGGTTATTTGTGTAACGTCACTCGTCCAATACACGTCAACTGGTGGGTCTGATATGCTTTCACAGATGCACTGACATTATTTATACGATTTTTTTTAATAATGCAGTAGTTTGCACAACAGTAAATAATCTATTTTTTGTGTGAATAAAAAATCGAAATGGAAAGCAAGCGTAATATAAGAGGAGCCCGAAGTGGGAGGAGCTATAGGAGATAGAGGGAGGGGCCAGCAAAAGGAACATTCAGTATCTGATGGATCATCTTGATATCGGACGCTAGCGGTGGCGCGAATACAATGTAGTGTAATTGCGCTAATATTAGTCATTAAGGTTATCTATCACATTTATTCCAACTTGATATAAGAAGCATGATAGATAACCTAGAAGCACAATAAAGACGCCGAAATTAATAATAAAAGGCAAATTATATGGAGAGGCCGAGGCGGTGTTTACATCAGGGCTAACTCTAACTAATTTTTTTTTGGTTGGCTGTTATCACTAAATCTTCTTAGGCCCCATGGTGACTTATTTATACAAATATTAAAAAAAACACTCAAAAATGCGAAAAAAAACACGAAATAATTTACAATGAAGTTCATCGGAGTTTTGGACTGAACGACAGCTGTGGGGAGACTGACGCACATGTTCTGGCAGGTCGTGTTTGTTTGGTCGAGTGCCGAACAAACAGTCGACTACCGAGTGATTTTTTTTACTGAACAAAGCGTTCGAGTACCAAATTGTTCGAGTATGGACCTGTTCGAGTACCGAGGTTCCACTGTGTGTGTGTGTGTGTGTGTGTGTGTGTGTGTGTGTGTGTGTGTGTGTGTGTGTGTGTGTGTGTGTGTGTGTGTGTGTGTGTGTGTGTGTGTGTGTGTGTGTGAACTATCGTACATTGATATTGGTGTTGATACATTATTCACTACAGTGCTGAAGATGATATACTGCGACAAAATATTGATGCAGGTGTTTATGTACATTGTCACTGCAATGACGTAGGTGTTGGTGCATAGTGTCACTGCATTGGTGGAAGTGTTGATGTTTGGTGTCACTGTCTTGATGGATGTGTAGATGTATTGTGTTACTGCATTGATGGCGGTGCTGATATATAGTGTCAACAGCACATATCCCTTTGCTCTGGAATTAGTTTCTTTACAAATCATTTCCACTTTTTCCAGTTTCTTGACTTGCCTGATCAGGTGTGGATTCTGTACTGGTGCTTCAGATTTCAATATTGGCCTAACATATGTTGTATAAAGTGTCATAAATGACTCATCATATAAGGTATCTCATAGCTCGTTTTATGTTTGTTGCAACAGCTCAGGTGATATGCTCGATATAACTACGTCGAGTGAAGTATGAAGATTTTTGGCCCCTTTTTCCAGAGCCTGTTCTCCGTTTGACGATTTCTTCGCCGATCCTTAATCGTCGTATTATTTTGAGTTATTGGAGGTAAGCAGCTACTGTCAACCCAGTCCTGCAGCCAGTCCAGGTCCATTTATAGTCTTTCCTGATCATCATCTGTTTATATTATCATTATTTTCACATCACCAAACAGGGATACTCTTCATTATTCCTTCCGTTATCTCATTTACGTAAACAAGATGTAGCAGAGATCCTGGAACTGATCCTTGTGGAACCCCACTCGTCAGACGCTCTTAGCACAACATTTCCAACTATCACTCGTTATCCTCTTGTTAAGTATGATTTCACTGATGCAGCTGTTGGTGTATGGCGTCACTATATTGACTATGGTGTTGATACATGGTGTCACTATATTGAACCAGGTATTGGTGTATGGCGTCACTATATTGGTGCAGATGCTGATGAATGGGGGCCACTATAATTATGCAGGTGTTGATGTACTGGTGCAGGTGTTGTAGTATAGTGTCACTATATTAATGCAGATGTTAACGTATGGTGTTACTATATTGATGCAGGTGTTGATGTATGGTGTCACTGTATTATTGCTGATAATGTATGGCGTAACTACAGTGATGCAGGTGTTGATGTATTGAGTCCCTATTTTGATGCAGGTGTTGATGTATACAGTCACTGTATTGATGAGTATGTTGATGGATGAGGTGACTACATTGATGCATATGTTGGCGTATGCAGGTGTTATTGTATGGTGTCACTATTGACGCAGATGTTGATGTATGATGTCTCTATATTATTGCAGATGTTGATGTATGGCGTCACTACACTGATGCAGGTGTTGATGTACAGTGTCAATATATTGATGCAGGTGTCGATGCATGGTGTTACTACATTGTTGTAGGTATTGATATATATGGTGTCACTACGATGGTGCAGGTATTTACGTGTGGTGACACGAAGTTCTTTGATGTATGATGATACTGTACAATGATACACGAAAAATAATGAAGTGTAGTGACAAGGGATTCATTGATGCAAACCACTGATACTTAATGACACTGAATGGACGCAAATTTACAGTGACAGGTTTAAAACTGACGTATGGTGACACTAGAATGATGTAGTTACACTATACATTGATGCACGGTGACTGTTCAATGATATACATTAACAGAAGTTGGAACATGCATTAGACAACTCTGCTTAATAGATATTAAACGATATTTGATAATAATATCAATATTTCGTCTGATGTGGGTCATTATAAACGTCATTATAGGCGTCATTATCATTACGATCACATTCAGTATTATCATCAACTTCAATACGATTATCATTATATTAACATTCATTTTTATCGTCACCTTCACTTTTATCGTCATCTTCATTACAATTATTAAAATCATTCACATTTTATAGTCATTTTCATTATAACCATCAGCTTAATAATGACCGCATTTATTACCGTCTTCTTGATTACAATCATCATTATAATCATCATCGTCTCTATAATCCAGCTTCATGTCAATAATTTCAATGTTTTTTTCTAGATAGCTCGACAGCAGCGTCTACCATCACAACTGTTTTTACCACAGCAACAACTAGTGCCACCGCTACTCTCACTACTACAACCACCACAATCACGATTACTGTACCAACAACTAGTGCCACCGCTACTCTCACTACTACAACCACCACAATCACGATTACTGTACCAACAACTAGTGCCACCAGTACACTACTACAACCACCACAATCACGATTACTACAGCAACAACTAGTGCCACCACTACTCTAGCTACTACAAATACAACATTCACAATTACTGCTGCAACTACTAAAATACTGCAAATACTATTATTAACTTGCAGCTAACATTCCCTGTATTGTGACCATTACTCACAGCCATTCCTCAACCATGTTAACATGTGTTTTAGGAACTACTCGTTACATGTGCACTCAATGCACCTGTAACGAGTAGTGCCAGCACTTACATGTGCACTGATAGTGATAACTCCAGCACTTACATGTATACTACTAGTGATAACTCCAGCACTTACATGTATACTACTAGTGATAACTCCAGCACTTACATGTATACTACTAGTGATAACTCCTGCACTTACATGTATACTACTAGTGATAACTCCAGCACTTACATGTATACTACTAGTGATAACTCCAGCACTTACATGTATACTACTAGTGATAACTCCAGCACTTACATGTATACTACTAGTGATAACTCCAGCACTTACATGTATACTACTAGTGATAACTCCAGCACTTACAAGTATACTACTAGTGATAACTCCAACACTTACATGTATACTACTAGTGATAACTCCAGCACTTACATGTATACTACTAGTGATAACTCCTGCACTTACATGTATACTACTAGTGATAACTCCAGCACTTACATGTATACTACTAGTGATAACTCCAGCACTTACATGTATACTACTAGTGATAACTCCAGCACTTACAAGTATACTACTAGTGATAACTCCAACACTTACATGTATACTACTAGTGATAACTCCAGCACTTACATGTATACTACTAGTGATAACTCCTGCACTTACATGTATACTACTAGTGATAACTCCAGCACTTACATGTATACTACTAGTGATAACTCCTGCACTTACATGTATACTACTAGTGATAACTCCAGCACTTACATGTATACTACTAGTGATAACTCCAGCACTTACAAGTATACTACTAGTGATAACTCCAGCACTTACATGTATACTACTAGTGATAACTCCAGCACTTACATGTATACTACTAGTGATAACTCCAGCACTTACATGTATACTACTAGTGATAACTCCTGCACTTACATGTATACTACTAGTGATAACTCCAGCACTTACATGTATACTACTAGTGATAACTCCAGCACTTACAAGTATACTACTAGTGATAACTCCAGCACTTACATGTATACTACTAGTGATAACTCCAGCACTTACATGTATACTACTAGTGATAACTCCAGCACTTACATGTATACTACTAGTGATAACTCCAGCACTTACATGTATACTACTAGTGATCACCCCAGCACTTACATGTATACTACTAGTGATCACCCCAGCACTTACATGTATACTACTAGTGATAACTCCAGCACTTACATGTATACTACTAGTGATCACCCCAGCACTTACATGTATACTACTAGTGATAACTCCAGCACTTACATGTATACTACTAGTGATAACTCCAGCACTTACATGTATACTACTAGTGATAACTCCAGCACTTACATGTATACTACTAGTGATAACTCCTGCACTTACATGTATACTACTAGTGATAACTCCAGCACTTACATGTATACTACTAGTGATAACTCCAGCACTTACAAGTATACTACTAGTGATAACTCCAGCACTTACATGTATACTACTAGTGATAACTCCAGCACTTACATGTATACTACTTGTGATAACTCCAGCACTTACATGTATACTACTAGCGATAACTCCTGCACTTACATGTATACTACTAGTGATAACTCCAGCACTTACATGTATACTACTAGTGATAACTCCAGCACTTACATGTATACTACTAGTGATAACTCCAGCACTTACATGTATACTACTAGTGATAACTCCAGCACTTACAAGTATACTACTAGTGATCACCCCAGCACCACTTACATATATACTACTAGTGATAACTCCAGCACTTACATGTATACTACTAGTGATCACCCCAGCACTTACATGTATACTACTAGTGATGGTATAAACCTTGGTAATAAATACCGACAAGTTGGTTTAGAAAGACACGTAAGCAAACACTATAACATATTTATTAGAAAACGTTTCGGTCCTGGAACCTTGATCACTTCTAACATACAGAGGTAGAAAGACATTATATATATAGGCGGGGAGTGAGATGTGACGCACGTGACCTGAGGAATGTCATAAGAACATAAGAATGGAGGAACACTGTAGAAGGCCTACTGGCCAATGTTTTTCAAAAACATTGGCATACATGATACTTAAGCAGCACCAACCCAACAACACAGGAGTCACGTGATTTCATCGTCTACCCTCGCCTCGCATGGGCCAGTAGGCCTTCTACAGTGTTCCTCCATTCTTATGTTCTTATGACATTCCTCAGGTCACGTGCGTCACATCTCACTCCCCGCCTATATATATAATGTCTTTCTACCTCTGTATGTTAGAAGTGATCAAGGTTCCAGGACCGAAACGTTTTCTAATAAATATGTTATAGTGTTTGCTTACGTGTCTTTCTAAACCAACTACTAGTGATCACCCCAGCACTTACATGTATACTACATGTATACCAGCACTTTCCTGTAAAGTTTTGCCACCGATGTAAAAATGTTATTTTTCCATTGTAATACATGGGGAAAATAACATTTGACTTCAAACTTTGAACGCTGGTGTAAGTTAATTAGATATATTTTATCTAATTAACTGCTGCTTCTGCTGCTGCTGTTGCTGCTGCTGCTGCTGCTGCTGCTGCTGCTGCTGCTGCTGCTGCTGCTGCTGCTGCTGCTGCTGCTGCTGCTGGTTTGTTATAGTTCGAGCAGTTTTATCAAGTTGGATTTTCTAAGAAATAAAAAATATTTTCTTTAGACCTTTTCAGAGAATTTTAAATAGGATTTATATGGAAAGAAAAGCTGATCACATAAGTTCCGTACTTATCTATGCACCACTGGTGCTGCTACCCACTGTATTTACCTATGTACCACTGGTGCAGCTACCCACTGTACTTACCTATGTACCACTGGTGCAGCTACCCACTGTACTTACCTATGTACCACTGTTGCAGCTACCGTCCGTACTTTCATCGACTGCCCTGGTATGTTGTGTAAATATTGCAGCGTTATTTTACTCTATCAGCGATGTTGCCCGAGGTAAGAGTATTTCTACTTTTAGACACACACACACACACACACACACACACACACACACACACACACACACAATTACTATTAGGCAGACAACACACATTGGATCTTTGATACAATGGCGATTTTCTGAAGCATTTTAATGCCAGGGCGGTTATTAGTATGGAAAAAATATTGAGAATATTAATACCACACACAAACAGACGTTGAACCAGAGTGGATAGAGGAGGAGAACCGTAAATATTTAAGTGTTTATGTAAAGGAGCCAACTCACCATGGAATGAAAGTGAGAAGGCAGCAGAGGTTAAATACAAGCACTTAAAAAGCAGTCTTTGGCAAACATTCGTAGAATGTTTTCACAAAGAATTAAACATCTCAAAGCAATTACTACATTTTATAGGAATCGCCATTGTCTGGCAAAGTACCTGTTACAAGCTGATTGAGTAAGACACACGTGCAGCAGTTGGGTATCTCTATTGTTGAAACGTACATTGTAGGCAGCAACAGTGACGAGTTAATGATAATGTAATCAGTTCATCAATCCTGGCGGAATACTTTGAGGTGGTCAATACCTCCGCCAGGAGAAGAGTTCAGCTCTATGGTCTGGAACAAAATGAAACTGAAGCAAGTTCTGGTAGGTTTGCCAGGACGTCTTCTGGCCTGAGTCTTATCCATGTGGTGACCCCTCAGTTGCTCCCGGAGGAGTGTGGGAATTTGTACAAATGATGTACCATTTATAGCCCTATGACAGAGCACGGTGAGCATTTATCGTGTCAAGTGTAGAACCGTTTGCAGTCCAATGGTTGGGGCAGCCCTGTGACAAGGGCACGGTAAATCTTCTTCAGCATAAGTGGTGTAGCAGTTAGCTTCAATCGACGTCGACGCCCTGTAGCTGGGGTACAGAAAGTCTTCGGGTCAATTGGTGCTAAGGCTGGCGTTCTCGCTGGTATGAGGCTTTCATCTCTCAAAAGCTGTGCTCGGTTTGAGCCATTCTTAGCACTCGGACTGTGGCCAGAGTGCCAGAGAGACTCGAGAGATTCTCTTGAGTTAATTCTATCAATATTATTACAACATATAAAATGTTGGGTCTGGTGCTCTTGCAGGACTTGCCAAAACAACTGAGGATTTACAAGACAATCTGTAAAAACACAGCAGTATAGGAGACGAGTGACTGGCCAATACAGTTGCGGTAAATCCCGAAAATGAGCGTAAACCACTCGTTCAGCGCCATTTACAGACTAGACCCAGCTGAGTTAATTCATATCTTCAAAAGGAGTTCCTGCACCTGATGCGGCACGTGTCTCACTGATTCCTCTTATGAGGTGACTAGTACCTGGCCAGGAAAAACCATAAGATCGCCATCAAGAATTACAAAACCAGGTCCCTTCTTCCTCACACACACAAAAAATTATGACAAGTTGAAATACACACTATCGAGATTGAAATTAAATCGAGATTGAAATTAATAAAACTAACTTACACTCTCGACTTTCGGACAGTGGAACAACAGTCTCTCCATCAAATGTCAGCGTTTCCAACTGGAGAGGCAGAAACCACAAGTAGAACAGTTTTACTTTGTGTAGAACCTAGAGGAAAAGAAAATGGTAAAATCAAAAGAACAAAAGAAAGATTATGGAAAGAAGGAAAAGACAACAGGTGGAATTATTATAAAAGCTGATCTGAAAAATAAAATTAATGAGTAAGAATGAAAATTAAGAAATTATCGAGAAGAAGCCATGGAAATGCATGTAAGTGTAAAGAGAAATGAGATCGAACGGGAAAAACAGATAAGCATAGTTGAAAACAATATGGAGAACATGAGGAAGAGAGAGTAATAATAGGAAAAACAGCAGGACCAAAAATAGTTGGTGTAACAAATATCTGGGACAGAAAATACCAGGGATAAAAGAAGACAGTAGTAGAGATACTCTAAAGACCAGGAAGCAGAATACTTGATCAGAAACACCAAGGGAACTAGTGACAACAAACAAATCTATCAGAATTAAAAAAAAAACAGTTGGAGGAAGAAAGAGGGTAGTCACAGGTGCTTAATGGATTTTAGGAGGCTGATGATGTCAGGAAGGAGAAAGAGGAAACATTGAATACATAGAAGAGGAAGAATAACAGCCGATGGAAAATTTTCAGAAAATGCCGAAGTACTCCTAAGGCAAAGAACATCTAACTAACTTTTTGGTTACATGAAACTTGAAACAATCTAGAAACAGAGAGAACAATCTTGGGGAGTACATATCACTGTGTAAACCCAGATGGAAATAAAGACGTAACTATTGAGGAAGCACGGAAAAATTCGTTAGGACACTGTCAGCAAGACAAGAGAATTGACCTAGGTCAGAGGTAACAAGAAGCGTTAACTGGCTCAGGTCATCGTTAAGGAGAAGTGTTGACTGACCCCAAGAACAGTCAACAGGAAACGAGAATTATTGGTTAATATCTGAATTTCGGTGGCATCAGGTGACAAGAGAAGCAGCAGAAATAGTGAAGTAACGGAGATGAACAAGGAGAGAAAACGGAAAAGAAGGCTGTAAATAATATGGCGATACCGACAGAATTTAGAAAAATACACTTATCTACAGTTCAGTACATTTATTAAAGGAAACGTTTCGCCCCGAGTGGCTTCTTCAGTCCTAATACAGAGTAAGCTAAAACAGATTAACATATAATAAGCAATGTATGTGACCTGAAGCAAAAGTGACTCGAGACAGGAGGAACGCCAAATGGCTGAAAATATATTGGGCAAATATGCAAATAAAAGGGGTTTGATTCCATCAAGACCTGTCTAACACGGGCCAGTATACCTGCTGCATAGCTTCTCCATGCTCGCAGTGCGTTCATGTGATGGCAGATTCGAATGTGGATAACTATCTTTTAGCCAAAAGTTTGGAAACACTGAAGCTTCCAAACCTTTGCAGGATAGTGTAAGTTGAGACAATTAAGGAAGCTTACGGTAACTTTCGCTTCTGTTAATCGTTTTCACGGATGACTAGTTGCGCTTCATTAAACTTCGTTAAGTGCCCACATTTATTCCAATGTTGCACACAGGCGTTGTTATGGTCATCTCATCTACAGGCGTTTCTGTGTTTACGAAGTCTGATATTCAATGACCTAGCAGTTTCTCCCACATACATCTTGTCGCATCCACCACATGGATTATGTTTATCCTGCGCTGGTCGAAGGTTCTTTCTTGTGTTTCTGCACCAAGTCTTCACTTATGAATGCATATGAATATAAATACGTGCATACGTGTAAACATATGAAAGTAAACTTACGTACAGAAATTCATACTCACGAACCTATTCATACATACACATGTATACAGATTTTTGGATATCACCTCACTGAGATTTTATGATCACTCTCCAGTATTCATTTTGCGTTCACTGAGGTAGAGGGGGCTGGTCGTATGGAATACTGGAATACCTTACTCAGTTATACAAAGACCGAATTATATTTAGTTTTCAGGAATAATTATAATGAATTATATATTGATAATGCATTGAGACAGTGTTCTGAGAGGAGTTCACTAATGCAATGCAGTAAAATGGTGTACTGAGGCAGTACACTGAGGCAGTGTACTCAGCCAGAATATCGAGGCAGCGTACATCGTGTACTGTGGGAATATAATTAGGCAGTAAATATTAAAAAAAAATCCGAACGAGCAATACATTCTTGGAAAGAAGCTCTGAAGATCTTGATAACACACACGAAATTACATACACTATAAAAGATTATAAGATAACATTGAAGATTACAACGTTATTTCCAGAAAAATATCAGACGTAATAATATATAAAAGATTAGAAAGATAACGCAAGAGAAATATATTATAGTAAAATATACAGAATTACATATAATGTCAGATAAATAAACCCCGTAAACGCTAACTCGTAAATGAATTATTGACATCTCAATTTAAAAGTCACCAGGATACCAAACACTATGCTTTTTATAATTATTATTGTTCTCGTTTTTGTTAATATTATTATTATTATTATTATTATTATTATTATTATTATTATTATTATTATTATTGTTGTTGTTGTTTTTATTATTGGTTTTATTGCGCACAAGTCGATAATAAGTAGGCATCTGGAACTAGCGTAGGGTCACTCCAGAAGAGAGACTGCATGAATCGTTAATTTAACAGATGTCTTGCTAGAAGCGCATTGTCATTATAGTCCAAATGACCCTCCGAGCTGCAACATCCTTACTCATCCTTCAGAATTCAAACATTGTGTTTTCTACCACAAGGGATCAAATCTGGCTAACAAATGTTCCCGAATTCCTTATACATAATTCCATTGCACACACTCCAACCACAAGGAATATTCCATAACCGACTTTTGTGTATCCACTCTGATGTTCCACGCACACACCAGCCTACAGGACGCTCATGCCTCTATCAGTTAAAACCGTCTTCATTCCTTTCATTCATCCATCTCTTCCTGGGATGACTTCCACCCATTCTTCATACCGCCTTTCTAAATGATCAAATTAACCCATCATCTCTTCCTTTGCCCCCTGATTTATGATGCCTCTCGTAACTCCACACTGTCTTCTAATTTCAACGCTCATAATTCTTTGCTTATTATTCACACAAGATATTGTCCTCAAACACGACATCTCTAGTTCCTTCAAACTCCTCGATGAAAAGTTAAAATTCATCCCTTGAACCCAAAGTGTTGTTATCTGTATACTTCGCCGCCTTCTTTTTTTTTTGCGTCTATGGATAACCATCTTTCTTTCCTCAAACGCCTCGACACTCGCCCTTCGTTTTTTCCTTTTTTTTCATCTCACCTCTTCTCTCGTAGTTTCATTTGCCGACGCATCCGTTCTCAAACATCCAAATAAATTAATTTCCTCCATGCTTCCTCCTTCCAACACTAAATCAACTCCTTTATTCCCATTATTTTCGTCACTTTCATTGCCTTACGTGTTTCTATGTTCATTATTAATAATTTCCATTTGAACTGCCTGCCATGGTCTTTCACCAACCTACGCCATATCTCTTCAATGTCTTCCAAAAGCATCGTCAAAAAGCAACTATGATGACTCACACCTTATATCTAACCTGTTATCTAATTACGGAAGCTAGTTTCATGGGTGCAATTCTGTGCTCTCCAAATTTTAATTCTTATTTCAGTATGTGTTGTTCACCGTTAAGTTAGGTTAGGTTTCGTTAGCATAACTTATATTACCTTCAATTTCCGTGTAATTTCCCTGTAGTGAAGTAACAAAATAAAAATGGCTGACCTTTGTATATTAGTGTGGAGCATTTTCTCAACACGGCAAAAATACTGGAGGATCGGCTGCTACTGAGGTATATGAATGTGATCTTTCTTCCGACTGCAAATCTTTGGTTATAATTGATCAGTTACGTCAGGATTTACAGAAATATTTTCTTTAAGCATTGGTGAAAAAATCATGCACATACAGCCATTTTTTATGGATACATTAATCAAATTTAACAACTGCACATTTAATATATATATATATATATATATATATATATATATATATATATATATATATATATATATATATATATATATATATATATATATATATATATATATATATATATATATATATATATATATATATATATATATATATATATATATATATATATGAATGCTGCTCACTTATCTCCAGCAATACCGAGAATACACGGAAAAAAACTTATTTTATTCTTTGCTCTAAAATTATTGCTTGTTGTGCTGCGATTTTAAATTTTAAATGAGCCTACTTGAATTTCCCTAAAACTCATTCTTTACCTCAGTAGCAAATTTGTTGATGGCCTACGCTATCTTTTAATCCCGCTTCTCTGCATTCACTTCATTTATGAACCCATCTACAAATTTATTGAACGATTAGGATAACATCACACATCCGTAAGGTCTTTTTTTACTGAAAAATGTTCCTCTTCTTTCCTAAATATTAAGAATTTTAAAATTTAAGAATTTTAATTTAATAATACATTGGACAAATTATAAATTTTAAAATTCTTAATTTTTGGGTAGAATAGTTTGTTTGTGGGTTGTGTGAAGGACCTGTCTAGTTGGGCCAGCGGGCGTCCTGCAGTGTTCCCTTTCTTATGAGTCGCACTTCAGGTGTTGCTTTGTTGTGGGATGTGATAGTGAGGTGTGGTCTAGACCCTTTATATGCCTTCCTTTGATGCATTACTTTTATTGTTCCTTGATAATGTGAGTAATCACGAAAGCGCTTGGAATTTCTCTATTCTTTCACAGTGGTTGTTTTTCATATTCTGAAACCACCTGTTTACTGTGATCTTATTGTGCATATATATATATATATATATATATATATATATATATATATATATATATATATATATATATATATATATATATATTATATGCCGAATAGGCAGAACTTGCGATCTTGGCTTAAACAGCAACGCTCATCTTGCCATATAGGACAAGCGAAAATTTGTGTACACAATAATTTCTCCAAAATCATTCTGAACCTAACGAAAAAAATATATTTCACTGTGTTTGTTTAGTATTAAATTATTGTAAACAAATCTAAAACACATTTAGTTGGGTTAGGCTAAAATAAATTGTTCTTGTTATAATAAGGTTAGGTAAGTTTTCTAAGATTCTTTTGTAGCAAAATTAAAAAAATTTACATTAACATTAATGAAAAAAAAATATATCTTTAAACGTATAAGAGAAAATTTTAGAAAGGGCTTAATTGTAAATGAGTTCTTGCTAATTGACCAGTTTTACATATTCGGCACGACATATATATATATATATTCTATGATTCATCGGAGCCGTGTTATAAGGATTTCAATAGGCTTAATATGTTGAATGACAAAGTGACACAGTTAAATACAACAGTAGAGAAGAGGTCACGGGTGTGAAGAAGTGATTATGTTGGAAGCTCGAGCACCATAACAGTGTTTGCGGAACACTATTATGTTGGAAGCTCGAGCACCATAACAGTGTTAACGAAACACTATTATGTTGGAAGCTCGAGCACTATAACAGTGTTTACGGAACACTATTATGTTGGAAGCTCGAGCACCATAACAGTGTTTACGGAACACTATTCTGGTGTGCGTGTTTCGATGATGGCACCAAATGATATAGTTATCATTAATAGTGACGGTCCCAAGACTAAGCGGACTTTAGGGAGGGATTTAATTCTGGCTGGACGAATATGGTGCACTCAAAAGAATGAAAGTCTTGAACAAGTGAGTGATCAGAACATGCATTATAAAAAAAATGGCATCAGTGCAAATAAATAAAACCTGTGAATCTGGGAAGAGAGAAGCTCCCTCTAGTGACCTGCAAGAATTACTCTAACATCATCATGATTCCTTATACTCGTTTGAGTTTGATCTTCCTGATGAAGAAGTAACGGTCAGGATGACCCATCAAACACACCCTGACAACGATGATGTGACCTGGCAGGGTGACCACATATTCAAGAAAGAAGCAGAAATTACACACAAAAAAAATACAGTACAATACAATACAATACTTTATTTGGATATGATACATAGTTGCACAAGGAATTATAGTTGGGTGTATGCAGAGCATTATGGGCAGGTTTAAAAATAACTTAATACAGTGTTGCCTGGCTCTCCAGTGTGTGAATTATCTTTTATTTAATTTGTTGACGCGTAATTCCTAGTAATGTGTATTGATAGTTAGGAATCATTAGTTATCGTCGAAGTACTGAAATGCATGACACCGTATTATAAATCAGTTCTATGATATAAAGAGTTTAGAAAGTCGATTAGTTGAACAAGACACTTGCTCAGCATCTGAGAAATCTTTATTACAGAAATGTTTTCAGTCACTGGCTGTTTCAGTACATTACAGAGAAGAACGATGGAAGATGAAGAGAAATATGACTTCATCAGTACCTCAGTATCGCTATGTATGCTGTTGTGCAAGACAGGTATACAATACCGACAAGTTGAAAGTTAAGACACTTGTGCAACATCTGGTTATCTTTATTGTAGACGTTTTGCCATCCAGTGGCTTTATCAATACAAATTCTTGGACATAATAAGAAAAACGAAGAACTATATACAAAAGATGAGGTAATCAGTCCCTCGGCTTTGGAGGTGGTGTTTAGAGCACCGTGGTTGTAGAGATTCTCACTGGATGGCGAAACGTCTACAATAAAGATAACCAGATGTTGCACAAGTGTCTTAACTTCCATCATGTATGCTGTATATCTACGGGCGTAACATCGCTGTACGTAGAAGCATAGAAAAGCGAATGACTATTACTGATGCATAGGTAACAACCGATATTTTATTTGCTCTATCACCTCCATACATGACATTACTTTAATAATTTAGGAAAATTAAGTAAGAATTGATGAATACTAATTTAAGAAATGTAATGTGATAAAGTATGAATGCAGGTGCAGGGTGGCAATACCTCGGAAATTTTCAATGCAGTCGGTAGAAGGTAGAGCTCACCTAGAGTCACCTGTAACTGTAGCTCACTAGCAGTAGGAAGCAGTCACAGCTGACAGACAGCTGCAACCTTCGTTCAGCAATTTAATAATGAGTGAGGCAGTAATTTAGATGAGCCAGCTGTAGCCTGTAAGTCTCCGTGGTGACCGTGGTGACCGTGGTCTCCGTGGTCAGTCTCCGGGTGATGGACGCCTACTTCGCCAGGTAGGGCGAGTCGTTTTCCATATAGCGAACTAGCAACTGTTGTGTGTATAACTCGCCCTAACTGAACATGGGCGAGTTACGTCGTCCTCACGTCCTCCACGGGAGGTAAGTCAGTTCTATGTGCATATTAATTGTCGTTTACGTGCCCCTGTGGCCTGGTGGCTAAAGCTTTCCCTTCACACACGGAGTGCCCGGGTTCAATTCCAGGCTGGGTGGAAACATTTCGACGCGTTTCCTTACACCTGTTGTCCTGTTCACCTAGCAGCAAATAGGTACCTGGGTGTTAGTCGACTGGTGTGGGTCGCATCCTGGGGGACAAGAATGAGGACCCCAATGGAAATAAGTTGGAGTGTCCTCGATGACGCACTGACTTTCTTGGGTTATCATGGGTGGCTAACCCTCCGGGGTTAAAAATCCGAAGAAAAATCTTATCTTATTTCTTATCGTATTGCATACCTCTGAATATTTGCTTATACAGACCATTAAAAACTAGTTTTTGTGAAAAATAAATTAATCTCCAGGACAAAGGGTAAAAACCGTTGAGTAATAAGAACATAAGAACGAAGGAACACTGCAGAAGGCCTACTGGCCCATGCGAGGCAGGTCCAAGTCTCCTACCGGCTTAAGCCAATGCACCCAACCTAGTCAGGTCAGGTCACATTGACTTAAGGGAGGAACACGGCAACCGACCTGGTAGCACAAGCTATTAGGTGCAACTCACACCCACCCACATCCACTCATGTATTTATCCAACCTATTTTTAAAGCTACACAAAGTTCTGGCCTCTATAACTGTACTCGGGAGTTTGTTCCACTCATCCACAACTCTATTACCAAACCAGTACTTTCCTATATCCTTCCTGAATCTGAATTTTTCCAACTTAAAACCATTGCTGCGAGTCCTGTCTAGGCTAGATATTTTCAGCACACTATTTACATCCCCTTTATTTATTCCTGTCTTCCATTTATACACCTCAATCATATCCCCCCTAATTCTACGTCTTTCTAGAGAGTGCAGATTCAGGGCCCTTAGTCTATCCTCATAGGGAAGGTTTCTGATACATGGGATCAACTTTGTCATCCTCCTTTGTACATTTTCCAGAGAATTTATATCCATCCTGTAATACGGTGACCAAAACTGTGCAGCATAATCTAAATGAGGCCTAACCAAGGATGTATAGAGTTGAAGAACAACCTGAGGACTCCTATTATTTATGCTTCTTGATATGAAGCCAAGGATTCTATTAGCTTTATTGCGAACACTTATGCACTGTTGTCTTGGTTTCAGACTACTGCTAACCAGAACTCCTAAATCTTTTTCGCAATCCGTAATATTAAGATCTACATTATTTAGTTTATATGTGGCATGGTTATTGTCCTGTCCAACATTTAGAACTTTGCATTTGTCTATATTAAACTGCATCTGCCACTTCTCCGACCACTGCATCAGTCTATTCAAATCTTCCTGGAGTGCTCGAATGTCCTCGTCAGAATGAATTCGACGGCCTATTTTGGTGCCATCGGCAAACTTGCCGATGTCGCTCTTTATGCCCTCATCTATGTCGTTTATGTAGATTGTGAACAGCAGGGGGCTCAACACTGACCCCTGTGGAACACCGCTCGTGACGCTTCCCCACTCTGATTTCTCCCCATTTATGCAAACTCTCTGCTGCCTATTTGTCAACCATGCCTCTATCCAGGAAAAAATTTCTCCTCCTATTCCATGTGCTTTAATTTTCCTCAATAGTCTCTGATGTGGGACCCTGTCAAAAGCCTTACTGAAGTCCATATACACAATATCATATTCATTACCATGATCTACCTCCTCAAATACCTTTGTGAAAAAAGTTAATAAATTCGTAAGGCCGGAACGCCCCTTTGTAAAACCATGCTGAGATTCGTTGATTAATTTATGCTTTTCAAGGTGGTTACGAACTGCCTCGGCAATTATTGATTCCATAAATTTTCCCACTGTCAGACACTGCAGCATCATGGGATCTTGTTACAAAGAATTCTTCAACACTTGTTCAACCTTTGGACGAAGACCTACTTCGACTAGTGGATGGTACCACTATGACCCCGCCTCCGCCTGCTTCACCTCACCTCACTACAGTATATAAGCCACGTCTACGGCCCTATGCTGTACATTCTACAAGATTGATGGACTGAACACATCGACTCCAGGCTGAGGGACTGATTACCTCATACTCCTCCTCTCCTTACGCCTTCCTCTTTGTATTGGACTGATGAAGCCACTGTGTGGCGAAACGTTTCCTGAATAAAGATTCCCATATGCTGCATAAGTGTCTCAATCTTCAACTTGTCGGTTTTTCAAACCATTCATCACAAAGTTATAATTCTTCCCAACAGCCAGGTTGCACTGAACGTTTCAAAAGTACTTTCACAAGCTAACACCAGAGTCGCCATTGCTTCTAGCACTTCAATAAAGGATCTAACCAGAATAAAATCCAAGCACCACGAACCAGTCAACGCAGGAGTTTACACTATACCCTGTGGAGGCTGTGACAAGATTTACGTAGGTGAAACAGCAAGAAACCTCGACACCCGCCTCAATGAACGATAACTTGAACAACGCCTGTGTACAACATCGAAATTCTACCAATCATCTCATGAAATTCAGAGATGCCCAATTAGTGATCAAAGAAACTAATTTCCGCAGACGCAAGTGCCTCGAATCAGCACTGATCGCTGTTTCGAATACAATTAAACAAAACAACGGCAGCTTCACCATCTCTTAAGTCTTAGCAAGAATCCTCCTGAAAACAGTAAACCCTGCCATCACATAGTCTCTCCTGTTATACTACACAGAGCACATTACAGAGAGTGAACACTGAAACAGGCTGCCTCTTTCCAGTCTATATTTGTCCAACCTATTTTTGTTACCCAAGTAATAGCTTTTATATCCTTTTACTCATGTACGAATTAATTGCTCTACCATATTGTATTACTACTACTACTTTTGTCACTACTACTACTACTACTACCACTAGTGAACATCTAAATGGTACCTCACTAGTATTCACCTCACTCTGAGCCTTTATATACCCTCTGTGTCCATGTATTGTTTGTAATGGCTTGATAAAGCTCCTGGAGAGCGAAACGTTGCCACAATAAAATGTCACATTAGTTGCACTTGTGTCCTTTTACTTTACATCTTGTCGGTAATTCTAACAACTTTATTACAACAAGACTAGTCCTATATCTAAGGGGATTGTCCTATGAAGAAAGGTTAAGAGAAATTGGCCTCAAAACACTGGAGGACAGAAGGGTCATGGGAAACATGATAACGACATATAAAATACTGCGCGGAATAGACAAGGTGGACAAAGACGGGATGTTCAAGAGATGGGACAGAAACAAGAGGCCACAATTGGAAATTAAAGACTCACATGAGTCAAAGGGATGTTAGGAAGTATTTCTTCAGTCATAGAGTTGCCAGGAAGTAGAATAGCATAGAAAGTGACGTAGTGGAGGCAGGAACCATACACAGTTTTAAGACGAGGTTTTATAAAGCTCATGGAGAAGGGAGAGAGGACCTAGTAGCAATCAGTGAATAGGCGGGGCCAGGAGCTATGACTTGACCCCTGCAATCACAAATAAGTGAGTAAATAGGTGAATACACACACTCACACACACACAGGAATAGACTCTGAAGTGTCCCTATTCGCAGATGATGTGAAGTTGATGAGAAGAATTAAATCGGATGAGGATGAGGCAGGACTGCAAAGAGACCTGGACAGGCTGGACATGTGGTCCAGCAACTGGCTTCTCGAATTCAGCCCAGCCAAATGTAAAGTCATGAAGATTGGGGAGGGGCAAAGAAGACCGCAGACAGAGTATAGGCTAGGTGGACAAAGACTACAGACCTCACTCAGGGAGAAAGATCTTGGGGTGACCATAACACCGAGCACGTCACCGGAGGCACACATCAACCAAATAACTGCTGCAGCATACGGGCGCTGGCAAACCTGAGAATAGCGTTCCGATACCTTAATAAGGAATCGTTCAAGACACTGTACACTGTGTATGTTAGGCCCATACTGGAGTATGCAGCACCAGTCTGGAACTTACACCTGGTCAAGCACGTCAAGAAGTTAGAGAAAGTACAAAGGTTTACAACAAGGCTAGTTCCAGAGCTCAGGGGAATGTCGTACGAGGAAAGGTTGAGGGAAATCGGACTGACGACACTGGAGGACAGAAGGGTCAGTGGAGACATGATAACGACATACAAGATACTGCGGGGAATAGACAAGGTGGACAGAGACAGGTTGTTCCAGAGAGGGGACACAGAAACAAGGGGTCACAATTGGAAGCTGAAGACTCAGACGAGTCACAGGGACGTTTGGAAGTATTTCTTCAGTCATAGAGTCGTCAGGAAGTGGAACAGCCTAGCAAGTGAAGTAGTGGAGGCAGGAACAATACATAGTATTAAGAAGAGGTATGACAAAGTTCAGGAAGCAGAGAGGGAGAGGACCAATAGCGATCAGTGAAGAGGCGGGGCCAGGAGTTGAGTCTCGACCCCTGCAACCTCAATTAGGTGAGTACAATTAGGTGAGTACACACACACACACACACACACACACACACACACACACACACAAATAGTCCTGAGTTTTGAATAAGTTGTGTAAGTAAAGTTGGAAAGGGAAGTAGCACGGGAAGGTCCAGAGAAGCCAAACTTCAGAAGAGAACACATAGGTATTAGGCAATTCCTTGAATGAGGTCCATTAGGACAGGGAACTAGAGTGCTAGACAGCGAATGACATAGAGTATGTGGCCACAGTGCAATGATGTGGCTGCCACGTGAGTAACTAAGTATACACACACACACACACACACACACACGCACACAAACACACACACACACACACACACACACACACACACACACACACACACACACTCGTGGAGGAGTCACGTGGTTTGAGCTCGTGTTTTGGTGGTAATTTCTGACTGTGTCATAAGGAATAGAGTGTGGGATATAGGCGTGTGCACGCATAACAGTGCATATAATCACTTAAGACCCGAAAAAAGGAAATATAAGTGATCACAGAAAAGAAAACAAAGGAAATATTGGCTGAGTGTTTAGTGGGGGCCGTTGGAAGGGTGAACGGTTGTGTCAGGTCTAAATAGTGTTGCCATAATAACGCAGTGGGGTATTTTGAAGAATAAGTGCGACCCAAGACCAGGGAGATAAGAGATATGTATAGATGTGTCAGTAAATACAGTGAGTGAGTGAAAAAATTAGAAGAGCTAGAGACTATAGTGCATACAGGAAGTTAGTGGAAAAATTACCGAGAAGCATCAAACTTCTTCAACTTCTGGGACAGGACAGACCCGCAACGTTACTCCACTGCCAGCCGCAAGTAATATTCACCTAGTTTGAGTTGCATGGGGTCAATAGTACCTGTCTCTAGCTGAAATTGGGGGTCACTCTCCTCGAGCTATCAGAATTAGAATAAGCAGCATTTACTGGCATTTAATAGAATTTAGAGGTAGCAGCATATAGGCGAAGCATAGTGTATTTATTTTTGAACGTAATTTTAAACGCATAAGACAGTACAGTGGGAACGAAGAGATCGGGTACATATACAATACATATGTAGTACATACGTGGGAAATAAGGACTGTTTACATAAACATATGCACACACACTAGGTGAGGACAGCTCTGCTGTTAGGCACTTGAATAGCTGTAGCACACACACACACACACACACACACACAACGGTAAGCAACAACGGAGACATGACGTACACGAAGGCCCTATCAGACCCACGTGGGGCCAGGGAAAAGACGAGGAATACACTAAGATCAAATGACAGGTCCGAAGACAATGAAGGTATGCTATATGCAGAGATTCTAACAGCCAACTGCAGTAGCAAGGGACAGCTGGTCATGAAAGACAGTTCACTGAGAATAGAAGTTTCAGATATGACAGGGACTGAAGGCAAGAACATGTCAATGGAAGGAAATAAAATGCCTCAGAGGAAGCAGATGGAGACTCAGTGGGAGGAGGAAAGGGCGAGGTCAGGTTTTGTGTACGGGCTCCAAGAAGCTGAGGGGGACAACTTTGAAGAAATAAAACAGGAGGAGAAAAAAATGATTGAAGGCAACATGAAAACAATAGGTGAGGGCGATATGACCCAGGTGACAAATTTTCAGAGAATTGGGTGGTTTGCGAGTGGAAGGATACGGCCTGTCAGAGTAACTTTCAAGGAAGAATCAGTTCGAACCAGGATTCTGCAAGAGAAAGCAAGACTGAGGGACAAACAGGGGTACCAGAGAGTATACCTCGACCGCAACAGAACACAAGAAGAAAGGACTACACTGAAAGAGAGGGTACAGAGACGCAAGGAGGAACGAGAGGCAATGACGAAAATGAGTAGGACCCAGACACAGGAGGAAGGGAAAACACACCCCACAGAACCTCCCACCAAAAGACTCCAACCGCGACATTCCCAACGCAACTGAGCAACCTATACTACAACCCACTCACTGTTCCCTCTGCCACCAACCCCCATATCAAAAACCTCACCCCAACAGCTGTCCCTTATGGGCATTCTGACCCCACCCCAATCATCACAAACCCCACCAACACCACAGCCCCATATAGGCCCCCACCAAGGCTCTCGCTCCCCCAACCCCAATATTCTTGCATGACCACAATGATAGAAAAGAAACTGAAAGTTTGGTACACAAACGCGGATGGAATAATGAATAAACATGAGGAGTGGAACGAAAGAATCAGTGAAAAATCCCCAGACATCATAGCAGTCACAGAAACAAAACTCGCTGAGACAATAACAGACACAATCTTCCCAACGGGATATCAGATCCTGAGGAAAGATAGGAGTAGAGGGGGAGGAGGGGTTGCACTGCTCATAAAACACCGATGGGGATTTGAGGAAATGGAAGGCATGGACATGATTGGAGAAAGAGACTACATTGTAGGTACAATTCAGTCCAGAGAACATAAAGTAGTCATTGGAGTGATGTATAACCCACCACAGAACTGCAGGAGGCCAAGAGAGGAGTACGAAGAAAACAACAGGGTGATGGTGGACACACTGGCTGAGGTGGCAAGAAGAGCTCACTCGAGCAGAGCAAAGTTACTGGTAATGGGCGATTTCAACCACAGGGAGATCGACTGGGAAAACCTGGAGCCACATGGGGGTCCCGAAACATGGAGAGCCAAGATGATGGATGTGGTACTTGAAAACCTCATGCATCAACATGTCAGGGACACAACCAGAGAGAGAGGGGAGGATGAGCCAGCAAGACTGGATCTTGTGTTCACCCTGAGCAGTTCAGACATTGAAGACATCACTTACGAGAGGCCCCTTGGAGCTAGCGATCACGTGGTTCTGAGTTTTGATTATATAGTAGAGTTACAAGTGGAGAAGGTAACAGGAACTGAAGGGGACAGGCCAAACTATAAAAGGGGGGACTACACAGGTATGAGAAACTTCCTGCAGGAGGTTCAGTGGGACAGAGAAATGGTAGGAAAATCAGTAAACGAGATGATGGAATGTGGCAACAAAGTGCAAGGAGGCAGAGGAAAGTTTTGTTCCCAAGGGAAACAGAAATAATAGGAAGACCAAAACGAGTCCTTGGTTTACCCGAAGGTGTAGGGAGGCAAAAACTAAGTGCAACAGAGAATGGAAAAGGTACAGGAGGCATAGGACCCAGGAAAACAAGGAGATTAGTAGAAGAGCCAGAAACGAGTATGCACAGATAAGGAGGGAGGCCCAGTGACAGTATGAAAACGAAATAGCATCGAAAGTCAAATCTAACCCGAAACTGCTGTATAGCCACATTAGGAGGAAGACAACAGTCAAGGACCAGGTGATAAGGCTGAGGAAAGAAGGTGGAGAACTCACAAGAAACGATCAAGAGGTATGTGAGGAGCTCAACACGAGATTTAAGGAAGTATTTACAGTAGAGACAGGAAGGACTCTGGGGGGACAGACCAGATGGGGACACCAGCAAGGAATACACCAACAAGTGTTGGACGACATACATACAGATGAGGAGGAGGTGAAGGAACTGCTAAGGGACATCGATACCTCAAAGGCAATGGGACCAGACAACATCTCCCCGTGGGTCCTTAGAGAGGGAGCAGATATGTTGTGCGTGCCACTTACCACAATCTTCAACACGTCCCTGGAAACTGGGCAACTACCTGAGGTATGGAAGACGGCAAATGTAGTTCCCATTTTTAAAAAAGGAGACAGAAAAGAGGCACTAAACTATAGACCTGTGTCATTGACGTGTATAGTATGCAAAATTATGGAGAAGATTATCAGGAGGAGAGTGGTGGAGCACCTGGAACTGAACAAGAGTATAAATGCCAACCAGCACGGATTCACGGAAGGCAAATCCTGTGTCACAAACCTTCTGGAGTTTTATGATAAAATAACAGAAGTAAGACACGAGAGAGAGGGGTGGGTTGATTGCATCTTCTTGGACTGCAAGAAGGCCTTTGACACAGTTCCTCACAAGAGATTAGTGCAGAAGCTAGAGCATCAGGCGCATGTAACAGGAAGGGCACTGCAATGGATCAGAGAATACCTGACAGGGAGGCAACAACGAGTCATGGTACGTAATGATGTATCACAGTGGGCACCTGTGACGAGCGGAGTCCCACAGGGGTCGGTCCTAGGACCAGTGCTATTTTTGGTATATGTGAACGACATGATGGAAGGGTGAGACTCAGAAGTGTCCCTGTTTGCAGATGATGTGAAGTTAATGAGGAGAATTAAATCTGATGAGGACCAGGCAGGACTTCAAAGAGACCTGGATAGACTGGACACCTGGTCCAGCAAATGGCTTCTCGAATTTAATCCTGCCAAATGCAAAGTCATGAAGATAGGGGAAGGGCACAGAAGACCACAGACAGAGTATAGGCTAGGTGGCCAAAGACTGCAAACCTCACTCAAGGAGAAAGATCTTGGGGTGAGTATAACACCGAGCATGTCTCCGGAAGCAAACATCACTCAGATAACTGCTGCAGCATATGGGCGCCTGGCAAACCTGAGAACAGCATTCCGACACCTTAGTAAGGAATCGTTCAAGACACTGTACACCGTGTATGTCAGGCCCATACTGGAGTATGCAGCACCTGTTTGGAACCCGCACTTGATAAAGCACGTCAAGAAACTAGAGAAAGTACAAAGGTTTGCCACAAGGTTAGTTCCAGAGCTAAGGGGAATGTCCTATGAAGAAAGATTAAGGGAAATCGGCCTGACGACACTGGAGGACAGGAGGGTCAGGGGAGAGATGATAACGACATACAAAATACTGCGTGGAATAGACAAGGTGGACAAAGACAGGATGTTCCAGGGAGGGGACACAGAAACAAGAGGCCACAATTGGAAGTTGAAGACACAAATGAGTCAGAGAGATATTAGGAAGTATTTCTTCAGTCATAGAGTTGTAAGGCAGTGGAATAGCCTAGAAAATGACGTAGTGGAGGCAGGAACCATACACAGTTTTAAGACGAGGTTTGATAAAGCTCATGGAGCGGGGAGAGAGAGGGGCCTAGTAGCAACCGGTGAAGAGGCGGGGCCAGGAGCTAAGACTCGACCCCTGCAACCACAAATAGGTGAGTACAAATAGGTGAGTACACACACACACACACATATGCACACACACACACACACACACACACACACACACACACACACACACACACACACACATAGAGACACACACACACACATATATACAGGATTTTACACCTTCCTGTGAAGTGACCCTATAACCCTTCCTTTCCCTCCCCATCTCTCTCCCTCTTCTCTCTCTCTCTCTCTCTCTCTCTCTCTCTCTCTCTCTCTCTCTCTCTCTCTCTCTCTCTGTCTCTCTCTCTCCCCCTTTCTCTCATCTCTCTCTCTCTCTCTCTCTCTCTCTCTCTCTCTCTCTCTCTCTCTCTCTCTCTCTCTCTCTTTCTCTCTCCCCCTTTCTCTCATCCTCTCTCTCTTCCTCTATCTCTTCCTCTCTCTCTTCCTCTCACTCTATCTCTCTTCCTCTCTCTCTCCCTCTCTCTCTTCCTCTCTTACTCTCTCTCTTCCTCTTCTTTTATCTCTCTCTCTCTTCCCTTGTCACTCCCCCCTCTCTCTTACCTTTTCCCTCTCTCTCACTTTCTCCCCCTTTTTCCCTTCTTTTCCCCTCCTTCTAGGCTCCCCTTCTCTCTGTCTCTCCCTATCTCTCACTCTCTCCCCCTTTTTCTTTTTCTCTTTCTCTCTCTCACTAAAAAAAAAAAAAAAAAAAAAAAAAAAAAATGGTTGGCACTCGCAGGAATCAGGGATCAGATGACAATGGTACTGGTAGGGAGGAATGGATGGCGGAGCAGTGGAAAAGGATAGAGCAAGAATGGGAGAGAAAATTAGGAGAGCTTTCTGAAAAAATGGAGAAAGAGCTCTCTGTGAAATGGGAAACGAGGTTGGAGAAGGAGATGAAGAATTGGGAGGCACAAGTCGAAACTGCAGTAGCCAGGGTAAAGGTCCTAGAATTTGAGGTAAACAGGCTGAAGCAAGTCTCAGGGGTAGTGACCAGAGAAGACACACCATACGAAGATGAGAGGCTGAACAGGAAGGAAGGAGATATGAATTATGCTAAAGTCATATCAGCCTGCAAAGAAGGGCCAGGGAGTGGAAGGGAAGAGCAGATGGGTGCAGATGGAGAGGGACATAGGTCGAATGCTGATGCACAACCATGCTACCAAGAGCCACTGGAAAAATCAAGGGAGAAAATGACCACATACAGACAGGAACCAGAGTCACAGAGGGAGAGGCAATGGGAGAAGGAAAGGGCAAAATCAGTGATTATCCATGGGCTTCGGGAGAGAGAGGAAAGGACACACACTGAAAGATGGCAGGAAGAAAGAAAGGAGATTGAGAAAATCATCATGGAAATAGGGGGAGAAGACATGAATGAGATTGTAAATTTTCAGAGAATAGGGGGGTACTTGAAGGGGAGAAACCGACGGATCAGGGAATACTTGTCAGGAAGACAGCAGCGAGTAATGGTACGTGGCGAGGTGTCAGAGTGGGCACCTGTGACCAGCGGGGTCCCACAGGGGTCAGTCCTAGGACCAGTGCTGTTTCTGGTATTTGTGAACGACATGACGGAAGGAATAGACTCCGAAGTGTCCCTGTTTGCAGATGATGTGAAGTTGATGAGAAGAATTCATTCGATCGAAGACCAGGTAGAACTACAAAGGGATCTGGACAGGCTGCAGACCTGGTCCAGCAACTGGCTCCTGGAGTTCAATCCCACCAAGTGCAAAGTCATGAAGACTGGGAAAGGTCAAAGAAGACCGCAGACAGAGTACAGTCTAGGGGGCCAGAGACTACAAACTTCACTCAAGGAAAAAGATCTTGGGGTGAGTATAACACCAGGCACATCTCCTGAAGCGCACATCAACCAAATAACTGCTGCAGCATATGGGCGCCTGGCAAACCTCAGAACAGCATTCCGACATCTTAATAAGGAATCGTTCAGGACCCTGTACACCGTGTACGTTAGGCCCATATTGGAGTATGCGGCACAAGTTTGGAACCCACACCTAGCCAAGCACGTAAAGAAACTAGAGAAAGTGCAAAGGTTTGCAGCAAGACTAGTCCCAGAGTTAAGAGGTATGTCTTATGAGGAGAGGTTAAGGGAAATCAACCTGACGACACTGGAGGACAGGAGAAATAGGGGGGTCATGATAACGACATACAAAATACTGAGAGGAATTGACAAGGTGAACAAAGACAGGATGTTCCAGAGATGGGACACAGCAACGAGGGGACACAGTTGGAAGTTGAAGACACAGATGAATCACAGAGATGTTAGGAAGTATTTCTTCAGCCACAGAGTAGTCAGGAAGTGGAATAGTTTGGGAAGCGATGTAGTGGAGGCAGGATCCATACATAGCTTTAAGGAGAGGTATGATAAAGCTCACGGTTCAGGGAGAGTGAGTATGACCAGTGAAGAGGCGGGGCCAGGAGCTTGGACTCTACCCCTGCAACCTCAACTAGGTGAGTACACATACATACACACACACACTCACTGTAGACAGCCTGTACTGGCAGAGCACACAGCCTAGCCGTCTGCTCTGACTAGTTCATATTTCGCGGCATTCAGTGCTGCCCTCTGTAGGCCTACCTAGGTCGGTGGGACACACAGTCCACCCTCTCTCACTCCCGCTTCGACCGACTTGAGGTACACAGGTACTCCCCCTCCACGGACTGGCTTGCGGTCACTTCCTCACACTGCCCGTTGTGTACTCACTCCTACCCGATTAAAGCCAATCTAGTCCACGGCCGTATCATTGCTACCTACGCTACCTTCATCGGCACTAAACCGCTGTTCAACAGTAAGAACAGCAATAACAGTGGTGACAGCGGAGTCAGCGGCCTTGTGAGCCTCTTCAGGGTGGAGGGGATCGGTCGACACCAGTCAACATCATCCGTCGTCATCCAACGCACCTGCTAGCCTAAAGAGTTATCTGCTACTCCCAGCGTCTTGACGGGACCCGAGATAGATCTTCGTCCTAGATTTTTCCCACAAAATCTGGACATAGGCATCACGGCGTCATCTCCAGCCTTAGCAGTCACGTGTTCACCTCATCACCCTCTCTACAGCCCTTCAACACTCTCCAGCACCATTCTCCTGCCTCCTACAGCGTCCCTACGCCCTTCTCAGCTACAAGAAGTAGAGGTGAGGTCGTTAGTGTGTTGGCTTCGTGTGGCTCCACGAGTGACCACGAGGCAGCTCTCGGGTTGGTTTATACCCTAATCAGCGTGTAAACACACCAGCCCTCTATACAGCCTTATCTGCTAGGCAAAGACGTCCTTCTCGCCGTCCATGTGTGTTGTGTTCTTCCCAGTTTCCTCCAAGAAGTTCTACCTGGCTTAGCCACGTGGGAACCCAGTTGGCTTAGCCCCTAAGCCAGCAAAGTTCAGCGTCTACAGCAGCTCGTGACTCATCATAGTGTCTACTACTCAGTGCCTACGTATCTCCAGCCAGTGCAGTTTTTTTTTGTGTTGCCCAGTTTAAATTTTTTTTTTTCCCTTTCCCTTGCTGTTTTATTCCCAGTTCATCACCAGTTCTGTTTTCCCCAGTGATTTGTTACAGTAAAACTTACTCGTCCCAGTTCAAAGTTTCACTTAAGCTTGTTTTTAGCACGTTCGAGTAGTGCAGTAAATGTTTTGTTCTCCGTGTGCTGAAGCCGCAGTCAGTCAGCGCGCCCAGACACGCTTGCCAGTGTAAACAACCATACACCAGCTGTGGTTCACGCCGGGTACCCACGTCTAATATCTTATACCTCCACAGAGTTACTCCGGTCCTTCCTGTTCTTCCCAAGTCCTTTCTGATATTTTTTTTCTACGACATTGAAGCCCCATAGCAGTATACAAATGCTACGAGGCGTGTAGTGTCACTAGAACATCACTGAAAGTTCCAGCACCTGCCGTACCTTCGTCCACCTGCACTCAAAGTTAAGTAAACAGTGACTTACCTAGCATTTCCTAATATTTTGTGACATTATTTAACTGTCCTGCACCAATACAGTTAGTTACTGAAGCCATACTTCAGTAAATTGTTCAGTGTCATCAGTGCACATTTTGCCATTTACCTACAGCTTAAATTTTGTGAATTTATTTTTGCACTCCTACATTTTAAATTCCAGTTTTTCTATTCTGCTTCTTGCACCTCAGTTATTGATTTAAATTGTTCAGTGTTAACCATTTATACAATTTACCTCTCACATACAGTTTTCATGTAATTCCTGTGTGCTGTTATTTTTTTTTTAGTTGCACCTGCAAGTTAGCCACAGATTGTTGACACCCCTGCACTGTTTTGTTTGTTAGTTTTTTTTTAATAAGTGTAATCTTCAAGTACTTAAGTATTAGTATATTCTACCTGCAGTCATACAATCTGTGCCTAGCCCATTAAATTTTTTTTTTCTGTTCCCCCATTTATTTTGCTCTACATATATTCTATGTTTTATCAGTGAATATTCACCTATGTGCATTGCTTTTTGCTATTTTATATACCCAAGTCATTGAGTGTATTTTTGGGAACCTGCTTATTTACCATTAATTACCAAAATTCCTTGTGAAGTTAATTAATTTTGACCTTGAGATTGTGCAAATTTTTTTTTTCTTTTTGCCAGTGTACACCCTGCTAACACCAGTTAACCTTTGCCATATTCTTGAATTTAATAATTTGCATTTTTATTAATTTTATTTTGTGTGCAATATAGCAATTCTGGTCAGTGTATTTTTTTTTTGTGTGATTTTTGGCACTATTCCATACTCTGATATCTTTTTTGTGCCAACTTCCCTTGTGCAAGTGAATTACCCCTTTTTTTTTTTTTTGCATTTCAATTTGCAACTGCTAGCACCCGCAATCTTTTTAAACTGTGCTTGCAGCACAGTTTAGTGTTGTGTAGTACCTGATTTATTTTAATTTTGTGCAATTTTTGCTACCAGTGTTTACAGTTCAACTCCTTTTCATAAATTTTGTTGCCAGATTCCTGGTGAAATTATTGACTATCCTTAGCTTCATTTTGTGCACTTCCCTGTAGTACATTCACTTGCATACATCTCTTATTTTGTTTTCAGAGTGTATCACTATTTCCCTTTTTATTGTTGTTTTGCTCAAATTATTTCTATCACTAAGCAGTTTACCTAGTACTGTGGTGCTGAGTTCTCTTTGACTCTGTTTTGAATTGTAGCCAGTGCATACCATTTCTTGCTCTGACCTGTTTACCATCTTCGTGACCTACTTGCATTTCAACAATTGACGTCATGACTAAGACACGCAGTGGCCATGCCGTTACCCCAGATTCTGCTGGTGCCAGCAATGGTGCCTCAGCCAGCGTGAGCACGCGGCAGGGCATCGAAGCCCCAGCGACAGTTGGTCAACTTGTGGCTCAAGCCTCGACCACCAGTGGGCCGGCTCATCGTCCATACCTGACCCTTATTTTTGACGGTCGTGCAAATAGTTTAGAGCCATGGCTGCAGTCAGTCGAGGCGACTGTTCAGGCTCTATTTGATAGCCCAACAGATACACAGTACATTCGTGCTGCTGTTGCAGCAGTGGATCTCACCCAGGGTGATATAGGTGCCTTTGTGCAGCTCAAGCGCGTTTGTAAGATTCAGTCTTGGGGTGAACTTAAGGAGGAATTTAGGCGTTATTTTCGGCGTAGTCGCCAACGCCATTACATTGACATCGTTACCAGCGTCTTGGCCGAATGTCAATACCGGCACGAAAGCCCCCTGGCTTGCGTTTGCCGTTTCGAGCAAGCCGCCACGGACTTTACTGATGCCGTCAACTCCACTAAGTGGGCGGATGGTGATGGCCGTATGGCTATTAAAGACATCATCCCCATGCTGGCTGTCGGCATCATGCGGAGGGATTCCGCCCCTAACCTCTGGGCTGCCATTGATGCGCTAGGACTCGGCCCTCAGCACGACGTCCTGGGTGCATATGACGCCATCGACTCGCTCAAGCCGCCTTCCGAGCAAGGCAAGGTTTGCCGCTTTGCGGATGATCCCCTACCCATCCTTGCAGCGCCGTCCGCAGTGACCCCGCGGTCGCAGCCGGAAGTCACTTTTGCTGCTGCTGTCAGACAGCCAACCCACAAAGGTTCTAACCCCAGTCCCACTAATACGCGCCTAAGTAAAAATAGCGACCACAGTAACAACAGTCGGTCTTATACAAAAAGGCAGTCATCGACTTCCTGGACCAGGGCGAAACGTCGCCAGCAGACACCACCCCCAACCTCACCCGCTAAGCGTGTAGTGACTTGTTTCAACTGTGGCAAACGAGGGCACTACCGATCTGAGTGTTACAAACTTAAGTCCCCGCAAAGTAACCGTCACAGTCCCCACGCTCAGTATCAAGGTAACCGTCACCGTCCCCATGCCCAGTCTCGCGAGGGAATCTGTGTTTACCACAATACTTCCAGTCATACCTCCCATGAGTGTAACAAGCTGCGAAGTATGCTGACAGCTGAGTGGAGCAAGCAGTCGTCGCGCAATGCACATGCTCGTAGAAGCCCTTCCACTAGTTCGGGGGAAGAGGCGCGTCCGCAAAACCAGCGAAAGACGTAGTAACCCTGTCGGAGTCGCTGTATTCCGTCCCTGTCCGCAATGCATTCGCCGCCCTGGGCAGTGATACGCTTGCCGACAGTGAGGAAACCGAGTGTCTTGACGTTGTTGCTGAGACTCGTACCGTACCTTCCAGGTCGAGCCTCGTCAACAAGTGTCGAGCCTCGAGCAGCTGTGACTCCGGGGACCTCGTCGGCCTGTCATGCCTTCATGTTCGGTATGACAACCCATGTGGACCGCTCATCGAGTCCACTGTCCACAATAAGCCTGTTCAGCTTTTCCTAGACACAGGTTCGGTGGTTAACATTGTCCGCTCCACCTTTTTCCGAGACATTGGCCTTCACGCGGCCATGTTGACAGAGCCATCTGCCATTCAGACCTTGAGAGGAGTCTCAGGTAAACCGCTGACGGTTCGCGGTCGCACAACGCTAGAATTTGTGGTCCAGGGTCACAAGCTGTCCGCAAAATTCTTAGTCGTAGATGGTATTGTTTTCCATGGTGACCTGCTCATAGGGTTCAAAACCATGGCAGATCTTAGGATCCGTTTAGATCCAGCTGAGTGGAAAGCGGAATTCAACGGAGTGGATGTGCCCTTCTGGGGCGTGCGCTTAGGATCCACTACGTGCTACTCCGTCTCAGAGTACGCACAGTGCCTAGAATCGTTGGAAACCGGTGGTTTCCATAGCACATTCTCCCCGGGGTCGGTCTCTCGTCCTGATCGACCTCGTAGTAGAGCTCGTTGCCCATCACCTCCTGGCCATCAGCGCGTAGTTACCAGTGAAACCCAGTCTGGGGACGCCCAGTCTAACCTTCACTCTAACTCTGACGCTGTTGTAGAGACCAGCAGTTGTCAAGCCGCAGTATCCCTGTCGGCAGGCGACTGTCTGACTCGTGTCATGGCATCAGCGAGCAGAGTTACTGCTTGTACAAAGTATGACGTCACTTTGTCAGCTAACTCGCTCACTCCTGTTACGGTGTACGTGAGCAGAGCTTTTGAAGGAGACCATGTGCTGGTTGACAACGACACATGCCGAGTCAAGGGCCTCTCCCTTGAACCATCCTTGCACACAGTGCAACGTGGTAAGTTGCAAGTCCTTGTTGTCAACATGCATAGTCGAGAATTTCCCCTGCGGAAGAATACCTCACTTGTTGACCTTGTCAGATTCCCTCTCCCGGTGAGAGTGGAGGGTGAAGCCCCAGCTGACTTCCTTGTGAGTGCAGTTCTCCCAGGCGAGTCTGCTGCTGACTCTTCCAACACCCGGCCAGTGCAGGAAGATGATCTAGCTTTGACAGACTATCCTGAAGAGGTTCCAAAACTTCTCCAGGTTCTCAATCGTGCACGTTCTGCAGTTGCACTAGATGGTGAGTCAATGGGTTTGACCTCACTGATCTCTCACCGTATTCCACTTGACAAAGGTACTAAACCCATTTATGTACCTGCGTATCGCCTGCCACATGCGCAAAGAGTCTTCGCCGAAGAACTCATTACACGGATGCTCCGTGATGGAGTTATTGAGGAGTCCACTTCCCCGTGGAATGCTCCCCTTATTCTGGTTCCCAAGAAAGACGGAACCTGGCGCCCTGTTATCGATTACAGGAAACTGAATGCATGTACCATCCCAGACCGTTTTCCATTGCCAGTTCTGAACGACCTGTTGCAGAACATCGGCGATAATAAGGTCTTTTCAACTCTTGATCTTCTTCAAGGGTTCTGGCAGATCCCCCTCGATGATGAGAGTAGAGAGTTGACAGCTTTCTCTACTCCAACTGGTCATTACCAGTTCAGGAGGATGCCCTTCGGCTTGCGCGGAAGCCCAATCACGTTTAGTCGTTTGATGACGACAATTTTCCGTACCCTCCTAGGTGGCACGCTCATGGTCTACCTGGATGATCTCATAGTCATGTCACAAGATGTCCCGTCACATCTTGAGAAACTTGACAGGGTATTGGACAGGCTAGCTCAGGCAAATCTTAAGGTAAAGCTCTCCAAATGTCATTTCCTCCGGAAGGAAATAAAATTTCTGGGTCACGTAGTAACTCAGAATGGCATAAAGACGGACGAGTCTAAAATCTCGGCCGTGCAGAAATTCCCCAGACCCATGACGGCGGATGCAGTCCGGTCCTTCATAGGCCTGGCGGGTTTCTACCGCACCTTTATCGCAGGTTTCTCCACCATTGCTGCACCCCTGACACGCTTACTCAAGAAGGATGCCCCTTTTGAGTGGACGTGCGATCAGGAACGAGCTTTTGTCATTCTTAAGAACAAGTTAACATCAGCCCCAACCCTTAGATTCCCTGATTTCACCAAGGCATTTACCTTGACGACTGATGCCAGCAAAGTTGGCATCGGTGCAGTCTTGTCACAAGAATCTAATGGGAAGCAACAGCCTATTGCCTATGCTAGCCGTGTTCTTACTAAAGCGGAAGTCAATTATTCAGTGACAGAGCTAGAAGCTTTAGCCATTGTATGGGCCCTGAGTCATTTTCGGGATATCATCTATCATTATCCTATCAAGATTTATACAGATCATTTACCCTTATTGGCCCTTTTTGCAAATAAGAACCTCTCGGGAAAGCATGCTCGGTGGTCGCTCACGTTCAATGACTACAACCCTGAAATTTGCTATGTCCCAGGTAAGCAAAATGTTGTAGCTGACGCCCTGTCGAGACATATAGCATTCGTGAGTGTCGGCAATTCGTTCTCTGTTGAGGATCTCGAGAGAGCCCAACGACAGGACCCTGTGTGGTCTCCAGTCCTTCGTTTCCTTACCAAGGAGGACGTTGACTTACAGGTCAAGTCTCCCGTTCCACTGAAGGATTTAGTGGTCAACCAAGGAGTACTGTGCCGTGTTGCACAGCTGGTGGACCCCGGCAGAACCGTATACCAACTGGTGATACCAGAGTCCATGATACCAGCTACTCTTAGGTTGATCCACAATGTCCCAGGTGTAGCGCACCCCGGGAAGGACCGCAGTATCAAACAGGCACGAATGAAATATTTCTGGCCTAAGATGGCATCGGACATTGCCAAGCATGTACACCAGTGTGTTGTCTGCCTACAGCACAAGGGTACCATTACAGGTCCTAACCCCATTCTAAAGTATCCCATTACAAAGGAGCCCTGGGAGAGAACTTCTGTCGACCTGTTGACGAACTTCTCGACCTCGGAGAAGGGAAATAAGCACCTGCTTGTAATGGTAGATAACTTGACGCGGTACAGTGAATTAGTACCCATTCCTGATAAAACCGCTGAAACGGTCGCTAGTGCTTTCCGTGAGCATGTTGTTCTTCGTCATACTTGCCCACGTGTCCTTCTGTCAGACAATGGGTCTGAGTTTATAAATGGCATAATGCAGGATCTTTGCTCCAGATTCAACATTCATCAAGCGCCAGTAGCTCCACGCCACCCTGCGAGTAATGGTCTTGCTGAACGTACAAATCGCAAAGTCCTGGAGGTGCTCAGAGTAACCGTTAACCCAAGTTGTACTACATGGGATGAGGCTATCCCAGATGTTCAGTGTACATTAAATTCCTCCCTCAACAGCTCGATCGGTGAGACACCTCATTTTGCTTTGTATGGCTATGACAAGCGCTTACCATATGAAATTCTGTTTACTCCACCTAGACCTACTTACGATACTGATAACCCCAGTGTAGTAAAGATGAGGACAACGCAGCTTGTCTTCCAGCGGGTACGAGAGAACCTTATGAAAGCTACTGATAGGTTCACGTCAGAGCGCAATGCCCGCGCCAAGGAAAGCAAAGTGGAACCAGGTTGCAAAGTTATGTTGCTCAACCCAGTGCAGACCCCAGGTATGCACAAACTTGTCCCAAAGTTTGTGGGTCCTTACCGTGTCCTACGACAGCTCCGTGGCAATAAGTTCGAGGTGAGGGAGATTGCTACGGGAGCTATCAAGGAAGCCCACCTTGATCACATGAAGTATGTGGACCATATGCAGGCCGAAGTAGAGCTGGAGGCGCGTGCGTTGCAACGCCACGATCAGACTAATGTTAGGGACAAACCGTCTACCCCTTCTCCCACTACTGCTGGTACGGAAGACGGCCCAGTAAGGCTCCATACTTATGGCCTGCGACCCAGGACAACAGTACATTTCTGTGACATTGACGTACCTACTGACTTGTCCGACTCCTACGCTAGTTATGCTAATTGTTTGCTTGCAGAAATGGGTATAAATGCACACACATTGTATAGCTAGTCGATAATAGAGTCAGGGTGGACAACATCATGTAATTATGTAAATACTTTTAGAAGGGTACCCAGAGTGTAATGAAATCCATGGATATAGTATTATTGTATGTATGTGCACCAGTGTTTTTTTAACTAAAGGAAAAAGCCTGTATTACGGTCAGGGCAGTGCTGCCCTCTGAGTTACATGTCACACCTTAGGAAATGCTACTGTCAGTCATTGTTTGCAGATGTGAGCGTGCAACAACGTTAGTAGACGAGTGGTCAACTGATGTTCAGCCCTGCGGACAACCTGTATATAGAAGATTTTAGTTCCAGTGCTGACGTCTCCCGGCTCTCTACTCGATGAAACAGCGCGGGCAAACCAGTTTTCTCTTCCCCTGGATGGGAGAGTTTTTTTTTTGCCTGTTGCATTTTTTTGTCCATTTTTTATTTACCAGTGAGCGAAAGCCAGTCCCTCTCTGGGGTAGCTAGTGTAATTCCTTTATACCTATGGGCCCACCAGTATTGTCGCGTCGGGACGACGCGAGGTGCGTGGCCGAGCAAATGTAGACAGCCTGTACTGGCAGAGCACACAGCCTAGCCGTCTGCTCTGACTAGTTCATATTTCGCGGCATTCAGTGCTGCCCTCTGTAGGCCTACCTAGGTCGGTGGGACACACAGTCCACCCTCTCTCACTCCCGCTTCGACCGACTTGAGGTACACAGGTACTCCCCCTCCACGGACTGGCTTGCGGTCACTTCCTCACACTGCCCGTTGTGTACTCACTCCTACCCGATTAAAGCCAATCTAGTCCACGGCCGTATCATTGCTACCTACGCTACCTTCATCGGCACTAAACCGCTGTTCAACAGTAAGAACAGCAATAACACCACCAGTGAAGAGGCGGGTCCAGGAGCTTGGACTCGACCCCTGCAACCTCAACTAGGTGAGTACAACTAGGTGAGTACAGGAGGAATCAGGAAGCAGGAAAAGCCGGACGAATAAATCCAAACTACAAGAAAGGGGACTACGTGGGAATGAAGAACTTCCTGAACGGGGTTCAGTGGGACAGAGAACTGGCAGGGAAGGCAGTAAACGAGATGATGGAATATGTGACAACAATATGTAAGGAAGCTGAGGAGAGGTTTGTACCCAAGGGTAACAGGAATAATGAAAAAGCCAGGATGAGTCTGTGGTTCACCCAAAGGTGCAGGGAGGCAAAAACCAAGTGTGCTAAGGAATGGAAGAAGTATAGAAGGCAAAGGAGAATAAGGAGAGCAGTCGTAGAGCCAGAAATGAATATGCACAGGTAAGAAGGGAGGCTCAACGACAATATGAAAATGACATAGCAGCGATAGCCAAATCTGCCCCGAAGCTGATGTACAGCCACATCAGGAGGAAAACAACAGTGTGGTCATCCATACCAATGTATGTCCTTGGGTAGCGAGTTCAACATTCAGTTCCGCTGGATGCGCTACTCTTAACGATTGTGGGGTCCCGTGGATTAAGGCGTCATGAGTTTTCGCACACCACGAGGCAGGTCAAAACAGCATGGGTTTGAGTTCTTGGCTAGTCCCAGTGTTGTTAGCTGGCTGTAGATAGCGCTCTCTCTCTCTCTCTCTCTCTCTCTCTCTCTCTCTCTCTCCATACCTTTGCAAGCCAGGTTGTAGGAAAGCGGAAGCTGTGACAGACAGTAAATGGTGCCTCATTATCGTACATTCTTAGCTATACGAGCAGCTGTTGGCGTATATACAAGCGAATTAAAAGACCTCCATGAATATTAGTAAATAATATAATAGTTAGGAAAAGGATAGAGACACACTCATTAAGCCGCTACAACAGTAAAGGGGGAACCATAAACACGCATGTACCATGACCACGGTAACAACCCCCACACACACATGCACACACCTAGTAGCAATCAGCGAAGAGGAGGGGCCAGGAGCTATGACTCGACCCCTGCAACCACAAATAGGTGAGTACAAATAGGTGAGTACACAGGTGGGACACAGAAACAAGAGGTCACAATTGGAAGTTGAAGTCTCCTATGAATCAAAGGGACGTTAGGAAGTATTTCTTCAGTCATAGAGTTGTCAGGTAGTGGAATAGCTTACAAAGTGACGTAGTGGAGGCAAGAACCATACATAGCTTTAAGACAAGGTTTGATAAGGCTCATGGAGCAGGGAGAGAGAGGACACAGTAGCAATCAGATAAAAGCAGTGGGCCAAGAGCTATGACTCTACACCTGACACCACAAATAGGTGAGTATACACACACATGCATACACACACACACACACACACTCTCTCTCTCTCTCTCTCTCTCTCTCTCTCTCTCTCTCTCTCTCTCTCTCTCTCTGTCTCTCTCTCTGTCTCTCCCCTTTTCCCTTCTCCCTCTCCCCCACTCTCTCTCCTTCTACCCTTCCCTTCTCTCTCTCTCTCTCTCTCTCTCTCTCTCTCTCTCTCTTTTCTCATTCAAAAAAATAAATAAAAGAAAAAAGAAAGGGAAGAAAAGGTAAAAAAAAGAAGAAATAAAAAAGAAAAAATCGTGGGGACTCGCAGGAACCAGGGATCAGATGAGAATGGTTCTGGTAGGGAGGAGTGGATGGAGGAGCAGTGGAAAAGGATGGAACAAGAATGGGAGAGAAAATTAGGAGAGCTTTCTGAAAAAATGGAGACAGAGCTTTCTGTGAAATTAGAAAAGAGGTTGGAGTAGGAGAAGAAGAATTGGGAGGCACAAGTCGAAACTGCAGTAGCCAGGATAAGAGTCCTAGAAGATGAGTTAAACAGGCTGAAGAGAGTTACAGGGGTAATGATCAGAGGAAGACACAGTATATGAACCTGAGAGGCCAAACAGGAAGGAGATATGAATTATGCTAAGGTCATATCAGCCTGCCAAGAAGGGCCAAGGAGTGAAAGGGGAGAGAAGTTGGGTGCAGATGGAGAGGGTGATAGGTCAAATGTAGAGGCACAACCATACTACCAAGAACCACTGGAAAAAACAAGGGAGAAAATGACCATGTACAAACAGGAACCAGAGTCACAGAGGGAGAGGCAATGGGAGGAGGAAAGGGAAAAATCAGTGTTTATCCATGGGCTTCAGGAGAGAGAGAAAAGGACACACACTGAAAGATGACAAGCAGAAAGAAAGGAGATTGAGAACATCATCACAGAAATAGGTGAAGAAGACATGGACGAGATTGTAAATTTTCAGAGAATAAGGGGGTACTTGAAGGGGAGAAAACAACCACTCAAGCTGATTCTCAAGAGAAACCACGGTTGAAGTACTCGGCAGAGTACAAGAGGGTGTTCCTAGACAGAGACAGAACACAAACAGAACGGCAACAGCTGAGGGAGAGGACAAAAAAGCGAAAGAAGCTTGGAAAGGAGACAAGGACGGAACCAGCAGAGGTCAATCAGAGCAGGACAGAGCAGCAAGGGCAAGCACACACAGAACCATCCTCAGAACCCCACAACTTATCACACCATCCCAACACAAACTGCAATCCATACTCACAGCTCCCACCCCACATCCAGCTATAGAATCACACAGTGTGCTACCAGGTCTCCCACCCTCACAGGCCCCCAAATCACAGTGTTGGAGAGGAAACTGAAGGTATGGTACACAAATGCTGATGGAATAACAAATAAGTGGGAGGAGTGGCACGAAAGAGCCAAAGAGGTATCACCGAACATCATAGCTCTCACAGAAACCAAGCTTACATGTATGATAACAGATGCCATCTTTCCAATGGGATACCAGATCCTGAGGAAAGACAGAAGAAACAGCGGGGTGGAGGAGTGGCACTGCTGATCAAAAACTGATGGAATTTTGAAGAGCTGGAGAGGAGACAGCGGAGAAGCAAGTGATTACATAGCAGGAATGCTTCACTCTGGAGGTTTCAAAGTGGTAATTGCAGTGATGTATAACCCACCACAAAACAGCAGGAGGCCAAGGCAAGAGTATGATGAGAGCAATAGAGCGATGGCTGACACACTGGCTGCAGTGGCCAGAAGAACTCATGCATGCAGGGCAAAGCTCCTGATCATGGGTGACTTTAGCCACAAGGAAATCGATTGCGAGAACTTGGAGCCACATGGGGGCCAAGATACATGGAGGGCTAAGATGATGGAAGTGGTACTGGAAAGCTTCATGTACCAACACGTAAGGGACACTACAAGAGAGAGAGAGGACAGGATGAACTAGCAAGACTGGACCTAGTATTCACCTTGAGTAGTACAGATATTGAGAACATCACATATGAAAGACCCCTTGGGGCCAGCGATCATATGGTTTTAAGCTTCGAATACACAGTAGAGCTACAAGTGAAGGGGAAAGCAGGAAGGCCAGGGTGAATGAAACCAAACTACAGGAAAAGGTACTACACAGGAATGAGGAACTTCCTGAACGGGGTTCAGTGGGACAGAGAACTGGCAGGGAAACCAGTTAATGAGATGATGGAGTATGTAGCAATAATGTGCAAGGAGGCTGAGGACAGGTTTGTACCCAAGGGTAACAGGATTAATGAAAAAGCCAGGATGAGCCCATGGTTCACCCAAAGGTGCAGAGAGGTAAAAACCAAGTGTGCTAGGGAATGGAAGTAATATAGAAGACAAAGGACCCAGGAGAATAAGGAGAGCAGTCGTAGAGCCAGAAATGAATATGCACAGATAAGAAGGGAGGCCCAACGACAATATGAAAACGACATAGCAGCGAAAGCCAAATCTGACCCGAAGCTGTTAAACAGCCACATCAGGAGGAAAACAACAGTCAAGGACCAGGTAATTAGGCTAAGGAAGGAAGGAGGAGAGACAACAAGAAATGACCGTGAAGTATGTGAGGAACTCAACAAGAGATTCAAAGAAGTGTTCGCAGAGGAGACAGAAGGGGCTCCAGAAAGATGGAGAGGTGGGGTACACCACCAAGTGCTGGACACAGTATGCACAACAGAGGCAATATGGCCGGATAACATCTCTCCATGGGTCCTGAGAGAGGGAGCAGAGGCGCTATGTGTGCCCCTAACAACAATATTCAATACATCTATCGAAACAGGGAGATTGCCTGAAGCATGGAAGACAACAAATGTAGTCCCAATGTTTAAAAAAGGAGACAGACATGAAGCACTAAACTATAGACTAGTGTCACTGACATGTATAGTATGCAAAGTCATGGAGAAGATTATCAGGAGAGTGGTGGAACACCTAGAAAGGAATGATCTCATCAACAGCAGCCAACATGGTTTCAGGGACTGGAAATCCTGTGTCACAAATCTACTGGAGTTCTATGACATGGTGACAGCAGTAAGACAAGAGAGAGTAGGGTGGGTGGATTGCATTTTCTTGGACTGCAAGAAGGCGTTTGACACAGTTCCACATAAGAGATTAGTGCAAAAACTGGAGGACCAAGCAGGGATAACAGGGAAGGCACTACAATGGATCAGGGAATACTTGTCAGGAAGACAGAAGCGAGTCATGGTACGTGGTGAGGTGTCAGAGTGGGCACCTGTGACCAGCGGGGTCCCACAGGGGTCAGTCCTAGGACCAGTGCTGTTTCTCGTATTTTTGAACTACATGACGGAAGGAATAGACTGGGATGTGTCCCTGTTTGCAGATGACGTGGAGTTGATGAGAAGAATTCATTCGATCGAAGACCCGGCAGAACTACAAAGGGATCTGGACAGGCTGCAGACCTGGTCCCGCAATTGGCTCCTGGAGTTCAACCCCACCAAGTGCAAAGTCATGAAGATTGGGGAAGGGCAAAGAAGACCCCAGACGGAGTACAGTCTAGGGGGCCAGAGGCTACAAACCTCACTCAAGGAAAAAAGATCTTGGGGTGAGTATAACACCAGGCACATCTCCTGAAGCGCACATCAACCAAATAACTGCTGCAGCATATGGGCGCCTAGCAAACATCAGAACAGCATTCCGACATCTTAATAAGGAATCGTTCAGGACACTGTACACCGTGTACGTTAGGCCCATATTGGAGTAAGAGGCACCAGTTTGGAACCCACACCTAGCCAAGCACGTAAATGAACTAGAGAAAGTGCAAAGGTTTGCAACAAGACTAGTCCCAGAGCTAAGGGGTATGTCCTACGAGGAGAGGTTAAGGGAAATCTACCTGACGACACTGGAGGAGCGGAGAGATAGGGGGACATGATAACGACATACAAAATACTAAGAGGAATTGACAAGGTGGACAAAGACAGGATGTTCCATATATAGGACACAGCAACAAGGGGACACAGTTGTAAGTTGAAGACACAGATGAATCACAGGGATGTTAGTAAGTATTTCTTCAGCCACAGAGTAGTCAGGAAGTGGAATAACTTGGGAAGCGATGTAATGGAGTCAGGATCCATACATAGCTTTAGGCAGAGGTATGATGAAGCTCACGGTTCAGGGAGAGTGACCTAGTAGCGACCAGTGAAGTGGCGGGGCCAGGAGCTAGGACTCGACCCCTGCAACCTCAACTAGGTGAGTACATCTAGGCGAGTACACACACACACACATCAAACAAATAACTGCTGCAGCGTACGGGAGCATAGCAAACCTAAGAATAGCATTCCGACATCTCAATAAAAAATCGTTCAGGACCCTGTACACTGTGTACTTCAGGCCCATATTAGAGTATGTAGCACCAGTTTGGAACCCACACCTAGCCAAGCACGTAAGGAAATTAGAGAAAGTACGAAGGTTTGCAACAAGACTAGTTCCGGTGCTAAGAGGCATATCCTACGAGGAGAGGTTATGGGAAATCGACTGATGACACTGGAGGACAGTAGAGATAGGAGGCATATGATAACGCCTTATAAAATGCTGAGAGGAATCGACAAGGTGGACAGAGACAGGATGTTCCAGAGATGGGACACAGCAACAAGGGGTCACAGTTGGAAGTTGAAGACTCAGATGAACCACAGGGATGTTAAGAAGTATTTCTTCGGTCACAGAGTTGTCAGGAAGTGGAACACTCGGGAAGTGATGTAGTGGAGGCAGGTGCTATACATAGCTTTAGAAGAGATATGATAAAGCTCATAGAGCAGGATGAGTAACCTAGTAGCGACCGTTGAAGACACGGGACCAAGAGCAGTGACTCGACCCCTGCAACCTTAACTATATGAGTACGCACATGCACATACACACACCCCGCCAAATGCAAAGTCATGAAGATTGGGGAAGGGCAAAGAAGACGGCAGACAGAGTATAGGCGAGGTGACCAAAGACTACAAACCTCACTCAAGGAAAACGATCTTGGGGTGAGTATAATTCCGAACACATCTGAGGCGCACATCAATCAGATAACTGCTGCAGCATATTGGAGCCTGGCAAACCTATGAATAGAGCTCCGACACCTCAGTAAGGAATCGTTCAAGACTCTGTACACCAGGGCTACTCAATTGGCGGCCCGCGGTCCGAATCCGGACCTTGTGAGTGTTGAAGATTGAGACACTTATGCAGCATATGGGAATCTTTATTCAGGAAACGTTTCGCCACACAGTGGCTTCATCAGTCCAATACAAAGAGGAAGGCGTAAGGAGAGGAGGAGTATGAGGTAATCAGTCCCTCAGCCTGGAGTCGATGTGTTCAGTCCATCAATCTTGTAGAATGTACAGCATAGGGCCGTAGACGTGGCTTATATACTGTAGTGAGGTGAGGTGAAGCAGGCGGAGGCGGGGTCATAGTGGTACCATCCACTAGTCGAAGTAGGTCTTCGTCCAAAGGTTGAACAAGTGTTGAAGAATTCTTTGTAACAAGATCCCATGATGCTGCAGTGTCTGACAGTTGTCTACGGCCCTATGCTGTACATTCTACAAGATTGATGGACTGAACACATCGACTCCAGGCTGAGGGACTGATTACCTCATACTCCTCCTCTCCTTACGCCTTCCTCTTTGTATTGGACTGATGAAGCCACTGTGTGGCGAAACGTTTCCTGAATAAAGATTCCCATATGCTGCATAAGTGTCTCAATCTTCAACTTGTCGGTTTTTCAAACCATTCATCACACTTGTGAGTGTTGTAGTTGGACCGCTGGTTTCAAGAGAAAGCTTAGTTAAATAACAGGTGTTAACACGTTCAGGATCAGGTGGTACACATGAGCGGGATTAATACATTATTCTATCTGAATGGAATGCATACACTGAATGGAATACAGTATTGTAGCATAGCTAAATAGTGATATTTTATTTCATTCAATGGTAATTCATATTGGTAATTATTACTTGTCCAATGAAGCTGACTTAGCATTTTGAAAAAAGAGTTTGGCCACATATGGGCTGGGAAGTCTGGCAAGCCTGTTGCAACTTTGAAGTTGCTGGTGTTCGTTCAAAAGCTCTTTCTAGTGGCTGATATCACAGAATTTTCAGTCGAATCAAAAGACGCCTTCAAATGGGTAGATGCTGCAAAAATTCACCAGGAACTCATTGACTTCCAAGAGAATGTGAGGCTGAGACAAGTACTCTGTGATTGTCCAACAGAAACATTTTGGTTAAAGGAAGGATCCCCTGTGAATTTTCCCAGGCTTCACAGATTAGCAATCCAGTTTCTCACAATGTTTGGGTCCACCTACTGCTGCCAGGCTACGTTCTCAACTATGAACTTCGCGACGAACATGCTCTGCTCCTGTATGACCAGTGAACACCTCCACCACTGTCTTCCACTAGCTATTACTCCATTAGAACCAAGATTTCGGGAATTAACACGAAGCAAGAAGTGTCATTTCTCTCACTAAACTAGCATAACAGAACAACAGTACACAGACACACATAAACATACAAAGACAACTTGCCTACAGTCATACACAGTTTACCTCAGTCTTGTTGATCTTAACTTGTTAAAATTAGGATTTTTTTTAAATAAAATTCCAAATCCTGCTGTAATGTAACTTGTATTACATACCATATATATATATATATATATATATATATATATATATATATATATATATATATATATATATATATATATATATATATATATATATATATATTTATATCTATATATATATATATATATATATACATATATATATATATATATATATATATATATATATATATATATATATATATTTTTATTATCACACCGGCCGATTCCCACCAAGGCAGGGTGGCCCGAAAAAGAAAAACTTTCACCATCATTCACTCCATCACTGTCTTGCCAGAAGGGTGCTTTACACTACAGTTTTTAAACCTTTCGAGTAAAAAAAAAAAATCCGAAACTTATTCAGTATAATGTAAAAGTTATTTTTTCCCACTATTTATCATTATAGTTTATAAATTTTTATGAGACGAGGACTGAAAATGAAGTTCAAAGAAAATGATGAGTACACTGACGAGTAACATAAAAGGCACAATACCGTGACTGGAACGATACACAAATAACCCACACATAAAAGAGAGGAGATTGCGACGACGTTTCGATCCGACTTGAACCATTTACAAAGTAAATGTAAATGGTCCAAGTCGGTCCGAAACGTCGTCGTAAGCTCCTCTCTTCCATTTGCGGGTTGTGTAATGATGAGTACACTGACCTATACTCGGATTTGTTGCTTCTCATGGTTGCGGGTAAAAAATGTATCTGGACCTCTACATACATTGGTACATTGTCCAAGTAAACCTTTGCTCATAGTAGTTGAGTAGCGTTGTTGTACACCGTGTATGTTAAGCCCATATTGGAGTATGCAGCACCAGTTTGGAGCCCACACCTGGTCAAGAACGTCAAGAAATTAAAGAAAGTGCAAAGGTTTGTAACAAGACTATTTCCGGAGGTAAGGGGTCGGCCTGATGGCACTGGAGGACAGGAGGGTTATGGGAGACATGATAACGACATATAAAATACGTCGAGGAATTGACAAGGTGGACAGAGACAGGGTGTTCCAGAGATAGGACACAGGAACAAGGGGTCACAATTGGAAGTTGAAGACTCAAAGGGATGTTAGGAAGTATTTCTTCAGTCATCATAGAAATTTAAATAAAATATGAATTAAAATTACAAAAAAAAAATATGAAAAAATGGCGTCTTCAAGAGTTTTTAAGTTTCACGTGGATAGACTTTCCTAATTTCAGAACTTTCTCTCCAACAACTTTCTTTTTTACCTCAAAAACAAATCGGTTATAACTCGAGAACGTCTTTTTCGATTGTCTTCAAACTTGCAAAGCTCGTGTTTGGTATGTAGTGCAAAATTCATGGGTCGATTTGCAAGACAATGTTACACAGTTCATTCCCAGATTTTGTTTCTGCATTATAACTTTAGAAACACCTCCCCCGATCGGCTTCAAACTTTCAACACTCGGGTATCGAACTCGGAAGACTGGTGTTGATGATGGAATAGAAAGCTTTCAACTTTCTTCTTATGAATTATTTTGCCTTAATGCTGATGTGAAGCTCTTGATCCAAGCAACTGGGAATATCCTCCTCTTCCCTGGATCGAATCTGAAAGCTTCATATTATCCAAGCTCTTTGTGACTCCCACTGATTTAGCGCTTTCACTAAATAAAAAGAAAACAATTTTGAACATCTTCAGTCATGACTCGAGAATAGTAAGAGATTTCCTCTTCACTTTGCATTCAAAGTTGCTGGTTTTTAGATAAGGTTTGAATTAGTTTAGGGTTATGTATGTTTTAATTTGTCATTATTAATGAAAAAAATGGGTTATTAGTGTCCCTGAGAAAACTTGTACCAACCCTGATTCACTTCAAGTCAACAACATAAGAACATAAGAACGAAGTAACACTGCAGAAGGCCTACTGGCCCATGCGAGGCAGGTCCAAGTCTCCTACCGGCTTAAGCCAATGCACCCAACCTAGTCAGGTCAGGTCACATTGACTTAAGGGAGGAACACGGCAACCGACCTGGTAGCACAAGCTAATCAGGTCCAACTCACACCCACCCACATCCACTCATGTATTTATCCAACCTATTTTTAAAGCTACACAACGTTCTGGCCTCTATAACTGTACTTGGGAGTTTGTTCCACTCATCCACAACTCTATTACCAAACCAGTACTTTCCTATATCCTTCCTGAATCTGAATTTTTCCAACTTAAAACCATTGCTACGAGTCCTGCCTAGGCTAGATATTTTCAGCACACTATTTACATCCCCTTTATTTATTCCTGTCTTCCATTTATACACCTCAATCATATCTTTCCTAATTCTACGTCTTTCTAGATTGTGCAGATTCAGGGCCCTTAGTCTATCCTCATAGGGAAGGTTTCTGATACATGGGATCAACTTTGTCATCCTCCTTTGTACATTTTCCAGAGTATTTATATCCATGCTGTAATATGGTGACCAAAACTGTGCAGCATAATCTAAATGAGGCCTAACCAAGGATGTATAGAGTTGAAGAACAACCTGAGGACTCCTATTATTTATGCTTCTTGATATGAAGCCAAGGATTCTATTAGCTTTATTGCGAACACTTATGCACTGTTGTCTTGGTTTCAGATTACTGCTAACCAGAACTAAATCTTTTTCGCAATCCTTAATATTAAGATCTACATTATTTAGTTTATATGTGGCATGGTTATTGTCCTGTCCAACATTTAGAACTTTGCATTTGTCTGTATTCAATTGCATCTGCCACTTCTCCGACCACTGCATCAGTCTATTCAAATCTTCCTGGAGTGCTCGAATGTCCTCGTCAGAATGAATTCGACGGCCTATTTTGGTGTCATCGGCAAACTTGCGGATGTCGCTCTTTATGCCCTCATCTATGTCGTTTATGTAGATTGTGAACAGCAGGGGGCCCAACACTGACCCCTGTGGAACACCGCTCGTGATGCTTCCCCACTCTGATTTCTCCCCATTTATGCAAACTCTCTGCTGCCTATTTGTCAACCATGCCTCTATCCAGGAAAAAATTTCTCCTCCTATTTCATGTGCCTTAATTTTCCTCAATAGTCTCTGATGTGGGACCCTGTCAAAAGCCTTACTGAAGTCCATATACACAATATCATATTCATTACCATGATCTACCTCCTCAAATACCTTAGTGAAAAAAGTTAATAAATTCGTAAGGCAGGAACGCCCCTTTGTAAAACCATGCTGAGATTCGTTGATTAATTTATGCTTTTCAAGGTGGCTACGAACTGCCTCGGCAATTACTGATTCCATAAATTTTCCCACTATGGAGGTTAGGCTTATTGGTCTATAGTTTGAAGCTAAGGACCTGCCACCTGAAAAGAGGTATCACATTTGCCATTTTCCACTTATCTGGCACCATGCCAGTTTGTAGTGATATGTTGAAAAAATTAGCCAAAGGTTTGCTAAGCTCCTCTTTACATTCCTTTAGAACCCTTGCATACAGTTCATCAGGGCCTGGGGATTTGTTAGGTTTTAATTTATCTATTTGCCTAAGGACCATGTCACTTGTGACCCTAATCGTGCACAGTTTATTATCGTCCTGTTCTACATAATTTATCATTTCTGGAATATCACTGGTATCCTCCTGTGTAAAAACTGAGACGAAGTATGTGTTAAAAATTCTTCACATTTCCTTATCACTGTCAGTGAGCTGACCCGAGTAACTTTTGAGTGGGCCTATCTTGTCCCTGACCTTACTTCTGTATACCTGAAAGTATCCTTTTGAGTTAGTCTTCGATTCTCTTGCAACTTTAACCTCATAATATCTTTTTGCTTTTCTAATTCCCTTTTTTATTTCTCTCTTTAACTGAATATATCGATTTCTTAATTGCCCCTCTCCTCTTTTGATTTGCCTATATATGCCTCTCTTTTGACCAATCAGATATTTTAATCTATTGTTCATCCATTTAGGATCATTTTTGTTTGATCTGATTTCCCTATTTGGAACATAATTTGACTGAGCAGCTAGAACTATGCCCTGGAAAGCGTCATATCGGCAACCATCACCACCTACCTGACCCTTAGTCAGGTCATTCCAGTTCAGCCCACCTAAGTAATTTTTCAGCCCTATGAAATCAGCCAAGCGAAAGTCAGGGACAGAGACTTGATTGCCATTTTTAGGGGAATTCCATGATATATTAAAACTGAGTGATTTGTGATCACTTTCCCCAAGCTCATCATTAACCTCAAGATTATTAATTAGTGTTTCCCTACTGGCAAGAACCAAGTCAAGGAGGTTATTTCCCCTAGTTGGCTCTGTCACAAACTGTTTTAAAAAACAATCCTGGATCGTATCAAGAAAGTCACCTGACTCTAAGTTTCCTGTCAAATTGTTCCAATCTGTCTATAGTTGAAATCTCCCATTAGCACAACATTTTCGTATGTAGATGCCTTACGAATTTCGTCCCATAGAAGTTTACTGCATTCCCTATCAAGATTTGGGGCCCTGTAAATCACACCCAAAATTAGTTTTTCTCGGCCCCCGAGAAGCTGTAACCAAACAGATTCAGTGGCTGACGCTTCTAATTTTATATCTTGTCTAACACAACAATTTAAATTGTCTCTGACATACATCGCTACTCCACCACCCTTCCTGTTGACCCTGTCAGTGTGGAATAATTTATAGCCTTGTATGTGACATTCAGAGGGCATCTCTCTATCTTTCAGATTGAGCCAGGTCTCTGTATAGCAATAATATCTATGTTTCCTGCACTTGCAATTAATCTTAGCTCATCTATCTTATTTCTTACACTCCTGCTATTAGTATAGTAAACCTTAAGGGAGCTAGTCCCTTGCTGCCCTCTGCTGTCTCCCTTTGTTTGCTGACCTGATCTATTGTCTTTATTTGTAACTTCATGCTGAATGCCTTTTATACATTTACTGTTTTCAACCCTAGTGTTGCAACCTGCTTGTTTCCCACACACACCCATACCTCTATCTTCGATCAGTTTAAAATCATAGGCATTTCACCAATGGCCTTCTCAATCGAGTCTGCAAGTGCTACCACCTCTGCCCCAGAGAGATGTACCCCATCCCTTGCATACATATCATGTTTGCCATAAAAGTTGTTCCAGTTGTCAATGAATAGGATTGAAAGTTCCTTGCAGTATCTGTCTAGTCAGCAATTTACACCATTTGCCCTAGACAACCATTCATTTCCTACTACCCTTCTAGGCAAGATGCTACATATGATTGGGACCCCTCCCTTAGACTTAATGAAATCTATAGCTGACCTGTACTTATCTAGCAGCTCTTCTCTCCTACCCTTCCCAATATCATTTCCACCAGCACTGAGACAGATAATGGGCTTGTTCCCATTACCTGACATGATATTATCCAGCCTGTTAACTATGTCCCCAACACCAACTCCAGGGAAGCACACTTTATCTCTCATCTTCTTATTCCTATTACAAAAAGCACGGTCAATATATCTTACCTGAGAGTCACCAACCACAAGAATGCGCTTACCTCTGTTAGCAGGGGCAGTAGTACCCTTACCTTCACTGGCCACTGAAGAACATTCATCCTGAAGAACAGAGAAGCGATTTCCTACCTTCAGATCTTCACTCTTAACTTTCCTTATTCTGATTATCCTCCCATTACTGGGAACCACTCACCACTTGCAGCAGGTGCTGGACTGCACCTCACTGTTGGTAGCCGTTGCTACCTCCCCACCTACAGCCTCCTCACAGCGAGAGACGGACTGCACCTCACTGCTAGAAGCCTCATTCCCCACAACTCCAGCCACCTCACACTCTCTCCCAGACCCATTGAGGTAGACCGTCAGCCTCCTAATCTCCTCCTGGAGAAGCAAGACCTCCTCCTTCAACTCTCCAACCTCAATTTTTAAAACACTGCAGAAGCAAGCCATGCTTTGTTTGTTAACGTATAGGAGACCGAGGATATGCAATACGAGGATACCTTTCTGGGGTAGCTCAGCGACAGGAATATATCAGGTGATAATGCCTCATCCTACTTCGTAACAGCGAATATTTTATCTTACCTCGCAACAGAGAACATTTTTATCGTGGTTTATAATAGTTTCTACTTTATCATGTCGCTTAAATAGCGAACAGTTTCAGAAAGATTCATGTTGGTGTCCACTGAGTGAAGTGCTGGGACAAATTATATTAAGATATATGAGTGTGTTCATGACTATGTTAGAAACTAGCAAAATGTCAGATGGAAAACTGAAATGACTTATTACAGGACGTAATGTAAGAACTAGATGAAAGAAGAACTGTAATATAAGCAGCAAAATGCTGCCCTGAAATGTGCATTTATATGTCCTTATTAAAAACTTACACGCACGCTCACACACACACACACACACACACACACACAGCATGCATACATTGCTTTAAGAAGAGATACGACGAAGCTCAGGGAACAGGGAGTGAGTGAACCTAGTAGCGACCAGCGAAGAGGCGGGGCCAGGAGCTGTGACTGTACCACTGCAACCACAATTAGTTGAGTACAAATAGGTGAGTACATACTTAGCAGCCCAACAGTGAGGTAAAGAGACTATATCAGTAACAACTTGGGACACCAAGAATGTACTTTGCCTTTTTATAGTGATGGTAGAAATTCTTCAGAATGAATGTTAATGGTAAAACTAACATAGATCCAAACAGCGTTTAACCCACAAAAAAAAAGTCAAGATTTTTAGAGCAAAGTCTTACTGGGACGAACTTACGTACTTCACTGATGTTTGTCATGGAACTCTACACAGGGTGGAACATTTTTCATTGAATGTTGGCTCTGCAAACTCTATCATGTCTCCACAAAGTTAAATTATTTGTGTAGTAAATAGTGTATCTTTTCTATACTCACTAGTGTAGGAAAGGAGAGCTAAACCTGAACATGTTGCCATATTAAGGCCTGGTTATTGACCGGGCCGCGGGGGCGTTGACCCCTCAAATATCCTCCAGGTATACTCATCCTGGTAAATGTAAGAAAATGGAGACGTGAATGAATGAGATAGTTACAGAAATGAAATAAAATTAGGTGAAGGAATAATTTATTAGGGGTAAATTAAAATTAGGAAAATTAAAAACTAGTTAAAAATTCAACATAGAAAATAAGAAAAATCTAAAAATAGTAAAACCAGAAACTTGAAAAATAGGGAAATGACGCTAAAAATGAACTAAAATGAAACTACAACAATAATTAGAAGTTATAAAGTATTCAGTAAAATAAATGAAAACAACCTTAAATAAATGATATAGACAAAAGAGAAAGAACTGTACCAGAAATTAAAGAAGGAGGAAAAAGGATTGATGTAAAAAATATTGCATTGTGGGATTAATAAATCAAAAGACAGTAAGACAAGAGGCGCAGCTAATTAAATCAGACATATAACAAAATGCATAGTTAATTAACCATATAAAAATGTTATTTTTTTTTTTACAAGCAATGGAGGATTTTTAAGATATTGACATTTTCTGTTATTCAGGAAAGATAAATAGCAGATATCTTACATGTCTACATTGAGGCTAATTACTGAGAAATATCAACACCTAACTAGTTCAAGAACTATCGTGCATTATCTAGGTGCATGAATCAAGCACTGAAGAGCAAAAAATCGCTCCCTGCTTTCCACTCACATTGTCTACTGATAACAAATCAACAGAAAGAGAGAAATATATTTCAGTTGCTATTTGATCCCAGAAAGGATAATCGCATCCCTCTGAACCTTAAAATACCTGCCTGGGCACCATGAATAATAAACATTCTGGACACCATGAATGATAAACATTCTGGACACCATGAATGATAAACATTCTGGACACCATGAATGATAAACATTCTGGACACCATGAAGGATAAACATTCTGGGCACCATGAAGGATAAACATTCTTGGCACCATGAAGGATAAACATTCTTGGCACCATGAATGAAAAACAATCTAGGCACCATGAATGATAAACATTCTGGGCACCATTAATGATATAAACATTCTGGACACCATGAATGATAACCATTCTGGACACCATGAATGATAAACATTCTGGGCACCATGAATGATAAACATTCTGGGCACCATGAATGATAAACATTCTGGGCACAATGAATGATAAACATTCTGGACACCATGAATGATAAACATTCTGGACACCATGAATGATAAACATTCTGGGCACCATGAATGATAAACATTCTGGGCACCATGAATGATAAACATTCTGGACACCATTAATGATAAACATTCTGGACACGATGAATGATAACCATTCTGGACACCATGAATGATAAACATTCTGGGCACCATGAATGATAAACATTCTGGGGACCATGAATGATAAACATTCTGGGCACAATGAATGATAAACATTCTGGACACCATGAATGATAAACATTCTGGACACCATGAATGATAAACATTCTGGGCACCATGAATGATAAACATTCTGGGCACAATGAATGATAAACATTCTGGACACCATGAATGATAAACATTCTGGACACCATGAATGATAAACATTCTGGGCACCATGAATGATAAACATTCTGGGCACCATGAATGATAAACATTCTGGACACCATTAATGATAAACATTCTGGACACCATGAATGATAACCATTCTGGACACCATGAATGATAAACATTCTGGGCACCATGAATGATAAACATTCTGGGCACCATGAATGATAAACATTCTGGGCACAATGAATGATAAACATTCTGGACACCATGAATGATAAACATTCTGGACACCATGAATGATAAACATTCTGGGTACCATGAATGATAAACATTCTGGGCACCATGAATGATAAACATTCTGGACACCATGAATGATAAACATTCTGGGCACCATGAATGATAAACATTCTGGGCACCATGAATGATAAACATTCTGGGCACCATGAATGATAAACATTCTGGGCACCATGAATGATAAACATTCTGGGCACCATGAATGATAAACATTCTGGGCACTATGAATGATAAACATTCTGGACACCATGAATGATAAACATTCTGGACACCATGAATGATAAACATTCTGGACACCATGAATGATAAACATTCTGGGCACCATGAATGATAAACATTCTGGACACCATGAATGATAAACATTGTGGGCACCATGATAAACATTCTGGGCACCATGAACGATAAACATTGTGGGCACCATGATAAACATTCTGGGCACCATGAATGATAAACATTCTGGACACCATGAATGATAAACATTCTGGGCACCATGAACGATAAACATTCTGGACGCCATGAATGATAAACATTCTGGGCACCATGAATGGTAAAAATTCTGGGCACCATGAATGATAATACATTCTGGGCACCATGAATGATAAACATTGTGGGCACCATGATAAACATTCTGGGCACCATGAATGATAAACATTCTGGACACCATGAATGATAAACATTCTGGGCACCATGAACGATAAACATTCTGGACGCCATGAATGATAAACATTCTGGGCACCATGAATGGTAAAAATTCTGGGCACCATGAATGATAATACATTCTGGGCACCATGAATGATAAACATTCTGGGCACCATGAATGGTAAAAATTCTGGGCACCATGAATGATAAACATTCTGGGCACCATGAACGATAAACATTCTGGGCACCATGAATGATAAACATTCTGGACACCATGAACGATAAACATTCTGGGCACCATGAATGATAAACATTCTGGGCACCATGAATGATAAACATTCTGGGCACCATGAATGATAAACATTCTGGGCACCATGAACGATAAACATTCTGGGCACCATGAATGATAAACATTCTGGGCACCATGAACGATAAACATTCTGGGCACCATGAACGATAAACATTCTGGGCACCATGAATGATAAACATTCTGGGCACCATGAAGGATAAACATTCTGGGCACCATGAATGATAAACATTCTGGGCACCATGAATGATAAACATTCTGGGCACCATGAATGATAAACATTCTGGACACCATGAATGATAAACATTCTGGGCACCATGAACGATAAACATTCTGGACGCCATGAATGATAAACATTCTGGGCACCATGAATGGTAAAAATTCTGGGCACCATGAATGATAATCCATTATGGGCACCATGAATGATAAACATTGTGGGCACCATGATAAACATTCTGGGCACCATGAATGATAAACATTCTGGACACCATGAATGATAAACATTCTGGGCACCATGAACGATAAACATTCTGGACGCCATGAATGATAAACATTCTGGGCACCATGAATGGTAAAAATTCTGGGCACCATGAATGATAATACATTCTGGGCACCATGAATGATTAACATTCTGGGCACCATGAATGGTAAAAATTCTGGGCACCATGAATGATAAACATTCTGGGCACCATGAACGATAAACATTCTGGGCACCATGAATGATAAACATTCTGGACACCATGAACGATAAACATTCTGGGCACCATGAATGATAAACATTCTGGGCACCATGAATGATAAACATTCTGGGCACCATGAATGATAAACATTCTGGGCACCATGAACGATAAACATTCTGGGCACCATGAATGATAAACATTCTGGGCACCATGAACGATAAACATTCTGGGCACCATGAACGATAAACATTCTGGGCACCATGAATGATAAACATTCTGGGCACCATGAATGATAAACATTCTGGGCACCATGAATGATAAACATTCTGGGCACCATGAATGATAAACATTCTGGGCACCATGAACGATAAACATTCTGGGCACCATGAACGATAAACATTCTGGGCACCATGAACGATAAACATTCTGGGCACCATGAACGATAAACATTCTGGGCACCATGAACGATAAACATTCTGGGCACCATGAATGATAAACATTCTGGGCACCATGAATGATAAACATTCTGGGCACCATGAATGATTAACATTCTGGGCACCATGAATGATTAACATTCTGGGCACCATAAATGATAAACATTCTGGGCACCATGAATGATTAACATTCTGGGCACCATGAATGATTAACATTCTGAGCACCATGAATGATAAACATTCTGGGCACCATGAATGATAAACATTCTGGGCACCATGAACGATAAACATTCTGGGCACCATGAACGATAAACATTCTGGGCACCATGAACGATAAACATTCTGGGCACCATGAACGATAAACATTCTGGGCACCATGAATGATAAACATTCTGGGCACCATGAATGATAAACATTCTGGGCACCATGAATGATTAACATTCTGGGCACCATGAATGATTAACATTCTGGGCACCATAAATGATAAACATTCTGGGCACCATGAATGATTAACATTCTGGGCACCATGAATGATTAACATTCTGAGCACCATGAATGATTAACATTCTGGGCACCATGAATGATTAACATTCTGGGCACCATAAATGATAAACATTCTGGGCACCATGAATGATTAACATTCTGAGCACCATGAATGATTAACATTCTGGGCACCATAAATGATAAACATTCTGGGCACCATGAATGATTAACATTCTGGGCACCATGAATGATTAACATTCTGAGCACCATGAATGATTAACATTCTGGGCACCATAAATGATAAACATTCTGAGCACCATGAATGATTAACATTCTGGGCACCATGAATGATTAACATTCTGGGCACCATAAATGATAAACATTCTGAGCACCATGAATGATTAACATTCTGGGCACCATAAATGATAAACATTCTGGGCACCATGAATGATTAACATTCTGGGCACCATAAATGATAAACATTCTGAGCACCATGAATGATTAACATTCTGGGCACCATAAATGATAAACATTCTGGGCACCATGAATGATTAACATTCTGGGCACCATAAATGATAAACATTCTGAGCACCATGAATGATTAACATTCTGGGCACCATAAATGATAAACATTCTGAGCACCATGAATGATTAACATTCTGGGCACCATAAATGATAAACATTCTGGGCACCATGAATGATTAACATTCTGGGCACCATAAATGATAAACATTCTGAGCACCATGAATGATTAACATTCTGGGCACCATAAATGGTAAAAATTCTGGGCACCATGAATGATAATACATTCTGGGCACCATGAATGATAAACATTCTGGGCACCATGATAAACATTCTGGGCACCATGAATGATAAACATTCTTGGCACCATGAATGATTAACATTCACTTTTGAAAATTGTGTGTTTTTCGTCGGCCATCTTATCAAACGTGTTTAGATCACTTATTGTAATGTACTTACCTTTGGTTAAATCTTATTTATTTTGTTTAAATATCATAATTCATCCAAACCTTACCTTTCCTTAACGTTACCCTAAATAAATCTTACATACCCTAAACCTTACCTATCCTTAACGTTACCTTAATTAAATCTTACATACCCTAAACCTTACCTATCCTTAACGTTACCTTAATTAAATCTTACATACCCTAAACCTTACCTATCCTTAACGTTACCTTAATTAAATCTTACATACCCTAAACCTTACCTATCCTTAACGTTACCTTAATTAAATCTTACATACCCTAAACCTTACCTATCCTTAACGTTACCTTAATTAAATCTTACATACCCTAAACCTTACCTATCCTAAACGTTACCTTAAATAAATCTTACCTATAATAAACGTTACCTTATTTAAATCTTACACACCCTAAACCTTACCTATCCTAAACGCCACCTTAATTAATTCTTACATACCCTAAACCTTACCTATCCTAACCATACCTATCCTAAACCTTACCTAATCTAAAATGAACTTACCTAACCTTATTTAGCCAACTATACATTATCTTGGACTATTGTAAAATAAAGAACAGCATTTGATGGGAAAATTAGAAGCCTCGAGAAATTGTCGAGGGAAAATGAGACTGGGATGGTTTGAGCCCTCCATTACGAGAGCAATGAGTGAGCCACGTCACTTGGTTTAACAAGACTAACGACCAAATTGGTTTAATCAGCTCCACGCTCGAGCAAAAATGTTAGATGCAATTGCAAAAACTGCATGACTGCAAGTTTCGCTCTGTTGTGCTGGCAAATGATGTAAGGGCTGAAGTACTTGAGATGTCACCACCGTTATTAAGCATATTTATAGATGGGGTTGTAAAAGAAGTAAATGCTGGGGTGTTAAATGTGTGGTATTTAAAGACCACATAGGAACAGACCTCTTATGGGTGATTCTGAATAGAAATTTCGGAGGTAAATAAAGAAATTTATTACGGAATGAAAAGGAAAGAAAATTAAAGAAGACTTAGGAAAGATCAAGGTAATAAGAGGTAACAAAAAATCTAGACAGTGAATGACTGAATATTAGAGTGGAGGGAGGAAATATGAAGTAAATGTGCTGAGATACTTGAAAGTAGACCTGACAGTGGATGGATCTATGAAAGTCGAGGCAAAGCACTGGATCGAAGAGGGGCAAAAAAAGGTGGGTGGCAGGTTTAGATATCTGTGAAGACGAAGAACTTTATTCACGAAGACAATAGGCAAATGTTCCAGAGTATAGTCGTACGAACACTGTTATATGGGTGTGAAGTATGGGTTTTAAATGTTGCATCGAGGAGGAGGAGGCTGGATATGTCATCACTAAGGGCAATGTGAGTTGTGAAAAATATGTAGAGAATTCTGAGCTTGGAAATTATAAGAAACTGTGTGGATTACTAAAAGTATAATTAAGAGAACTGAGGAGAAGGAAGGAATGGAGGGAGGAGGTAAAGGAGGTTTGAAGTGCTATGGGCTTTAACATCCAACAGTCTTCTCTGAGCACATTAGATTATTGTGAATGGAGGCAAATAACTTTTGTGACCTGATATCGTCTTGGATTGTGGGGAAGGTAACACTTATGGTGAGGTTTAGGGAAACCGGTTAGTCAGACTTCGGTCCTGGAGATGGGAAGTACAATACCTAAACTCTAAAGGACTGAACGTCTGAAATGTAATGTCAACAAGCTTCTGGCAACACAGCCAATGAATAAATGACAGTGAATATGATTCCATGTTTTTGTGGGTTACTCTATGCGGTGTGGGCAGCCGGTGTGTTAAAAATAAACTACAACTAAAGAAGAGTTTGTATGTGAGAATTACGGAAGCAAAATAGCCACTCAACCAGCCACCCGTTATTCACATTCACTCTCAGTCATCATAGTGAATAAATGTTGCGAGAAATTGGTGGTAAATGTTGCAGGTGTTGCTCAGTACTGTAAATAAATGCTGCAGGTGTTGCTCAATACTGTAAATAAATGCTGCATGTTTTGCTTAATCTAGTAAATAAATGCTGCAAGTGTTGTTCTGTACCTTACATAAATGTTGCAAGTGTTGCTCAGGATTGTGAGTTATATAACTATTGCTCTGGGTCATGGCTGGAATTATTACTCAGCACTGTGGATAAAAGCGTGTAACAGCGGATTCAGTTGTCGCTGGTTCTGTTCTAGCCGTTGGCCCCGTGGCAGGTTCAGTGGTATCTATTGAGCCTTCGGTGGGTTCACTGGTAGATATTGACCCTATGGCTGGTTCAGTAGGATCCATTGAATGGCACACCAACTCCTGGCTCTACGAAAAGGTCAATGTTCACATGGTACTTGTGTGGGTTCGCTAGTGTAGACGTCACCACGCATCGCGTGTGAGTGCAGGTCATGACCCGAACATAGCTAGCGCTGTCACTAATCATGCGTCTCGATGTAACTGGCTGTCCGCCCCTGAGTGGGGCGTCCCTAGCGCTTACCTCTGCAACCTGATGGGTCCTTGTCACGAATACTAACCTTCACCACTGATTGATTTTTTTTATTTTGTTGCTGCAGCTCGCTAAGTCGATATCTTGTTGCAATAGTAGTGGCAGTTGTGGTAGTAGTAGTAGGAATAGTAGTATGAGAAATAGTAGGGGAAGTAGTAGGAATAGTGGTAGGAGAAATACCCGTAGTAGTAGTAACAGTAGTAGCAGCAGCAGCAATGGTAGTTATTAAGAACAAAGACAACCAAAAGAAATCCAAAAACAATAAAATAAACATAACATGCAACAAAGAGAATAAGTAATAAGTATAACAGAGAATACTGACTTAGTATTATTAGCCCTGGAGGGCTGTTGCATCAGGTTATCCACCCCATTACAAAAACCAGAACAAAAGAAAACTAGCAACAGAATATATCCATTGTGGTCCACTAGAGTGAGTTAACTCCCAGGTGCCATGTTACTGCTATGTGGCATTATACATAATAACAATAGCCCCTTCCTCTCATCTGAGGCTAGACGGAGCCCAGCTCCTTTACTAATGAGCTCTACCAGCTACGAGTTAAGAGCACAGTAAGTTATGAGCATCGGAGGGCTCTAAATGCTCATTTTTTTGTCTGAGATAATGAATTTTATTTGGCTATATTAATAACACATCTGGTATCCACTAGGTTTGATTAAACACAGCACCACGTCAGGCAGTTCCCATTATACTTGAATGGTAAACGAATTGTTAGAGATATTCACTATCACAACACATGGGTTGTTACTAATGTTTATGTTAGGTGCAGGCGTCAGACCGCCATAAGTCATCGCCAGTCTATCGGCGCTATATAAAGAAAAATGGTTCAGAGAACCGACAAGTATAAATGGAAAACAGGAATAAATAAAGGGAATGTAAATAGCGTGCTAAAAATATCTAGCCAAGACAGGACTCGCAGGAATGGCTTTAAGTTGGAAAAAAATTCAGATTCAGGAAGGATATAGGAAAGAACTGGTTTGGTAATAGAGTTGTGGATGAGTGGAACAAACTCCCGAGTACTTTCATAGACGCTAAGACGTTGTGTAGTTTTAAAAATAGGTTGGATAAATACTTGTGTGGGTGTTGGTGGGTGTGAATTGGACCTGACTAGCTTGTGCTAATAGGTCTGATGTTATGCCCCTTCCTTAAGTGACTGTGACCTGACCTGACTAGGTGGGTCATTGGTTTAAGCCGGGAGGTGACTAGGACTTGCCTCGCATGGGCCAGTAGGCTTCCCGCAGTGTTCCTTCTTTCTTATGTTCGTTGTATTTTCTTATACTAGACCAGTATTGCATTAGACAAGCATCACACTAGACCAGCATCACACTAGACCAGCATCACACTAGACCAGCATCGTACTAGACCAGAATCACACTAGACCAGCATCACACTAGACCAGCATCACACTAGACCAGCATCACACTAGACCAGCATCACACTAGACCAGCATCACACTAGACCAGCATCACACTAGACCAGCATCACATTAGACCAGCATCACACTAGAACATCATCACACTAGACCATCATCACACTAGACGATCATCACACTAGACCATCACACTAGACCAGCATCATACTAGACCAGCATCGTACTAGACCAGCATCACACTAGACCAGCATCACACTAGACCAGCATCACACTAGACCAGCATCACACTGATCATCATACTAGACCAACATCACATTAGACCAGCATCACACTAGAACATCATCACACTAGACCATCATCACACTAGACGATCATCACACTAGACCACACTAGACCAGCATCACACTAGACCAGCATCGTACTAGACCAGCATCACACTAGACCAGCATCACACTAGACCAGCATCACACTAGACCAGCATCACACTAGACCAGCATCACACTAGACCAGCATCACACTAGACCAGCATCACACTAGACCAGCACCACACTAGACCAGCATCACACTAGACCAGCATCACACTGATCATCATACTAGACCAACATCACATTAGACCAGCATCACACTAGAACATCATCACACTAGACCATCATCACACTAGACGATCATCACACTAGACCATCATCACACTAGACCATCATCACACTAGACCAGCATCACACTAGAACATCATCGCACTAGACCAGCATCACACTAGAACATCATCACACTAGACCATCATCACACTAGACCAGCATCACACTAGAACATCATCACACTAGACCATCATCACACTAGACCATCATCACACTAGACCATCATCACACTAGACCATCATCACACTAGACCATCATCACACTAGACCAGCATCACACTAGACCAGCATCACACTAGACCAACAACACACTAGACCAGCATCACACTAGACCAACATCACACTAGACCATCACACTAGACCAGCATCACGCTAGACCAGCATCACACTAGACCAACATCACACTAGACCAGCATCACACTAGAACATCATCACGCTAGACCAGCATCACACTAGACCAACAACACACTAGACCAGCATCACACTAGACCAACATCACACTAGACCATCACACTAGACCAGCATCACGCTAGACCAGCATCACACTAGACCAACATCACACTAGACCAGCATCACACTAGACCAGCATCATACTAGAACATCATCACACTAGACCAGCATCACACTAGACCAGCATCACACTAGACCAACAACACACTAGACCAACATCACACTAGACCAACATCGTACTAGATCAGCATCACACTAGAACATCACACTAGACCAGCATGACACTAGACCAACATCACACTAGGCCATCATCACACTAGACCATCATCACACTAGACCATCACACTAGACCAGCATCACACTAGAACATCACACTAGACCAACATCACACTAGACCAACATCACACTAGACCATCACACTAGACCAGCATCACACTAGAACATCACACTAGACCAACATCACACTAGACCATCACACTAGACCAGCATCACACTAGACCAACATCACACTAGACCAGCATCACACTAGACCAACATCACACTAGACCAGCATCACACTAGACCAACATCACACTAGACCAGCATCACACTAGACCAACATCACACTAGACCAACATCACACTAGACCAACATCACACTAGACCATCACACTAGACCAACATCACACTAGACCAACATCACACTAGACCAACATCACACTAGACCAGCATCACACTAGACCAACATCACACTAGACCAACATCACACTAGACCAACATCACACTAGACCAGCATCACACTAGACCAACATCACACTAGACCAACATCACACTAGACCAGCATCACACTAGACCAGCATCACACTAGACCAACATCACACTAGACCAACATCACACTAGACCAGCATCACACTAGACCAACATCACACTAGACCAACATCACACTAGACCAACATCACACTAGACCAACATCACACTAGACCAACATCACACTAGACCATCACACTAGACCAACATCACACTAGACCAACATCACACTAGACCATCACACTAGACCAGCATCACACTAGACCAACATCACACTAGACCATCACACTAGACCAACATCACACTAGACCAACATCACACTAGACCATCACACTAGACCAGCATCACACTAGACCAACATCACACTAGACCAGCATGACACTAGACCAACATCACACTAGGCCATCATCACACTAGACCAGCATCACACTAGAACATCACACTAGACCAACATCACACTAGACCAACATCACACTAGACCAGCATCACACTAGACCAACATCACACTAGACCAACATCACACTAGACCAACATCACACTAGACCAACATCACACTAGACCAACATCACACTAGACCAACATCACACTAGACCAGCATCACACTAGACCAGCATCACACTAGACCAACATCACACTAGACCATCACACTAGACCAGCATCACACTAGACCAGCATCACACTAGACCAGCATCACACTAGACCAGCATCACACTAGACCAACATCACACTAGACCAACATCACACTAGACCAACATCACACTAGACCATCACACTAGACCAACATCACACTAGACCAACATCACACTAGACCAACATCACACTAGACCAACATCACACTAGACCAACATCACACTAGACCAGCATGACACTAGACCAACATCACACTAGGCCATCATCACACTAGACCAGCATCACACTAGAACATCACACTAGACCAACATCACACTAGACCAACATCACACTAGACCAGCATCACACTAGACCAACATCACACTAGACCAACATCACACTAGACCAACATCACACTAGACCAACATCACACTAGACCAACATCACACTAGACCAACATCACACTAGACCAGCATCACACTAGACCAGCATCACACTAGACCAACATCACACTAGACCATCACACTAGACCAGCATCACACTAGACCAGCATCACACTAGACCAGCATCACACTAGACCAACATCACACTAGACCAACATCACACTAGACCAGCATCACACTAGACCAGCATCACACTAGACCAACATCACACTAGACCAACATCACACTAGACCAACATCACACTAGACCAGCATCACACTAGACCAGCATCACACTAGACCAACATCACACTAGACCATCACACTAGACCAGCATCACACTAGACCAGCATCACACTAGACCAGCATCACACTAGACCAACATCACACTAGACCAACATCACACTAGACCAGCATCACACTAGACCAGCATCACACTAGACCAGCATCACACTAGACCAGCATCACACTAGACCAGCATCACACTAGACCAACATCACACTAGACCAACATCACACTAGACCAGCATCACACTAGACCAACATCACACTAGACCAGCATCACACTAGACCAGCATCACACTAGACCAACATCACACTAGACCAACATCACACTAGACCATCACACTAGACCAGCATCACACTAGACCAACATCACACTAGACCATCACACTAGACCAGCATCACACTAGACCAACATCACACTAGACCAACATCACACTAGACCATCACACTAGACCAGCATCACACTAGACCAACATCACACTAGACCAGCATCACACTAGACCAACATCACACTAGGCCATCATCACACTAGACCAGCATCACACTAGAACATCACACTAGACCAACATCACACTAGACCAACATCACACTAGACCAGCATCACACTAGACCAACATCACACTAGACCAACATCACACTAGACCAACATCACACTAGACCAACATCACACTAGGCCATCATCACACTAGACCAGCATCACACTAGACCAACATCACACTAGACCAGCATCACACTAGACCAACATCACACTAGGCCATCATCACACTAGACCAGCATCACACTAGAACATCACACTAGACCAACATCACACTAGACCAACATCACACTAGACCAACATCACACTAGACCATCACACTAGACCAGCATCACACTAGACCAACATCACACTAGACCATCACACTAGACCAGCATCACACTAGACCAACATCACACTAGACCAACATCACACTAGACCATCACACTAGACCAGCATCACACTAGACCAACATCACACTAGACCATCACACTAGACCAGCATCACACTAGACCAACATCACACTAGACCAGCATGACACTAGACCAACATCACACTAGGCCATCATCACACTAGACCAGCATCACACTAGAACATCACACTAGACCAACATCACACTAGACCAACATCACACTAGACCAGCATCACACTAGACCAACATCACACTAGACCAACATCACACTAGACCAACATCACACTAAACCATCATCACACTAGACCAACATCACACTAGACCATCACACTAGACCAGCATCACACTAGACCAACATCACACAAGACCAACATCACACTAGACCATCACACTAGACCATCACACTAGACCAACATCACACTAGACCATCACACTAGACCAGCATCACACTAGACCAACATCACACTAGACCAACGTCCCACTAGACCAGCATCACACTAGACCAGCATCACACTAGACCAACGTCACACTAGACCAGCATCACACTAGACCAGCATCACACTAGACCAACGTCACACTAGACCAGCATCACACTAGACCAGCATCACACTAGACCAACGTCACACTAGACCAGCATCACACTAGACCAGCATCACACTAGACCAACGTCACACTAGACCAGCATCACACTAGACCAGCATCACACTAGACCAGCATCACACTAGACCAGCATCGCACTAGACCAATAACACACTAGACCAGCATCACACTAGACCAACATCTCACTAGACCATCACACTAGACCAGCATCACACTAGACCAATAACACACTAGACCAGCATTACTCTAGACCAGCATGATACGCAGTCAGCATCATTCGAGGTAGCCTAGTACCACACCAATCCAGCTTCACAAGATTCGAGAATAGCAAGAGACCTGCACCGCACAAGGTAAGTAGCACACGAAGTCAGCATCAGACGAATAGAGCATCACAGGAAGGCAGCACCAAACGATTCCAGTATCTCACAAGGCGAGGAAAGTAGCACAAGAGGCTAGCATTTCACTAGGTCAGCATCACACGAGGTCAGGAACATGTGAGGTCAGCATCAAACGAGACCACTAACACATGAGGTCAGCATCACACGAGGCCAGCATCACACGAAGCCAATATCACACGCTGCCCGCATCATACAAGGTCAGCATCACTTGAGGAAAGTAGCTCAATAGACCAGCATTACACGAGGTAAGTGCCATAGCAGACATGCAGTGTACTAGACGAGGATCAAGAGAGGCCAGTAGCACCCATGGCCAGCATCATTCGATGACAGTAACACACGAGGAAAGCACTGCACGAAATAAGCATCATGGGAGGCCAGTAGCACAGGAAGCCACAATTCCGCTGAGTCAGTAGAAAAAGAATCAAGCATTACGGGAATCCCGCAGCCCACGAGGACAGCCTTAAAATAGGTCAGTAGTATTCGAAGTCAGCAGCATAAGAAGCCACAAGCACACGAAGCCAGTAGCAAGGGAAGCCAAAAGCACACGAAGCCTGCAGCACAAGATGCATGCAGCATACAAGGCCAACAGTACACGCGGCCAGAAGTACTATAAATCAGTATCACGCGAGATTTTCAACAAACGAGTCCAGAGCATGCTAGGTCAGTAGCCCACAAGGTCAGCAGCAGATGATGCCAGCAGCACATGAAGCCAGCAGTGCACGAGGCCAGCAGTGCTCGAGGCCAGTAGTGTTCGAGGCCAGCAGTACATGAGGCCAGCAGCGACATTACTTGAATAAAACATGGCTATGAAGGCCTGGAAGATGTCTTCATTGATCCATCACCAGAAATGCGTGACCACCTCACCAACTGGGGAATTATTAGATATCTCTTGAGAGTAAGGAGGACGGGGGAAGAGGTTTCTTAAGATCTCTCATGAGTGTGTTATTACTACTTCTGCAATTCATTTATCTCTCTAACAGTGATACTCGTCCCCATTTAAGCATTTCTTCAAGTTCTCATTCCCACCCGTTTTTCGGGACATGTCTCCGTTAATGAACAAATATTTGATTTTATAGATTTACGAAAACTACCGGTTAATAAAACAATTCTACCCTAACCTAGCCTAAAAACATAAGAGTAAATAGCTCTGGTAAGTACAGGGATTGACGTAGGAATTATCCTAAAAAGTAATGTAGTAAAACGTGGTTATGCAACCTATTGAACTTGTAAGGAATTTGTCCTCCAAACATTCTATGTGTTTTTACACGAGTTACTGAGCGTTGATTTCGTTCAAATTTACAAGATATATTTACAAGACATATTTTTCATTTTCATTTAGGTTATTTCAAATTAACCTATATTTACGGATATTTAACCTATGTTGCACCCCTTGAAAAGGACACAATGTATATAGTATATATTTGATGTATATTTCATATAATTTTATATTCCTGATATTTTCATTAGTAGCTAAAATGATAAAAAATTTGCTTTATATTATTTGACTTAGCTATGTCATTAGGTACGATGTAACATTTACACTTCACTGTGCTCACTGTTTGAGAGTTCTGGTTGGCTGTACACATTGGTAAACTGCTTAACTGACTATCAGCTTACTTGTTTACCTGCCGGCGTCTCTACAGTACCGCAGGATAGTCACATGATATCACCTGATGTGAGGCTTGTAGTTGAGAAGTCGTTCTCTCTCCATAGCTGGTCATCACTCGACAAGCACTGCTTTCTCCATCTCCTCTTGGTCTGGAGAGCATGGTTCTCTCCATCTCTTCCTAGTCCAGGAAGCATCCCTCTCGTCTCTGTTCGCTAGACTGCATTTGGTATTGTATGACTTCGCTGGTGAGTCAAAACATACAAATTGTAACTCTGTGTAACTCTGTTCACAGAGCATTATTTAGACTTATTGCTTTTTGACGTTTTGCTGAGGTTGCGTGTCGTACCAGCAATCTAAGTCAACCCAGGTCCCAAGCGAAAACTTTTAACCTATTTTGTTTGGCATCTACGCACAGTCGTAGTCCGGGATTTAGTTACGCTGAATTTAGTTTCAGTATTAAGGGAGTTTAATCACTTTCATGGAGGATCTGCTGATGGCCCCCAGTTAGGGTCGTTATTTTGTCACCTTGTTTCTGTATTATTGTTCGGCGAATCGTTCGTCATATTGTTCAAACAACTCTTTATATTGCCTTGTTGGACAAGAAGATACATTATTTGAGAACGTTTAGTCAATCACTGTTTAAGTTTAAGTCGAGTCTAGTCTTGTTGAGATATAATGAACAACTTTGAGCACATACATACATTCTCACACACTCTCTTGTATATACTAGTATTATTTTTATAATTGATGATGACGTACCGGACGGTACTTAAGTCATCCTGATATGAAATGTGCCTTCATCAGTATACTACTATATGTACAATTTATCTTTGCACTACAATAGAAGTGTAGGAGCTTATAATCCTGAATTATATCAGTCTTCTTTACTTTGATTTTGTTCACCTAGACGACTTTGTTAATAAACATCTCAATTTTTATTTCGTTAGTTAGTATCCTATAAGATGCAATCCTAAAGAACTATTAAAATTTATCATAATTTTAAAGGATAACTGGACCAGAATACTTTCTGAGAAACTGTTACAAAACCAGAAACAGGCTACATGCTAGAGGGGAATCAGTAAGTTGTCCTTCTAGTTACTAGAATAGAGAAAACTATAATCTAGTATTCTCTGGAGATCTCTATACTTTATACATACTGCTTTTTCTAAGGCCTAGTCACAGACAGGGCCGCGGGGGCGATGACCCCCGGAACTCTCTCCAGGTAAACTCCGGGTAACAACCTATAATAGCGAAATATTATAAAACGTTGGTTAATGTCTGGCAATACTTGTCATAATAGTCCCTTAAAATAGGGGCCACTGGCTTGCAGTCCTACGGCTGTTGGTTAGATCCTGACGTTTATTGGTGATGCATTATTCTTATCATTGTCTTTCCTGTGTTTAGTGATGCTTGGTAACAGCTTGTAGACGACTATGATAAAAACTTTAAGTCTTGTGAAATTATTGAACTATCTCCTAGCATCCTATGTGATCTGAAGTGCTACTGTTTTCGTCTCATGTATCTGTAATAATCCCATTTGGTTTAGATTCCGTGATTGAGTTGATGTTTTGTATTTCTTCTTTGACTCTTCCACTCAATTCTTGAGGTTTTATTTGCAATCCTCTTTATATGTGTGTACATTACTTTGACTTCTGTTTTTATTTAGCTATTTTTATCACTGGTTTTATTGGTGGGTATCCTGGAGTTTACCTGGAGAGAGTTCCGGGGGTCAACGCCCCCGCGGCCCGGTCTGTGACCAGGCCTCCTGTAGGACTGACGCTACATTTCAAGGAGATGAAGCCTGGGATGTACTTTTTTTTTGGGAGGGATGGGGGGAGAAAGCAGGGAACGGAAAGTGCGGAGTTTATTCCTTGTTAGTAAGGAAAGTTTTTCAAGTTGTGAAATAGTGAAGTAGAGGAAATGGGAAGCAGCATCACAATGATTCTGGGGCAAAGCTGGTGCTTTTGAAATACGAGAAATATAAAGAGTGTACGAGCTAATGGTTGAAAAAAATATAGATTAAAGTAATGTCACGCGGCTGGGGAGGTATAATTTTGGTTGATAACTGGCTGCAAGTTCAGGTTGCTCGCGCTGGAAGATTATGGGTTGAGTAATTTCTTCTGTCAGGTCCTGAGTAGATGAATATTTTTTTTTTTTATTAACACATCGGCCGATTCCCACCAAGGCAGGGTGGCCCCGAAAAATAAAAACTTTAACCATCATTCACTCCATCACTGTCTTGCCAGAGGGGTGCTTTACACTACAGTTTTTAAACTGCAACATTAACACCCCTCCTTCAGGGTGCAGACACTGTACTTCCCATCTCCAGGACTCAAGTCCGGCCTGCCGGTTTCCCTGAATCCCTTCATAAATGTTACTTTGCTCACACTCCAACAGCACGTCAAATATTAAAAACCATTTGTTTCCATTCACTCCTATCAAATACGCTCACGCATGCTTGGTGGAAGTCCAAGCCCCTAGCACACAAAACCTCCTTTAACCCCTCCCGCCAACCTTTCCTAGGCCGACACCTACCCCGCCTTCCCTCCACTACAGATTTAGTTTCATTCTCTCTACATGTCCGAACTACCTCAACCTTTCCTCATCCCTCTGGACAACAGTTTTGGCAGTCCCACACCTCCTTCTAACTTTCAAACTACGAATTCTCTGCATTATATTCACACCACACTTTGCCCTCAGACATAACATCTCCACTGCCTCCAGCCTTCTCCTCGCTGCAACATTCATCACCCATGCTTCACACTCATATAAGAGCGTGGATATCCATGTCAGTTCTTGATGAATTACCACCAGACTTCGGAGCCAACTCTTGCTTAAGCCAATTTTCTTTTTTTTTGTATCAACTTTCCATCTAGAGATGGTCCAATATTGATCTTCCATTCGCCTATAGGAATGCCAGTGGAAACTCCTACTGTGGTCAGAGAGATGTTTGGATGTAGAAGGATCAGCCTCCCACCAATGATAAATAAACCAAGGATGCTTTGAGGGCTTTGTTACATATGGCCAGTAAAGAAAATACTAATTTTGAAGACTAAGGTAATTAACACCTAGGAGAAGAGGGCAAGGTCAAAGTAAAGATCCAGCTTATTTCCTTTCAATTCGCCAGGTTGTGTAAGAATATTCTGCACCTCTTTTTGTTATCATCTTCAGTGCCATAAGGAGAACAGAGTTGTGAGATGAGCCAACATAACCAATAGTTTTACAACTGGCTGCCTTCAGGGCAATCTTTTCACTAATAGGAGCCAGAGATATGAGGATAGAAATCTACAAGGTTTCCATGTGAAAAACTGCAGAAGTAAATAATAATAATAATAATAATAATAATAATAATATAACCAAATTAAGCGAAAGTGTCAGTTCATCTGAATCCCCTTCTGTATAAGATTTAAGATCCCAACAATTATGAAATAATGACATTTATGTTGACGTACAAGGGAGACTACGTTTTCTATCTGGACGTTAATGAGTTTGTTCGATGGTATTGAGGTCTGTACATTGCACATGTTGACACAAATGTGTGAGGGGAAGACAAGTACAGTTTATTTATCCCACAAGATACTGAGGCAGACACTGGATATGATATAAATGACTCTACATACCAAATATATACAGACTGAGAAAATTATGCAACATATGGGAATCTTTATTAAGGAAACATTTCGCCACACAGGGGCTTCATCAGTCCAATATAAAGCAGAAACAGTAAGGAGAGGGGGAGTTTTAGGTAATCAGTATCTCAGCCGCGAATCTGTGTGTTTAGTCCATCACTCTTGAAGAAAGTACAGTATAGGGCCAGAGAACTGGCTTATATGCTGTAGTCAGTTGAGTGGAAGCAGGAGGAGGCGGGGTCACAGTGGAACCATCCACTAGTGTAAGTAGGTCATCGTCCTAAGGTTGGACAAATACTGAAGAATTTCATGTATCAAGATCCCATGAAGTTGCAGTGTCCGAAAGATGTGATAAATAGTTTTGAAAACCGACAAGTTGAAGATTGAGACACTTATGCAACATATTGAGACACTTAAGAAACATATGGGAATCTTTATTAAGGAAACGTGTATATATATATATATATATATATATATATATATATATATATATATATATATATATATATATATATATATATATATATATATATATATTTATTTATTTATGCAATATTATCACACCGGCCGATTCCCACCAAGGCAGGGTGGCCCGAAAAAGAAAAACTTTCACCATCATTCACTCCATCACTGTCTTGCCAGAAGGGTGCTTTACACTACAGTTTTTAAACTGCAACATTAACACCCCTCCTTCAGAGTGCAGGCACTGTACTTCCCATCTCCAGGACTCAAGTCCGGCCTGCCGGTTTCCCTGAATCCCTTCATAAATGTTACTTTGCTCACACTCCAACAGCACGTCAAGTATTAAAAACCATTTGTCTCCATTCACTCCTATCAAACACGCTCACGCATGCCTGCTGGAAGTCCAAGCCCCTCGCACACAAAACCTCCTTTACCCCCTCCCTCCAACCCTTCCTAGGCCGACCCCTACCCCGCCTTCCTTCCACTACAGACTGATACACTCTTGAAGTCATTCTGTTTCGCTCCATTCTCTCTACATGTCCGAACCACCTCAACAACCCTTCCTCAGCCCTCTGGACAACAGTTTTGGTAATCCCACACCTCCTCCTAACTTCCAAACTACGAATTCTCTGCATTATATTCACACCACACATTGCCCTCAGACATGACATCTCCACTGCCTCCAGCCTTCTCCTCGCTGCAACATTCATCACCCACGCTTCACACCCATATAAGAGCGTTGGTAAAACTATACTCTCATACATTCCCCTCTTTGCCTCCAAGGACAAAGTTCTTTGTCTCCACAGACTCCTAAGTGCACCACTCACTCTTTTTCCCTCATCAATTCTATGATTCACCTCATCTTTCATAGACCCATCCGCTGACACGTCCACTCCCAAATATCTGAATACGTTCACCTCCTCCATACTCTCTCCCTCCAATCTGATATTCAATCTTTCATCACCTAATCTTTTTGTTATCCTCATAACCTTACTCTTTCCTGTATTCACCTTTAATTTTCTTCTTTTGCACACCCTACCAAATTCATCCACCAATCTCTGCAACTTCTCTTCAGAATCTCCCAAGAGCACAGTGTCATCAGCAAAGAGCAGCTGTGACAACTCCCACTTTGTGTGTGATTCTTTATCTTTTAACTCCACGCCTCTTGCCAAGACCCTCGCATTTACTTCTCTTACAACCCCATCTATAAATATATTAAACAACCACGGTGACATCACACATCCTTGTCTAAGGCCTACTTTTACTGGGAAAAAATTTCCCTCTTTCCTACATACTCTAACTTGAGCCTCACTATCCTCGTAAAAACTCTTCACTGCTTTCAGTAACCTACCTCCTACACCATACACTTGCAACATCTGCCACATTGCCCCCCTATCCACCCTGTCATACGCCTTTTCCAAATCCATAAATGCCACAAAGACCTCTTTAGCCTTATCTAAATACTGTTCACTTATATGTTTCACTGTAAACACCTGGTCCACACACCCCCTACCTTTCCTAAAGCCTCCTTGTTCATCTGCTATCCTATTCTCCGTCTTACTCTTAATTCTTTCAATTATAACTCTACCATACACTTTACCAGGTACACTCAACAGACTTATCCCCCTATAATTTTTGCACTCTCTTTTATCCCCTTTGCCTTTATACAAAGGAACTATGCATGCTCTCTGCCAATCCCTAGGTACCTTACCCTCTTCCATACATTTATTAAATAATTGCACCAACCACTCCAAAACTAGTAAACAGGTGATTTCAGAATATGCAAAACAACCACTCTGAAAGAATAGTTCCTAGATAGTTCCTTGATAATGTGAGTAGTCACGAAAGCGCTTGGAATTTCTCTATTCTTTCAGAGTGGTTGTTTTGCATATATATATATATATATATATATATATATATATATATATATATATATATATATATATATATATATATATATATATATATATATATATATATATATATATACATATACTTAACAATTCGCAGAGAGGCGAAATTGTTTACAAACATTGTCTCTACGTCCACAGCAGGACTCGAACCTGCTAACTTTACCAAAGAGCTAGACCCAAGGGTCTAGCTCAGTGGTAAAGTACTGTGGACTCCGATACAGAGCTAGCAGGTTCGAGTCCTGCTATGGACGTAGAGACAATGTTTATATATATATATATGTATATATATATATATATATATATATATATATATATATATATATATATATATATATATATATATATATATATATATATATATATATATATATAATATATATATATATATATATATATACATATATATGCAAGGAATTCGCGAGAGCATGCGAAATATACACAAACACTGATCTCTGGCTGAAGGAGACTCGAACCTACGAACCTTAGGACAAGGTACGCAGTGCTTTACCAATCTACCCACACTAGACCAATACCTTGGCGTGTAGCATGCGCTACACGTTTTGATCCAAGGCAGCCAGCTTTCAGGGAGAAGGCTTACAGATTTTCATCTCATCCCCTGCATGCATCAGCCTTATATATATATATATATATATATATATATATATATATATCTATATATATATATATATATATATATATATATATATATATATATATAATCATTTCCTTAGGGATTGATTACCTCAAACTCTTCCCCATTTTCCACCGTTCCTCTCTGTATTAAACTTAAGAAGCCATTGGATGGAGAAATGTTTCCACAATAAATATTCCCAGACCTTGCAGAAGTGTCTCATTCCTCAACTTGTCGGTTTTCTAAACGATTTACATCACACAGAAAGAACTGAGAAACGCCGGCAGGAATAAGAGAACTCACGAACGCGGGAGCAACAGGAGACGGACCTCTGATAAACTGTTTATCAATCTTAATCCTTACCTATATAAGCATATTTAATTTAATTAAAGCAGTTTTTAATATACATGAATAAATATTTATTAAATATACTTCATGAGTATTTATTTAAATTCTCTCCGAAATAAAATATTTGCCCTTGTACTTTATTAGGTTATCCTGTGTTAAAATGTATTAAAAATATTTGAAGGGCAAAGGTGACTATTCTAATAAAATAAAATTCGTTGTTGTTGAAGGTAACGGATGAATCTTATTTTATTAGATAAATAAAAAAAAAAACTTTAACAGATCCAGCTTGGATAAATAATTCGCATTTGCTCCCTGGTAAATTTTATTTACGATTAATGATATCCATCTGAGTAAAAATCCTTGATCTTGCTCTGCTCTGTATCATGAATAACAGCAACAGTAACAACAGGAGCAGTAGGAAAAGGAGGCCGCGTAGAAGAGGTAGTAACAGTAGCTCTTTGTATTCTGGCATCGGAAGGAGAATGTAGGGCAGGGGTGGCCAACTTTTTGCATTCCATGCGCCATTTTTACTCTCTAGTTCACATGCGCCATGCGACACTTGTACCCCTTCCAGTTCTTTAAAAATATGTAAATTTGGATATATTTAGCATATTTACATAAAATTACTTAATATAAAAACAAGATAAACATTACTTACTTTAATGATACTTTTTCATCTGTTCTCATTTCGCCAAGCTTGTAATGTTTGCAGATAAATTAGTTACTGAGAGCAGAGAATTCTTCAAATTTGAGTCAGTCAGTTGCGACCTCAGTTTGTTTTTAATAAATTTCATGGTTGAAAATGCTTGTTCGCTTCTGTACGTTATTCCTAAACAACAGATATATGTGAGCAAAAATTGTCAAATTTGATTTTCAATAAATTTGTTTTCCAATCAATAAGTTCCATTTGTATGCTACTAGGCATCTTCAGGATTTTTGTTCACTAAGTGAAAATGGGTTTATGAAGGTATGTAGTCTTCTTTACCAAAATCACTAAAGCGATTTTCAAATGACTCTTGCAATAATTTGACTTTTCCAATATATTTTTTAAAATTGACATTATCTTAGCACATTTACTCTGTTCTTTCAAATGTGGAAACTGGCTCAAATCCTCGTTTTCTGAGAGGTCAACAATTTTAACTTCATCTTGAATGCACTAAAATCATTTACTAAGAAAACGATTTGTTCTTGTACTTCAGTTTCAAATTTAGATAATTGAAAAGGCTGGTAACATCAGCTAAAATTGCTACATCAAATAGCTATTTGTTATCACATAAAAGGCTCTTTCCTCAACCAGCTCATCCTTCTCTTCTAAAAAATTATGAACACTATTTTTCTTAAAATCTACAATGAAGGATGAGATCACTAGAATCCAAATCTAACAATTCATAATATTCTGTGGATTCTCTGTTGTTTAATTCTGTTGCGCTAATTTTATTCAGGCATTTCACAACCTGTAATTTAACACGCTGGAAATTTCAAGTTTTTCAACACAGTGATTCTTGGTGTACAATGCAGTAATATTTTAGTAGAGGACGACCTGAAAAGATTCAACGCAAAGTTGCAGTATCAGCTGCTTTACCTATCATTAACGAGGCTCTATCGGTATAGACTTTGCTAGAATCTAGTCGCAGATTTTCTAGACATGGCTTTACTTTGTCAGTTATGTCTGCCCTTCTTGTTTTTCCATGAGGTGACTCAAGACCGGTAAGTTCTTCATAGATGTTGAAATTAACATCAATTCCTTTTATACAAAAAATACATAACTGGGCTACATCACATATGTCAGCAGATTCGTCCAAAACTAAATAAAACAAAATACAAACATGTTCAAGGTCTTTCAGTTGCTCAGATACATCATGGGAAAGTTCTTCGGTAAATCTTGTAACTGTTTTGACCGAACCATTTTGTCTAATTTTCTTCCAATATTTTTATCACTAAGACGTCTTGCAAATATTTGGAGACAAGACTTAACAATTTCCTCACCATCGCAAAAAGGCTTCCGTTTTTTAATCAACGTAAAGGCAGTCTCCTTGGGAGGTTTCCGTCATCGCCAACTTGTAAAACTTCTTTTAACAAATATATTTTGTCTTCTTTTCATTTCATTCTTTTTCTTAATCACAACCACTTTCCGTAATTCGTAAAAAAAAAAACTGACTTCAGTTTTTCTTCCTGATTTTTTTTTTTTTTACAGTATCTGTTAATATTATATCTTCTATTATCTTTTTTTTTACAGTCAATACAAAATGAATTTCCTGACAGACCGGCAATAAATAAGAGCTTATTAGGCGATGTTCATTAAATGACACTTATTATTACTTTCTGCTTTTCTTTTCCTCAATATATTTTGCACAGTGATGAGTAACTGACTGTAAAAAAACTAAGCTTAACTTTCGAAAAGTGCAAAACTTCAATTGTTGAAAAAAGAGCAAACCAGAACTATACCGCACGAGTATCATTTGTAAACTGACTGGGGAAAAAGTGCAACGCAGTGCAGTCACTGCTGGTGCCTAACATCTCAAGATCAAACACGTATCAAACGTGAAATTAAAACACATGTGCAACATCTGGGTATCTTTATTTTAGACGTTTCGCCATCCAGTGGCTTTATCAATACAAATTCCAGGACATAACTCGACAGTGATGAAGTTGACATCACCAGCTGGTATAAAAAGTACCAGATAAGGAGAGTTATACCTGCTTAGTTCTTACATTAATGTGGAGACATAGTAATGGCGGTGATATCAGGGATATTGCAGAGAGGGACTTTTATGCAGGAGTCGTTGCATAAATGTGCACGTTTGATACGTGGTACAAGAATGGTATACAATACCGATAAGATGAAATTAAGACACATGTGCAACATCTGGGTATCTTTATTGTAGACGTTTCGCCATCCAGTGACTTTATCAATACAAATTCCAGGACATAACTTGAAGATAGAACTATGTACAGAAGATGAGGTAATCAGTCCCTCAACCTTGGAGTAGGTGCGAAGAGCACCGTAGTCGTGGAGATTCGTGGAGAATCTCCACGATTATGGTGCTCTTCGCACCTACTGCTAGGTTGAGGGACTGATTACCTCATCTTCTGTACATAGTTCTATCTTCAAGTTATGTCCTGGAATTTGTATTGATAAAGTCACTGGATGGCGAAACGTCTACAATAAAGATACCCAGATGTTGCACATGTGTCTTAATTTCATCTTATCGGTATTGTATACCATTCTTGTACCACGTATCAAACGTGCACATTTATGCAACGACTCCTGCATAAAAGTCCCTCTCTGCAATATCCCTGATATCACCGCCATTACTATGTCTCCACATTAATGTAAGAACTAAGCAGGTATAACTCTCCTTATCTGGTACTTTTTATACCAGCTGGTGATGTCAACTTCATCACTGTGCCAAAAAATAGTCATAAAATAAGGTATAAATTAATATATTGTATCCGGCTCCGAGATGAACGCTGTGCAAACAGGAACAAATCATTGCCGTTGCTCTGATATTTAATTAGAACCGTCTCCAGAGCATATGCGAAATTTCAAAGGACGGGATCTGAGGAAATGTTTTAGTCTAGGAGGGATATGCGGCCACATCTTAGTCCCTTCATATAAATTATACAATTCGAGCTCAATGTCCTGAGTTTGTTCTTCTCCCTCATGCCCCTGAGTCTCTGAAATTCTCACTGATTACGTGTCAGCCACCATTATAAACCGTTCTGTAAATTAGACACATCTGCAACATTTGGGTATCTTTAATGAGGAAACGTTTCGCCACACAGTGGCTTCATCAGTCCATACAAATGTTGTGATGAATGGTTTTGAAAACCGACAAGTTGAAGAATTGAGACACTTATGCAACACATGGGAATCTTTATTGAAGAAACGTTTCGCCACACAGTGGCTTCATCAGTCCAATACAAAGTAGAAATGGGTAAGGAGAGTAGAAGTATGAGGTAATCAGTCCCTCAACCTGGATTCGATGTGTTCAGTCCATCACTCTTGTAGTAAGTGCAGCATAGGGCCAGAGAGGTGGCTTATATACTGCGGTGAGATGAGTTGTTGCACCCATATGTTGCGTATGTGTCTAATTTATCAACTTGTCGGTTCTCTGAATCATTCACCTACAATAAACCGTTCTAGTACTGAGTTTTAAGCCCACCCCATAATCTCTCGAGAAAGAACAGAGTTCCTTCCAGGCTTTGTCCAACGTCAATACATCGTCAACGACCAGTAATTGCATGTCACGAGGACTCAATGCATACAAGCCTAAGAAAATATTACTTTCAGTTAATCGTCTGCTTAAGAACAATTGATAAACACCTGCTAATAAGATATTTACATAGCATGTTTGGAAAATAATAATTATAATAATACTACTATTATTATTGTTAATAATAATAATAATAACAATTATAATAATAATAATAGTAATAATCTTTATTACTTCAAGTACATAATACAAGTATTACAGACCAAGCTGACTTCATTGGCACACTATATAGAAATCCCCTGGTTATGAAGACTATATCGGGCAACCTAGGTTAACATCGTTCCCAAGGACGCGATCCACAACAGTCAGTTATTTACTTACTGCTAGTTGAAGAGGGACAGCAGGAGTAAGGAAACATACCCAACGTTTGTGCTGGGTATTGATCTCGGACCCTCAGTGTGTGTACTGAAGACGCTACCACCGAGCCACGAACAATTCCTTGAAGATCCCCTGACTGGCATAAGGTCAAAGAATACTATACAAAAAAAGGTATAAAATACCGACAATATGAAAGTTAAGACACATGTGCAACATCTGGAGGGACTGATTACCTCATCTTTTGTATATAGTTCTACTGTCTTCCTATTATGTCCTAGAATCTGTATTGATAAAACCACTGGATGGCGATACGTCTACAATAAAGATATCCAGATGTTACAAATGTGTCTTAACTTTCGAATACTATACAGTTTCGTTAGGAAAAATAGCAAAATGGTCTATTAGAGGAGCCTTTCTCCAGTAATCAGAAAAAAAAAATAGGAATGGCCTTTACAGAGCTGTGAACAGGACTCTCACGCATGGAAATATTCACATGAATCTTGCCCAGAATTCAGTATATAAAGGTTAACATCTCGAAGCCGAGTGATTAAGACGTTTTGGACTCGAATAATGGAAGAAAATTTGTGATAATGAAACGAAAATGTTTCGAAAAATAGAAACGTTTTTACCTCCTTAAATTTAAAAAATCCATAAATCTACCAATTTATATTTTTTTTCCAGTTTGCTCTTCACATTTACATTCTATTTAATATTCTTTACAATCCTAAGAGAAAAAATATTTTATATAGATTTTGAACAATCTATTTAATACAATTGACCAAAAATAGCAAACTGGGACCCACTGACCTTAAAGATTAATTTAAATATATATCTTATTAATATTCAAGAGTTTTTAGTGTTTGAAGATGATGAGATACTTATTGATTATTACATGGAAAACATTTTGATTAATAAAATTTGCATATTGAAATTTATACTATTCCGAGTAGTAAGCTGTGTTAATAAAGCCCTTCAATGGTAAACATAAGAACATAAGACCATAAGAAGGAAGGAACACTGCAACAGGCTTACTGACCCATGCGAGGCAGGTCCAAGTCTCCCACCCAGCCTAGTCAGGTCAGGTCACATTCACGTAAGGGAGGAGCACGGCATCAGACCTGCTAGGACGAGCTAGTCAGGTCTGACTCACACCCACCCACACCCACCCACACCCACCCACACCCACCCACACCCACCCACACCCACGTTTGAAGCTGATCAGAAAAATCATTCTCAGGTAATTGATCAGATTCAAACCATTGCAAGTGTCTTAAAAATTTAAATTTTGCACCTATATAGACTAAGCTTGAGGGTTATCATTGTTATTTTAGAAAGTATCGTCAAAAATAATTAGAAGTGAATCAGAACAAGCATTCGGTAGCTGTAAAATAATGAACATCACTATTTATCTAATAAAATTGAGAGATTAACATTTATGGCTTCCAATGGTAATGTGAGCCTTGTGTTCTGGAAACCACATCATCAGTGAAAATCTGAAGCCGATCAGATGAATCATTATCCAGTTAAGGCACAATTTCCAAACATTCAACATTTTTTCACCGTTTTACTACATCAACAAATTTTTCTCCATGTCAAGGAAACTCAATACGTACTGTCCTGGCTGTAACATGTATCAGCCATTAAATGTTGAAGCCGTTCACAAGAGGCACACTGAATTTATTTAGACTGATTTAACGGCAATAAAAATTTCCACTACTATACACATAAAATTGTCCAATCTGCACCAACACATTTCAGTTTCACTCTCCCCCAGTGTCGTAATTTTTGGAACATTTTGTGAACATTTGAAGCTCTACCATTGAGGATTTTAGAAATTTTCAAAGCCATTCCAGGATGCTGGGAATGGATTCAATAACTTTGGCCATCGGGCACTTGAACACGGGGAAAGTTTATTTGGAATACCTAAAACTTCTTAAATTGAAGTTGAGGAATATCAGCATCTGTCCATTTTCTGAAGTTAATCCGCTCCAGTGATGAGAGTAGATGATCTAAAACGTTATTTTATTGCATATTTGGACGATTCAAGGCTTTTTCAAATATTCCTTCACTCATTCTTGAAGAGACTAGGTTTGCCGAGGATGGAAGAGCTATTGTACTGCGTGTGTGCGTGTGTGGGCGTGTGTACTCACCTAATTGTACTCACCTAATTGTGGTTGCAGGGGTCGAAACTCAGCTCCTGGCCCCGCCTCTTCACTGATCGCTACTGGATCCTCTCTCTCTCTTCTTCCTGAGCTTTGTCATACCTCTTCTTAAAACTATGTATGGTTCCTGCCTCCACTACTTCACTTGCTAGGCTATTCCACTTGCTGACAACTCTATGACTGAAGAAATACTTCCTAACGTCCCTGTGACTCGTCTGAGTCTTCAGCTTCCAGTTGTGACCCCTTGTCCCTGTGTCCCCTCTCTGGAACATCCTAGCTCTGTCCACCTTGTCTATTCCCCGCAGTATCTTGTATGTCGTTATCACGTCTCCCCTGACCCTTCTGTCCTCCAGTGTCGTCAGTCCGATTAACCTTTCCTCGTACGACATTCCCTTGAGCTCTGGGACTACCCTTGTTGCAAACCTTTGTACTTTCTCTAACTTCTTGACGTGCTTGACCAGGTGTGGGTTCCAAACTTGTGCTGCATACTCCAGTATGGGCCTAACATACACAGTGTACAGTGTCTTGAATGATTCCTTATTAAGGTATCGGAACGCTATTCTCAGGTTTGCCAGGCGCCCGTATGCTGCAGCGGTTATTTGGTTGATGTGTGCCTCCGGTGACGTGCTCGGTGTTATGGTCACCTCAAGGTCTTTCTCCCTGAGTGAGGTCTGTAGTCTTTGTCCACCTAGCCTATACTCTGTCTGCGGTCTTCTTTGCCCCTCCCCAATCTTCATGACTTTGCATTTGGCTGGATTGAATTCGAGAAGCCAGTTGCTGGACCACATGTCCAGCCTGTCCAGGTCTCTTTGCAGTCCTGCCTCATCCTCGTCCGATTTAATTCTTCTCATCAACTTCACGTCATCTGCGAACAGGGACACTTCAGAGTCTATGCCTTCCATCATGTCGTTCACATATATCAAAAATAGCACTGGTCCTAGAACTGACCCCTGTGGGACCCCGCTCGTAACAGGCGCCCACTGTGATACCTCTTCACGTACCATGACTCGTTGCTGCCTCCCTGTCAGGTATTCCCTTATCCATTGCAGTGCCCTCCCTTTTACATGCGCCTGATCCTCCAGCTTCTGCACTAATCTCTTGTGGGGAACTGTGTCAAAGGCCTTCCTGCAGTCTAGGAAAACGTGTGCGTGTGTGTGTGTGTGTGTGTGTGTGTGTGTGTGTGTGTGTGTGTGTGTGTGTGTGTGTGTGTGTGTGTGTGTGTGTGTCTGTACTCACCTAGTTGCGGTTACAGGGATCGAGTCACAGCCCCTGGCCCAGCCTTTTCACTGAGTGTGTGTGTACATTTGTGTGTGCGTGTGTGTACTCACCTAATTGTGCTTACAGGGGACGATTCATAGCTCCTGGCACCGTCTCTTCACTGGTCGCTACAAGGTCCACTCTGCTACATGAGCTTTATCATACCTCTTCTTAAAGCTATGTATGGACACTGCCTCAACTACATCACTTTCCAGACTACTCCACTTCCTGACGACATCGAGGCTGAAGAAATACTTCCTAATATCCCTGTGACTCATCTGAGTCTTCAGTTTGCAAATGTGACCCCTAGTTGCTGTGTCCCATATCTGGAACATCCTGTCTCTGTCCAGCTTTTCGATTCCTCTCAGTATTTTGTATGTCGTTATCATGTCCCCCCTATCTCTCCTGTCCACCAGTGTCGTCAGGTCGATTTCCCTTAACCTCTCCTCGTAGGACATACCCCTTAGCTCTGGGACTAGTCTTGTTGCAAACCTTTGAACTTTCTCTAGTTTCTTTACGTGCTTGGCTGGGTGTGGGTTCCAAACTGGTGCCGCATGCTCCAATATGGGCCTAACGTAGACGGTATACAGAGTCCTGAACGATTCCTTATTAGGATGTTGGAATGCTGTTCTGAGGTTTGCTAGGAGCCCATATGCTGCAGCAGTTATTTGGTTGATGTACGCTTCAGGAGATGTGCCTGGTGTTATACTCACCCCAAGATCTTTTTCCTTGAGTGAGGTTTGTAGTCTCTGGCCACCTAGACTGTACTCCGTCTGCGGTCTTCTTTGCCCTTCCCCAATCTTCATGACTTTGCACTTGGTGGGGTTGAACTCCAGAAGCCAATTGATGGACCAGGTCTGCAGCCTGTCCAGATCCCTTTGTAGTTCTGCCTGGTCTTCGATCGAATGAATTCTTCTCGTCAACTTCACGCCATCTGCAAACACTTCGGAGTCTGTTTCTTACGTCAAGTCGCTCACAAATATCTGAAACAGCACTGGTCCTAGGACTGACCCCTGTGGGACCCCGCTGGTCACAGGCGCCCACTCTGACACCTCGCCACGTACCATGACTAGCTGCTGTCTTCCTGACAAGTATTTCCTGATCCATTGTAGTGCCTTCCCTGTTATCCCTGCTTGGTCCTCCAGTTTTTGCACCAATCTCTTGTGTGGAACTGTGTCAAACGCCTTCTTGCAGTCCAAGAAAATGCAATCCACCCGCCTTTGTCTCTCTTATCTTATTGCTGTCACCATGTCATAGAACTCCAGTAGGTTTGTGACACAGGATTTCCCGTCCCTGAAACCATGTTGGCTGCTGTTGATGAGATCATTCCTTTCTAGGTGTTCCACCACTTTTCTCCTGACAATCTTCTCCATGACTTTGCATACTATACATGTCAGTGACACTGGTCTGTAGTTTAGTGCTTCATGTTTGTCTCCTTTTTTAAAGATTGTGACTACATTTGCTGTCTTCCATGCCTCAGGCAATCTCCCTGTGAATGTGAGTGTGTACTCACCTAATTGTACTCACCTAATTGTGGTTGCAGGGGTCGAGACTCAGCTCCTGGCCCCGCCTCTTCACTGATTGCTACTGAGTCCTCTCTCTCTCTGCTTCTTGAGCTTTGTCATACCTCTTCTTAAAACTATGTATGGTTCCTGCCTCCACTGCTTCACTTGCTAGGCTATTCCACTTGCTGACAACTCTATGACTGCAGAAATACTTCCTAAAGTCCCTGTGACTCGTCTTCAGCTTCCAGTTGTGACCCCTTGTCCCTGTGTCCCCTCTCTGGAACATCCTATCTCTGTCCACCTTGTCTATTCCCCGCAGTATCTTGTATGTCGTTATCATGTCTCCCCTGACCCTTCTGTCCTCCAGTGTCGTCAGTCCGATTTCCCTTAACCTTTCCTCGTACGACATTCCCTTGAGCTCTGGGACTAGCCTTGTTGCATACCTTTGTACTTTCTCTAACTTCCTGACGTGCTTGACCAGGTGTGGGTTCCAGACTGGTGCTGCATACTCCAGTATGGACCTAACATACACAGTGTACAGTGTCTTGAACGATTCCTTATTAAGGTATCGGAACGCTATTCTCAGGTTTGCCAGGCGCCCGTATGCTGCAGCGGTTATTTGGTTGATGTGTGCCTCCGGTGATGTGCTCGGTGTTATGGTCACCCCAAGGTCTTTCTCCCTGAGTGAGGTCTGTAGTCTTTGTCCACCTAGCCTATACTCTGTCTGCGGTCTTCTTTGCCCATCCCCAATCTTCATGACTTTGCATTTGGCTGGATTGAATTCGAGAAGCCAGTTACTGGACCACATGTCCAGCCTGTCCAGGTCTCTTTGCAGTCCTGCCTCATCCTCGTCCGATTTAATTCTTCTCATCAACTTTACGTCATCTGCGAACAGGGACACTTCAGAGTCTATTCCTTCCATCATGTCGTTCACATATATCAAAAATAGCACTGGTCCTAGAACTGACCCCTGTGGGACCCCGCTCGTAACAGGCGCCCACTGTGATACCTCTTCACGTACCATGACTCGTTGCTGCCTCCCTGTCAGGTATTCCCTTATCCATTGCAGTGCCCTCCCTTTTACATGCGCTTGATCCTCCAGCTTCTGCACTAATCTCTTGTGGGGAACTGTGTCAAAAGCCTTCCTGCAGTCTAGGAAAACGCAATCTACCCATCCCTCTCTCTTGTGTCTTACTTCTCTTACCTTGTCATAAAACTCCAGGAGGTTTGTGATACAAGATTTGCCTTCCATGAACCCGTGCTGGTTTTCATTTATAATCTTGTTCCTTTCCAGGTGTTCGACCACTCTCCTCCTGATAATCTTCTCCATGACTTTGCACACAATACATGTCAGAGAGACAGGTCTGTAGTTTAGTGCCTCGTTTCTTTTTCCTTTCTTAAATATGGGGACTACATTAGCTGTCTTCTATTTCTCAGGTAGTTGCCCAGTTTCAAGGGATGTGTTGAAGATTGTGGTTAGAGGCACGCACAGCATCTCTGCTCCTTCTCTAAGGACCCATGGGGAGATGTTGTCCGGTCCCATCGCCTTTGAGGTGTCAAGGTCACTTAAGAGCTTCTTCACCTCCTCCTCAGTTGTTCGTATGTCATCCAACACTTGTTGGTATATTCCCTCTTGATGTTCCCTTCTGTGCTGTCTTCCCACAGCCCTTCCTGTCTCTACTGTAAAAACTTCCTTAAATCTCCTGTTCAGCTCCTCACAAACCTCCTGATCATTTTTTGTGAGGTCTCCACCTTCTGTCCTTAATCTGATCACCTGGTCTTTAACTGTTGTCTTCCTCCTGATGTGGCTATACAACAGTTTCGGGTCAGTCTTGATTCTCGATGCTGTCATTTTCATACTGTCGCTGGGCCTCCCTCCTTTCCTGTGCGTACTCATTCCTGGCTCTGCGACTGATCTCCCTATTTTCGTGTTTCTCTGCCTTCTGTACTTTTTCCATTCTCTATTGCACTTTGTTTTTGCCTCCTTACACCGTCGGGTAAACCAGGGGCTCGTTCTGGTCTTCCCGTTGTTACCGTTGCCCTTGGGAATAAACCTTTCCACTGCCTTCTTGCATTTTGTTGTTACATATTCCATCATTTCATTTACTGGCTTTCCTGCCAGTTCTCTGTCCCACTGGACCTCCCGCAGGAAGTTCAACCCTATGTAGTCCCCTCTTTTATAGTCAGGCTTTTCCCATTCAACTCCTGTTATTCTCTCCACTTGCAGCTCTACTATGTATTCAAAGCACAGAACCACGTGGTCGCTAGCTCCTAGGGGACTCTCATACTTGATGTCCTCAATGTCTGAGCTGCCCAGGGTGAACACAAGGTCCAATCTTGCTGGTTCATCCTCCCCTCTCACTCCGGTAGTGTCCTTAACATGTTGGTGCATGAGGTTTTCCAGCACCACGTCCATCATCCTGGCTCTCCATGTTTTGGGACCCCCATGTGGCTCCAGGTTTTCCCAGTCAATCTCCCTGTGGTTGAAATCCCCCATAACCTGCAACTTTGCTTTGCTGGAGTGAGCTTTTCTTGCCACCTCAGCAAGAGTGTCCACCATTGCTCTGTTGCTCTCTTCATATTCCTCTCTTGGCCTCCTGCAGTTCTGTGGTGGATTATACATCACTGCAATGACCACTTTGTGTTCCCCAGACTGAAGTGTACCTGCTATGTAGTCTCTTTCTCCCGTCCCATCTATGCCTTCCATTATCTCGAATTTCCATCTGTTTTTTACGAGCAGAGCAACCCCACCCCCCACTGCCCCTTCTATCTTTCCTCATGATCTGGTATCCTGGTGGGAAGATTGCATCTGTTATTGTCTCCATGAGTTTTGTTTCTGTAACTGCTATGATGTCTGGGGACTTCTCATCGATTCTTTCTTGTCATTCCTCATGTTTATTCGTTAATCCATCTGCATTTGTGTACCAAACCTTCAACTTCAGTTTTAATACTGTAACTGTGGTGCGGGGGGTGGAAACAGAGGGATCGGTGTGTGATGGTTGGTTTGGATTGTTCAGTTGCCTTGGGGGTGTCGTGGCTGGAGTCCTTCTGCAGGTGTTTCTGGGGGGTGTGCTTGTCCTTCCATTTTATCCTGGGTTATTCTGCTCTCCTTTTTCATTTCCTCCCATTTCTCCTTTCGTTTTTGAACTCTCTCTTTCATTGCCTTCCTTTCGTCCTGTGTTCTGTCTCGATCGAGGTACACACTCTGGAACTCCTGCTTGCCTCTCAGCCGTGCTTTCTCCTGCAGGATCATGGTTCGGGTTGATTCTGCCTTGAAAATTACTTTGAGAGGCCGATTCCTTTTCTTTGTGAATCACCCTATTCTCCGAAAATTTGCCACCTGGGTTATGTCTCCCTCGCCTATCACCTTCATGATATCTTCAATCGCTTTTTTCTCCTCCTGCTTTCTTTCATCATAAGTTTCCCCTTTAGCTTCGTCTAGCCCATAGACAAACACGGATCTTTCCCTTTCCACCTCCCATTGTGACTCCCATTGCATCCTCTGATGTGTTTTAGTTCCTTCCCGTGGAGTGTTCCTTCCTTCAGTCCCTTCCCTAGTTATGGCCCCTATGCTTCTTGGTTTGTCCTTCCTGCTCACCTGTTCCTGGCCCCCACAGGTATCTGGTAAGGTCCTTGTACATGTCCTAGTTCCATCAATGTCTTCCAACCTGTGTGTGTGTGTGTGTGTGTGTGTGTGTGTGTGTGTGTGTGTGTGCGCTTGGGTGTGTGTGTGTGTACTCACCTAATTGTACTCACCTAATTGTGGTTGCAGGGGTAGAGACTCAGCTCCTGTCCCCGCCTCTTCACTGAACGCTACTGGGTCCTCTCTCTCCCTGCTCCATGAGCTTTATCATACTTCGTGTTAAAGCTACGTATGGTTCCACTACATCACTAGCCAGAATGTTCCATTTCCTGACCACTCTATGACTGAAGAAATACTTCCTAACATCCCTGTGACTGATCTGAGTCTTCAACTTCCAGGAGTGACCCCTTGTTTCTGTGTCTCCTCTCTGGAACATCTTGTCTCTGTCCACCTTGTCTTTTCCACGCAGTATTTTGTATGTCGTTATCATGTCTCCCTAACCCTCCTGTCCTCCAGTGTCGTCAGGCCCTTGCAACCACAAATGTGTGTGTGTGTGTGTGTGTGTGTGTGTGTGTGTGTGTGTGTGTGTGTGTGTGTGTGTGTGTGTGTGTGTGTGTGTGTGTGTGTGTGTGCGTGTGTGTGAGTACTAGTATATTTGTACTCACCTATTTGTGGTTTCATGGGTCGAGTCGTAGATCCTGGCCCCGCAGCTTCACTGATTGCTACTTGGTTCTCTCTTTCCCTGTTCCATGAGCATTATCAAACCTCGTCTTAAAACTATGTATGGTTCCTGCCTCCACTACGGCACTTGCCAGAGTATTCTACTTCCTGACAACTCTATGACTAAAAAAACACTTCCAAACATCCCTTTGACTCGTCTCAGTCTTCAATTTCCAACTGTGACCATTTGTTTCCGTGTCCCATCTCTGGAACATTCTGTCTCTGTCCACCTTGTCTATACCTCGCAGTAGTTTGAATATCATTATCATGTCTCCCCTAACCCTCCTGTCCTCTAGTTTCGTCAGGCCGATTTCCCTTAACCTTTCTTCGTAGGACATTCCACTTTGCTCTGGAACTAGTCTTGCTGCAAACGCTTGCACTTTCTTTAATTTCCCTAAGGTTGTTAACTCCCAGGTACCTACATAGTTAATACTAGGTGCAAGCAGGCAGCAGGTGTAGGAAAACTGTGCTGTGGATCGATTCCGGATCCTCAGTGTGTGAGCTGAGAACGCTGCCAACTGAGCCAGTAGTAACACTAGTATTAGGAGTAGTAGCAGTAATAGTAGTGTTAGAATAATTAATAGTAGCATTAGTAATAGCAGTAATAGTAGTCATACTAGAAATGGTAATAGTAATTTTGACAGTAGTTATAATAGTAATTGTGAGAGTAGTTATAATAGTTATTGTGACAGTAGCATTAATAGTAAGTTTATTCAGTTACATAACTATCATACATAGCAGTGTATGTGTAGATTACCTAGGAAAACCCAAGAAAGTCAGGCAAAGTAACTTATTTCCATTGGGGTCCTGGTGGTAGTAGACTTGAGGTCCTTGTGGTAGTAGACTTGAGGTCCTTGTGGTAGTAGACTTGAGGTCCTTGTGGTGGTAAACTGGGGTCCTTGTGGTGGTAGACTTGAGGTCCTTGTGGTAGTAGACTTGAGGTCCTTGTGGTGGTAAACTGGGGTCCTTGTGGTGGTAGACTTGGGGTCCTTGTGGTAGTAGACTTGGGGTCCTTGTGGTAGTAGACTTGGGGTCCTTGTGGTAGTAGACTTGGGGTCCTTGTGGTAGTAGACTTGGGGTCCTTGTGGTAGTAGACTAGGGGTCCTTGTGGTAGCAGACTTGAGGTCCTTGTGGTAGTAGACTTGGGGTCCTTGTGGTAGTAGACTTGGGGTCCTTGTGGTAGTAGACTTGGGGTCCTTGTGGTAGTAGACTTGGGGTCCTTGTGGTAGTAGACTTGGGGTCCTTGTGGTAGTAGACTTGGGGTCCTTGTGGTAGTAGACTTGGGGTCCTTGTGGTAGTAGACTTGGGTTCCTGGTGGTAGTAGACTTGGGGTCCTTGTGGTAGTAGACTTGGGATCCTTGTGGTAGTAGACTTGGGGTCCTTGTGGTAGTAGACTTGGGGTCCTTGTGTTATTAGACTTGGGATCCTTGTGGTAGTAGACTTGGGTTCCTGGTGGTAGTAGACTTGAAGTCATTGTGGTAGTAGACTTGGGTTCCTGGTGGTAGTAGACTTGAAGTCATTGTGGTAGTAGACTTGAGGCCCTTGTGGTAGTAGACTGAGTAGAAGTAGTAGTAGTACTAACCATAGCAGTAGCAGGAGTAGTAGCAATAGTAATTATAGTAGCAATATCAGAGGGATTTTCTATAAAGAATGTTAATAATATCGATCAGATCTGTGTCAGTTGTACTGTGTATTCATTTATAAAATAATAATAATTATTATTTTATTAGTAGTAATAGTAGTAGTTTACCTGGATAGGATTTCGGGGGTCAACGACCCCGCGGCTCGGTCTGAGACCAGGCCTCATGGTGGATCACGGTCTGATCAACCACGCTGTTACTGCTGGCAGTATTATTATTATTATTATTATTATTATTATTATTATTATTTTAAATGCAAAGATAACATACCAAATCGTTTTGTATAAGAGATAATTCTCGTCATAATTAGGGAGAATTTAACAGATTATATTAAAGAAATAAATAATCGATTATTAATCCATAAATGTCCAGCTGTTAAAGAGAAGTTAAGGGGGGAGGGGGATTAGGGGGGAGAGGAGGGGGATTAGGGGGAAGAGTAGAGAGATTAGGGGGAGAGGAGGGGGATTAGGGGGGAGAGGAGGGGGATTAGGGGGAAGAGTAGAGAGATTAGGGGGAGAGGAGGGGGATTAGGGGGGAGAGGAGGGGGATTAGGGGGAAGAGTAGGGAGATTAGGGGGAGAGGAGGGGGATTAGGGGGGAGAGGAGGGAGATTAGCGGGAGAGGAGGGGGATTAGGGGGACAGGAGGGGGATTAGGGAGGAGAGGAGGGGGATTAGAGGGGAGAGTAGGGGGATTAGCGGAAGAGGAGGAGGATTAGGGGGAGAGGAAGTGGATTAGGGGGAGAGAAGGGGATTAAAGGGGAGAGGAGGGGGATTAGAGTGGAGACTAGGGGATTAGGGGGAGAGTAGGCGGATTAACGAGAGAGGAGAGGGTTTACGAGGGGAGAGTAAGAGATTCGGGGGAGAGGAGGGGGATTAGGGAGAGAGAGAAGGGGGATTAGGGGGGAAAGAAGGGGGATTAGGGGGGAGAGGAGGGGGAATAGCGGGAGAGGAGGGGTTTAGGGAGGGAGAGGAGGGAGATTAGGGGGAGAGTTGGGGATTAGGGGGGAGTAGGGGGATTAACGGGAGATGAGAGGGATTAGGGGAAGAAAACGGGGATTAGGGGGAGATGAGAGGGATTAGGGGAAGAAAAGGGGGATTAGGGGGGAGAGGAGGGGAATTAGGGGGAGGGGAGGGGAGTGGGATTAGGGGGGAGAGGAGGGGGATTAGGGAGGAGGGGAGGGGGATAGTAAAGGGATTAGGGGGAGAGGAGGGGGATTAGGGGGAGAGGAGGGGGATTAGAGGGAGAGGAGGGGGATCAGAGCGGAGAGGATGGGGATTAGAGGGGAGAGAAGGGGGTTAGAGGGAAGAGGAGGGGGATTAGAGGGAGGAGGAGGGGGATTAGAGGGAGGAGGAGGGGGATTAAAGGGGAGATGAGGGAGATTAGAGGGGAGAGGAGGTGGATTAGAGGGGAGAGGAGGGGGATTTGGGGGAAGAGGAGGGGGATTAGGGGAGAGGAGGGGATTAAAGGGGAGAGTAGGGGATTAGGGAGGAGAGTTGGGGGATTAACAAGAGAGGGATTAGGGGGAGAGAAGGGGGATTAGGAGGGGAGAGTAAAAGATTAGGGGGAGAGAAGGGGGGAGAGGAGGGGGATTAGGGGGAGAGGAGGGGAATTACGGGGGAGAGGAGGGGAATTAGGGGGGAGAGGAGGGGATTAGGGGGAGAGGAGGGGGATTAGGGAGGGAGAGGAGAGAGATTAGGGGGGAGAGTAGGGGATTAGGGAGGAGTAGGGGGATAAACGGGAGATGAGAGGGATTAGGAGGAGAAAAGGGGGAGAGGAGGGGAATTAGGGGGAGGGGAGTGGGATTAAGGGGAGAGGAAGGGGATTAAGGGGAGGGGAGGGGATAGTAGGGGGATTAGGGAGGAGGGGAGGGGGATTACGGGGGTCAGAAGAGGGTGATTAGGGGAGAGGGGAGGGAGAGAAAAGGGGCATTAGGGAGGGAGAGGAGGTAGAGTAGGGGATTAGGGGGAGTAGGGGGATTAACGGAAGATGAGAGGGATTAGGGGGAGAAAAGGGGGAGAGGAGGGGAATTAGGGGGAGGGAAGGGGAGTGGGACTAGGGGGGAGAGGAAGGGGATTAAGGGGAGGGGAGGGGGATAGTAGGGGGATTAGCGGGAGAGGAGGGGGATTAGGGGGAAGGATGGGGATTAGGGAGGAGGGGAGAGGGATTAGGGGGGTCAGAAGAGGGTGATTAGGGGAGAGGGGAGGGGGATTAGAGGGAGGGGAGGGGGATTAGAGGGAGAGGAGGGGCATTAGGGGGAGATGAGGGGGATTAGGGGGGAGGGGAGGGGATTAGGGGGAGAAGAGGGGGATTATGGGGGAAGAGGAGGGGGATTAGATGGGAGAGGAAGAGGATTAGGGGGAAGAGGAGGGGGATTAGGAAAGAGGAGGGGGATTAGGGGGAAGAGCTGGGGAATTAGAGGGGAGAGGAGGGAGATTAGAGGGGAAAGTAGGGGGATTAGAGGGGAGAGGAGGGAGATTAGAGGGGAGAGGAGGAGGATTAGAGGGGAGAGGAGAGGACTAGGGGGAGAGGAGGGGGATTAGGGGGGAGAGAAGGGGGATTAGAGGGGAGAGGAGGGGGATTAGGGGATTAGAGAGAGGATGGGGATTAGAGGGGAGAGGAGGAGGATTAGGGGGAGAGGAGGAGGATTAGGGGGAGAGGAGGGGGATTAGAGGGGAGAGGAGGGGATTAGAGGGGAGAAGAGGGGAAAGGAGGGAGATTAGAGGAGAGAGGAGGGAGATTAGAGGAGAGAGGAGGGGGATTAGAGGGGGGAGGGGAGTGGGATTAGGGGGGAGGGGAGGGGGATTAGGGGGGGGAAGGGAGGGGGAGGGGAAGGAGGTGAAAATACAGATAACAGAAGTCCTAACAACGTGAACAAACTTTAATTTCAGCCATCTTTTTTTGTGTAGTCGTATGAAGTATAGCAGAAGGCTCTCTCCCCATCCTCCACTCCCACGTACTACACTGCAGACAAATAAATGTAGTATAAATAGTTTTAGAGCACCGACAAGTTAATTAATGTGACACTTATGCAATATTGGATATCTTTATTCTGGACACGTTTCGCTAACCAGTGGCTTCTTCAGTCCACTACAGAAAAGAGTGGAGGAAGAAGTTTAAAAGTTTGAGGTAATCAGTCCCTCAGCCTTGAGACGATGTGTTTAGTCCATCATTCTTAATAAAAGGACTGATGGAGTGAATACATCGAGTACAGGCTGAGGGATTGATTTCCTCAGTCTCGTCATTTTCTACCGTTCATCTCAGTATCGGACTGAAGAAACTGGCTTCTAGACATGTTTCCAGAATAAAGACCAAAATGTTACATAAGTGCCTTATTTATAACCAGATAAATTAGGAAAAATAACAGAAGGCTCTCAACCCACCCTCCACTATTTCTGACCGCTTTCTAATCAAATGAAGAATTGTTAGTACACAAGAAACTCTGACCCAACCATTAATTCGTCTGACAAAAGCTTAAGAAGTTAATGACAGAATTGGTATAACTGACTATCCGACAGACAGATGGAAACGTGACTGTGTAGCAAAATGTTCTCTTTCCACTCTGCACTTGCACTACTTCTCACCACACTGCAGACAAATGAAAAGAGATCAGTATAGTAGAAGGCTCTATCCCCACCCTTCACTACTTCTCACCACACTGTAGACAGTGACACGATGATTCAAGAGGGCCGTCTCAACACCCTCTACCACTTCAGACCACAACTGCGGACAGAAGAAGGCGGGATAATATAGCGGAAGGAAGGCTCTCTCCCAATCATCAACTACCTATGATCACTTTGTAGAGAGATAATCACAGTAAAGCTACGTTTAACTAGTATAGCTGAGAAAGCCGACCAGAGGCTAGTCTCCCATGCCAGCTGAGCTATCGAGCATACAGCCCAGCGGGCTAGTATCATCTCTAATTATGAAAATATTGTAGTTCTGTTGCTGAGACAGGTATCCATGTTTTATACCTTAAGCTTAAGTTTTTATAATTTAAGTTGTGGCCACCATACCCAGGGTGACTAAAGTGTGTCAAATTAAAAGAGCTTTGGATGCGTTTTGGTACTCGCAATAAATGCCATTTTTTTCACTATACAATCTGCTAACGTATCTTGGACCAAGAGCCCCTCAAGGAAGGTTTCTTGATGTTGGTGAGGGGCTCTTGATTTAGGGAATTGGATCTGTGCTCCAGTTCCCCGAATTAAGCCTGAATGCCTTCCACATCCCCCCCCCCAGGCGCTGTATAATCCTCCGGGTTTAGCGCTTCCCCCTTGATTATAATAATAATAATAATAATTGGACCAAGAGCTAGTACCGTTTATGTGAAGGTTCACACATTAACAGGACATGATGCTTTATACATAACAGGAAAAAAAACAACACACGATACTAAAAGTACATCGTGCGAACTTCCTTACTTAATTTGGATGGACAAAAACACGACAACATCAACGTCATAATGCTGAGAACTTTCTATTAGAATTTCGTTATTAAATTGCAAGAAGATGCCTCTGACGACCTATGAATTGTCTGCTCCGGGAAATTGAACATCTTGTTGATCCTATCACCAACGTCAAGCTCAATCGTACGACATAAAAAACAAAAGCATCATTCATCACGCTCAGAAACTCAGTCACGTTCTTAAATACCAACAACAGCAAAAAACAAAAATCACAGGACTGCGGACTAGAAGTATTAGATGGACTACGTCTCTCGTTTAAATGTTTTACACACACACACAAAAAAAAAAGTCAGTTTAGTGTTTCATTGCCAAGTCATGAGATACAGGTTTAAGAATTTTTATTTTTTTTGTGCTCTGTGTTTGGCAAATGTGCAGGAAAAAAAATATTTTACATGTTTTGGTAAAAGCACAGTACTTTGTTTACTGTTTAAAATGTATAAGGCAAAAGTTCGCTTATCAATGTTCCATAATATGACTGCATAAGGTTAATATTTATTTGTTAAAAAATCATAATTTATAATTTTTTTATCATTTCTATAATAACTAAGCTATAAGTTCAATAAGATAAATAAAGTTACATTAGATAATATTGTTTTTATCACACTGGTCGATTCCCACCAAGGCAGGGTGGCCCGAAAAAGAAAAACTTTCACCATCATTCACTCCATCACTGTCTTGCCAGAAGGGTGCTTTACACTACAGTTTTTAAACTGCAACATTAACACCCCTCCTTAGAGAATATGGATCACATAAACATAAATACTAACGCCAAAATGAAGAGCCGGTGACAGATATATAAAGTATACAACTCAAAATTCTGCTTCCTTAATAAAAATCTACCAAATTTAAAATCACGAGTTCAAATGTTTACCAAAGCATTTTAAGGTTGTGGAATTGTCATGTAATCTACACACACAAAAAATAATTTCAATGTACATACCTTTTTTTTGCGGTGTGATAGTTCGGAGCGTGAACTAAGAGGGGCTTCGAGAGTTACATGGCTGGAACACCCACAACATGCTGCTAGTCCACGCCAGAGTTACATGGCTGGAACACCCACAACATGCTGCTAGTCCACGCCAGAGTTACATGGCTGGAACACCCACAACATGCTGCTAGTCCACGCCAGAGTTACATGGCTGGAACACCCACAACATGCTGCTAGTCCACGCCAGAGTTACATGGCTGGAACACCCACAACATGCTGCTAGTCCACGCCAGAGTTACATGGCTGGAACACCCACAACATGCTGCTAGTCCACACCAGAGTTACATGGCTGGAACACCCACAACATGCTGCTAGTCCACGCCAGAGTTACATGGCTGGAACACCCACAACATGCTGCTAGTCCACACCAGAGTTACATGGCTGGAACACCCACAACATGCTGCTAGTCCACGCCAGAGTTACATGGCTGGAACACCCACAACATGCTGCTAGTCTACGCCAGAGTTACATGGCTGGAACACCCACAACATGCTGCTAGTCCACGCCAGAGTTACATGGCTGGAACACCCACAACATGCTGCTAGTCCACGCCAGAGTTACATGGCTGGAACACCCACAACATGCTGCTAGTCCACGCCAGAGTTACATGGCTGGAACACCCACAACATGCTGCTAGTCCACGCCAGAGTTACATGGCTGGAACACCCACAACATGCTGCTAGTCCACGCCAGAGTTACATGGCTGGAACACCCACAACATGCTGCTAGTCCACACCAGAGTTACATGGCAGGAACATCCACAACATGCTGCGAGTCCACGCCAGAGCTACATGGCTGGAACACCCGCAACATGCTGCTAGTCCACACCAGAGTTACATGGCTGGAACACCCACAACATGCTGCTAGTCCACGCCAGAGTTACATGGCTGGAACACCCACAACATGCTGCTAGTCTACGCCAGAGTTACATGGCTGGAACACCCACAACATGCTGCTAGTCCACGCCAGAGTTACATGGCTGGAACACCCACAACATGCTGCTAGTCCACGCCAGAGTTACATGGCTGGAACACCCACAACATGCTGCTAGTCCACGCCAGAGTTACATGGCTGGAACACCCACAACATGCTGCTAGTCCACGCCAGAGTTACATGGCTGGAACACCCACAACATGATGCTAGTCCACACCAGAGTTACATGGCTGGAACACCCACAACATGCTGCTAGTCCACACCAGAGTTACATGGCTGGAACACCCACAACATGCTGCTAGTCCACACCAGAGTTACATGGCTGGAACACCCACAACATGCTGCTAGTCCACGCCAGAGTTATATGGCTGGAGCACCCACAACATGCTGCTAGTCCACACCAGAGTTACATGGCTGGAACACCCACAACATGCTGCTAGTCCACACCAGAGTTACATGGCTGGAACACCCACAACATGCTGCTAGTCCACGCCAGAGTTACATGGCTGGAACACCCACAACATGCTGCTAGTCCACACCAGAGTTGCATGGCTGGAACATCCACAACATGCTGCTAGTCCACGCCAGAGTTACATGGCTGGAACACCCACATGCTGCTAGTCCACGCCAGAGTTACATGGCTGGAACACCCACAACATGCTGCTAGTCCACGCCATAGTTACATGGCTGGAGCACCCACATGCTGCTAGTCCACGCCAGAGTTACATGGCTGGAACATCCACAACATGCTGCTAGTCCACGCCAGAGTTGCATGGCTGGAACACCCACAACATGCTGCTAGTCCACGCCAAAGTTGCATGGCTGGAACACCCACAACATGCTGCTAGTCCACGCCAGAGTTACATGGCTGGAACACCCACATGCTGCTAGTCCACGCCAGAGTTACATGGCTGGAACACCCACAACATGCTGCTAGTCCACGCCAGAGTTGCATGGCTGGAACACCCACAACATGCTGCTAGTCCACGCCATAGTTACATGGCTGGAACACCCACATGCTGCTAGTCCACGCCAGAGTTACATGGCTGGAACATCCACAACATGCTGCTAGTCCACGCCAGAGTTGCATGGCTGGAACACCCACAACATGCTGCTAGTCCACGCCAGAGTTGCATGGCTGGAACACCCACAACATGCTGCTAGTCCACGCCAGAGTTGCATGGCTGGAACATCCACAACATGCTGCTAGTCCACGCCAGAGTTGCATGCTGTTAGTTCACGCCAGAGTTGCATGGCTGAAACATCCACAACATGCTGCTAGTCCACGCCAGAGTTACATGGCTGGAACACCCACAACATGCTGCTAGTCCACGCCAGAGTTACATGGCTGGAACACCCACAACATGCTGCTAGTCCACGCCAGAGTTACATGGCTGGAACATCCACAACATGCTGCTAGTCCACGCCAGAGTTGCATGGCTGGAACACCCACAACATGCTGCTAGTCCACGCCAGAGTTACATGGCTGGAACACCCACAACATGCTGCTAGTCCACGCCAGAGTTACATGGCTGGAACACCCACAACATGCTGCTAGTCCACGCCAGAGTTACATGGCTGGAACACCCACAACATGCTGCTAGTCCACGCCAGAGTTACATGGCTGGAACACCCACAACATGCTGCTAGTCCACGCCAGAGTTACATGGCTGGAACACCCACAACATGCTGCTAGTCCACGCCAGAGTTACATGGCTGGAACACCCACAACATGCTGCTAGTCCACGCCAGAGTTACATGGCTGGAACACCCACAACATGCTGCTAGTCCACGCCAGAGTTACATGGCTGGAACACCCACAACATGCTGCTAGTCCACGCCAGAGTTACATGGCTGGAACACCCACAACATGCTGCTAGTCCACGCCAGAGTTACATAACAGCAACTTTCACAGTGTGGCAGTTACCGTATTCTGTGTGAATTACATGCTGGGAACACCCGCAGTGTAAAGGTACTATGTTTTTATAAGACTTACATACTGGGAACACACGTAGTGGAAAGTCACTATGGTTTGTATGAGAGTAACTTGCAGGGAACACCCCTAGTGTGAAGTTACTATGTTTAGTGTAGTTACATGCTGTATTGGTGAGGATGGGTTGCTGGGTTTAGAAGAAGGGGGTTATTGCTGGTTGGTTAGGGTGGGGGGTTATAGCTGGGATGGTAAGCGGGAATTCAAGTTGGAATTCAGGTTGGAATTCAAGTTGGAATTCAGGTAGGAGGGAGTTATAGCTGGGGTGGTAAGAGGGGGAAGGGGTTGAAGCTGGGGTGGTAAGGGGTGTTATAAATGGGGTGGAAACGGAGTTAAATTTAGGCGAGTAAGGGGGTTAAAGCTGAGGTGGTAAGGGGGGTTAAAGTTGGAGTGGTAAGGGGGGGTTAAAGCTGGGGGAGGGGACGCTGACACACCCTGACACCTGAATCAGAAACTTTAATGAATGAACTTTGGCAGAGCAAGACTCTCCCTCGTGTCTCACTGCACTCACACACACACACACACACACACACACACACACACACACACACACACACACACACACACACACACACACACACACACACACACACATACACACACATACACACACACACACTCACTTGAGTATGCAGCACCAGTTTGGAACCCACACCTGATCAACCACGTCAGGAAATTAGAGAAAGTGCAATGGTTTCCAAGAAGACTAGTCCTGGACCTCAAGAGAATGTCCTACGAAGAAAGGTTAAGGGAATCAGCCTGACGATACTGAAGGACAGGAGGGTTAGGGGAGACATGAAAATGACATAAAATACCGCGAGAAATTGACTAGGTGGAGAAAGACAGGATGTTTCAGAGATGGGACACAGAAATAAGTTGTCATAATTGAAAGGTGAAGACTCAGATGAGTCAAAGAGATGGTAGGAAGCATTTCTTCAGTCATAGCATTGTCAGGAAGTGGAACAGCCTGGTAAGTGACGTAGTGGAGCCAGGTACCATACATTGCTTTAAGAAGAGTTATGATACCGCTCATCGAGCAGGGAGAGAGTGGACCTAGTAGCGACCAGTTAAGAGGCGGGGCTATGAGCTATGACTCGACTTGCAACAATAATTAGGTGAGTACAGTTAGATAAGTACACACACACACTCACACACATGCATGCACACACACTCCCTCAAATAAAATAAAGAGTTAACGAGGAAAAGTACACCAACAAATACCAGACACAGTACACACAATCTGTGAAGAGGTGAAGAAATCATTGAGGAAACTAGGTGCCTCAGAGGAACCAAGTTTCCTCAGTTAATATTGTCTCTTCATAGGTTTTGCTAGAGGGAGCAAAAGGAATGTGTGAACTCCTAGCCTCAGGTTTCATGTAGTCAGTTAATACAGGACTACTGCCAGGGAAGTGGAAAATGGCAGCTGTAGTCCCAGTGATTAAGAAATGGGAATGACAAGGAACATTACCTGACTGGCCGTTGTCGCTTATCTGCATGGTATGTAAGAAGTGGAGACGATAATGAGAAGCAAAGCCTTATACCACACGGAATGTCGTGTGTTCTTAAATACAACATCCAGCGTGGTTTTAGAATTTTTAAATCCTGCCTTTCAGAGAAGCTGGAGTTCTGTGACAAGGAAACACATGTGTAGCAAGAGAGAGAGAGAGAGAGAGAGAGAGAGAGAGAGAGAGAGAGAGAGAGAGAGAGGGAGAAGGCTGGGTAGACTGCATATTTGTGGACTGTCATAAGGCTTTTGAAACATTACTTCACAAGAGACTATGACAAAAGGCAGAGGAGCAGACTAGAATAACAGGGATTGCGCTTCAGTGGATCAAGGAGTATTTAACAAGAGGGTAACGACGATGAATTCTTGACAAAGATGCATCAAAATAGTGTGATATGCATATTCTGTTTAGCGTCAGTGCTGGATCAGTAGCATTTCCTGTGCACTTGAACAACATTACAGAAAAAATAGTCGGGGTTTTCAGTCCGGTTGGAGATTCCAAAAGTTAGGTTGAACCCTTAATAAAATTCCCATAGAAATAATTTTGGTGTCATCTGGTATGAAAATATATCCTGAATCACATATATAAAATCTCTATCATTTCGTTTCTGGGAAATGTCATTACAAAGATTCAAAATAATACCATTAGTTCGAACATGGTTCTAGTAGCGACAGAGATTCTGAAACAGCTGCTGAAGTAGCTGAAGAACACAACTGTTCTATCATTACATAAGACTCACCTGTGCTCGATATGGAATAACTGAAGGAATTAGAAAAACTCTTGAATGTTGTCATTGATCTCATCATCCCTCTAGATGCCGCTGCTGAATTATCAGTGCTTGTTTCACTACATGATGCTGTAGGCAGTATGGAAATATTATTACAGGAAAACTGTGGATACATTATTTAGCATAAGTAAGTGCGATAAAGGAGGTCCTATGAGAGACTAGGACTCCGTGAGGATCATTTGGCTACCATGGGCAAACTACTGAATGTTTTTGGCTGCAAAAAAGCATATCAACGATTTATTTATTTATTTATTTATTTATTTATTTAGTAATTTTAGCATACATACAGAGGTACAAAAAAATACAGGTAAGAGCAGCATGCCAAAGCCACTTATATGCATAGCATTACGGGCTGGCTTAAAATTAACTTAAGATTAACTAAGCAATGATGAAATCAGTGATAAGACATTATTGTAAACAGATAACTATAAAGCACAAATGAGTATTACAAAGACAGGTCAAATGGTTGCTTGCATTGTTATACATTCAGTCGTATGGAGTATTCTGTTAGGTAGTGTATTTAAAAAAATAACAAAGTTAGATTGGGTCCTAGGTTTAACATTTATGTGATATAATTGTGAGTAACATATAGGATATACAATTTATAAGGTTCAGTTATTCAGTATTTATTTGGTTTTGAGTGAGTAAGTGATCTTTGAGAAGAGACTTGAATTTATAAACAGGTAGTGTTTCTTTTATATTTACAGGTAATGAATTCCAGATTTTAGGGCCTTTTATGTGCATTGAGTTTTTGCATAGCGTGGATGCTGAAAGTGATCGTCCATCTCTCTAAATGAAACTGCCTTGCTTGTGTTTATGGCAGCATAAGACATTTGCTGAGGAAAACTATCATATATTGGGAAGGAGTGAGAGATTTTGGAATGTACTTTAGACTGGCCTTATAAACTAATTAGTCATGAATACATTTTCCCAAAGTCATGGGAGCCTCACTAGAGGGAGATGCATGCCTGAAAGTTTTCAGCAACACTGCACGCATTAGTAGAAGTTCACAAGCCATGTCATCACTGACGGCCAGACAACACATTACAAGCTCTCTGCATAAGTAATTTGGGATAGTAGGACCGGAGTATACTACGAGCGATAAAAAATCATGGACCGGTTCCACAAGTATAATCCATTGGATAGCGGATTTAATGAACTTGGATCTCTGGCTAGTGATATGACAGCTACACAAAGCGAAGGTATAAAGTGTGATGAAAGTGAGAGAGTGGACCTTGAGATACAGAGCAATATGGAGAATAAATCTGCCACTTGTACACATCAAGAGCAGTCAATGTGTACACATAATCATTTAAAAACGGAAGAAAAGTAAACAAATGGATCAAACTGACCCATCAATTTTATTCATGCTGTATGTAACACCAGCAAAGAGAGTGGATGATGATATTCTTTTCTACTGTATATATGAAATAACAGCAATTTCTACTTCCCCCTTCAAGGATTATTATATTAGGATAGAAAAGTCCGAATTGGCGAGAACAATCCAAGTGGACTTGACAAACCTCAGGGCTTGGTGAGTCTTCTTCAGGATGTGGAGTAACTTGCAATGGATCATTTAGGGCATCTGGGACCACTTACCAGGGGAGTCTGAATATAATAATATATAATAATATTTTTATTTCTACAAGTACATGTACAAGGTATACAGTCCTAGCTGACATCAATGACATACTACTATATAGAAAGCCGCTTGTTATGCTGAGCATTTCTGGCAAATTAGATCAATTTTGTCCCAGGATGCGACCCACACCAGTCGACTAACTCCCAGGTACCCATTTTATACTGATGGGTGAACAAGGACAGCAGGTGTCTTATGGAAACACATCCTAATCTTTTCTTGGTCCACTTACCCAGGTCATCCTGGACTATTTACCCGAGGCGTCCTGGACCACTTACCCGGGGAATCCTGGACCACTTACCCGAGGTATCCTGGATCATTGACCCGGGAAGTCCTCGACCATTTACCCAGGGCGTCCTGGATCACTTACCCGGGTTGTCCTGGACCACTTACCCGACGTGAACTGGATCACTTACCCCAGATGTTCTCTTACAGTCAGGATATTCTTGCAGGATCGTTTTATAATGCAAAAGTGAGAAAAACGTTGAGTTTTCCTTCCCGCTGCGAATATTTGTATTTCAGGGAAATAGGCTGTGTGTTTTTTTCTAGTGTATATTTCTTGGTACTACCGCAGGAGTGTGTGTTAGTTACCATTTTGTCCTAGGCACATGTCGATTAGACACTAGGCCTGTTGTATTTGCGAGTGTGCGTGTGTGTGTGTGTGTGTGTGTGTGTGTGTGTGTGTGTGTGTGTGTGTGTGTGTGTGTGTGTGTGTGTGTGTGTGTGTGTACTCAGCTAATTGTACTCATCAAATTGTGGTTGCTGGGGTCGATTCATAGCTCCTGGCCCAGCCTCTTCACTGGTCGCTACTAGGTTACTCTCTCCCTACCCCATGAGCCTTATCATACCTCTTCTTGTGTGTGTGCGTGTGTGCGTGTGTGTGTGTGTGTGTGAGTGTGTATGTGTGTATGTGTGTATGTGTGCATGTGTGCATGTGTGTGTGTGTGTGTGTGTGTGTGTGTGTGTGTGTGTGTGTGTGTGTGTGTGTGTGTGTGTGTGTGTGTGTGTGTGTGTGTGACTGCCAGAGGCAGTCAAGTGTGTTTGAGCTCTGTCAAATTTCCTTTTTTTGACGGCCCCAGAGGGGCCACAGCCTGGAAAATAGGCGTGTGCGACCCGTAATATACACTCATTTAAAAACCAACATAAAGGAAATATCAGGGAACACTGAAGACATAAATATAGATTAAAATGTCAAGTGTAGAGTACCGTGCCTAAGCCAGTGCTGCAATAACGGCTGTTACTGTAATGGAGCCATTACAGGAAACTGATTGACTGAAAGAAAGCATAGATCAGTGAGAGGAAGTCAGTAAAATCAGGGACTCGCACAAATTCCAAGAGCCGGAAAAAAAAACTACTCTTGTTCAAAAGAGAAGAAAAATAAGATAAAATTAGGAGAGATAAGTGTTAAAATGGGAACCAGAGGGAACTAGCCCTAATAGCGTTCCCACACTATGCTGTCGTGTTATCACTATATTGAGGGGCTGTCTACCCATATACAGTAAGAAATGTTTGGTTGTGAACTAGTGTGAAGGAGAATAAATGAAAATACCTTGAAAATTGAGCTATAAAAAGTAAAAATAAATAAGTTGAGAGAGAGAGAGGCTTTGAGGATCGACAACTATTGATTTATACTCATAAGTGATATAGCGAGTGATGAGGGTGTTAACAGTAGCAGCCTCTCTACAACGAAAGCCAAACCAAGGCTGATCTGTAGGCTTCGTCACATATTGCCGGTGAGGGATGTGTTCTTGTTGTAGATTAAGGATGTGTCCAGTGAAGGCTTTCACTTAGTTATCAATATCCCCTTGGAGAAGAGCATTCCAATCGGTGGTGGTGAGCTCAGAGCAAAGGGCTGGCCAATTACCTCTTTCCCATAGCCTTGAGCATGTACTCACTGGAGCAAAGGAGAGAGAGATACATGATAATGTATACCTGGAAAATACTCGAGGGCTGATCCCAGATCTGCACACTGCCGTAATAACATACTGGAATGAGAAATATGGGAAGAAGTGCAAAATAAATCTTGTGAGGAGCATGGGTGCGGTGGGCCCAATAAGGGAACACTGTTAGGTAAGACACATATGCAACAGTTAGGTATCTTTATTTCGAAACGTTTCGCCTACACAGTAGGCTTCTTCAGTCGAGTACAGAAAAGTTGATAGAAGCAGAAGAGACTCGAAGACGATGTAATCAGTCCATCACCCTTAAAGTTTTGAGGTGGTCAGTCCCTCAGTCTGGAGAAGAGCATTGTTACAAAGTCTGGAACTGATTACATCGTCTTCAAGTCTCTTCTGCTTCTATCAACTTTTCTGTACTCGACTGAAGAAGCCTACTGTGTAGGCGAAACGTTTCGAAATAAAGATACCTAACTGTTGCATATGTGTCTTACCTAACAACCTGTCGGTATTTTATACCACTTTAATGTTCAAGGGAACACTGTATCAACATTCGTGGCCCCAGACTATTCAACATCTTACCAGAAGATATCAGAAACAAGGCTGGAACAAATGCAGAAGCCTTCAAGAGGAAACTGGACAAGCAGCGGGCCTCCAGCGCGGTTAACCAGGCAAGCACCACACAAGCCTAGCCCATGGCCGGGCTCTGAGAATAGTGAGACTCCCGAAATTCATCAAAGGTGAGTGTGTGTATGTGTGTGTGCGTAATCATCTATTTGTACTCACCTATTTGTAGTTACAGGGGTCGATTCACAGCTCCTGGCCCTACCTTTTCAATGGTCGCTACTAGGCACTCTCCCTCCCTGCTCCATGAGTAGTTCCGGGACTAGTTGCAAACCTTTGCATTTTCTCTAATTTCTTGACGTGCTTGACCAGGTGCGGATTCCAAACTGGTGCTGCGTACTCCAACATGGGCCTGACGTACAGTGTGTACAGAGTCTTAAAAGATTCTTACTGAGGTGCTGGAAAGCTATTAAGTTTGCCAAGCATCCATATGCTGCAGCAGTTATTTGGTAGATGTGCGCCTCAGCTGATGCGCTCGGTATTATGCTTACACCAAGATCCTTTTCCTTGAGTGAGGTTTGCAGTCTTTGGCCACCTAGCCTATACTCTGTCTGCCGTCTTCTTTGCCCTTTCCCGATCTTCATGACTTTACATTTGGTGGGGTTAAATTCCAGGAGCCAATTTCTCGATCAGGCTTGCAGCCTATCCAGGTCCCTTTGTAGTCCTGCCTGATCCTCGTCCGATTTAATTCTCCTCATTAACTTCATATCATCTGAAGTCTATCCCTTCTGGGATTGACCCCTATGGAACCCCGCTCGTCACAAGCGCTCACTCGGACAACTCATCACATTCCATGACTCATTGTTGCCTCTCTGTCAGGTATTCTCTGATCCATTGCAGTGCCTTGCCTGTTATGCGTGCCTGATCCTATAGCTACTGATCTAATCTCTTGTGATGAACTGTGTCGACGGCCTTCTTGCAGTCCAAGAAAATGCAGTCTACCAACCCCTCTCCTCATGTTTTACTTCTGTTACCTTGTCATAAAACTTCAGTAGGTTCGTGACAGGATTTCCCTCTCCTGAAACTACGCTGTTTGTTATTCATAAGCTTGTTCCTTTGTAGGTGCTCCACCACACTCCTCCTGATATTCTTCTCCATGACTTTGCATACTATACGTCAGTGACACAGGTCTGTAGTTTAATATCTCATGTCTGTCTTCTTTCCCGAAAATTAGGACTATATTTGAAGTCTTCCATACCTCAGGTTGTTGTCAGGTTTCAATGAATGTGTTGAAGATCGTTGTTAGTGCCACACACAGCATCTCTGCTCCTTCTCAAAGGACCAACAGAGAGATGTTATCCTATGAAATATCAAGCTCACGTAGCAGCTTCTTCACCTCGTCCTCGGTTGCGTATATTTCATCCAGCACTTGTTGGTATATCCCGTGTGTGTGTACTCACCTAGTTGCACCTAGTTGAGGTTGCAGGGGTCGAGTCCAAGCTCCTGGCCCCACCTCTTCACTGGTCGCTACTAGGTCACTCTCCCTGAACCGTGAGCTTTATCATACCTCTGCTTAAAGCTATGTATGGATTCTGCCTCCACCACATCGCTTCCCAAACTATTCCACTTCCTGACTACTCTGTGGCTGAAGAAATGCTTCCTAACATCCCTGTGATTCATGTGTGTCTTCAACTTCAAGCTGTGTCCCCTTGTTGCTGTGTCCCATCTCTGGAACATCCTGTCTTTGTCCACCTCGTCAATTCCTCTCAGTATTTTGAATGTCGTTATAATGTCCCCGCTATCTCTCCTGTCCTCCAGTGTCGTCAGGTTGATTTCCCTTAGCCTCTCTTAGCTCTGGGACTAGTCTTGTTGCAAACCTTTGCACTTTCTCTAGTTTCTTTACATGCTTGGCTAGGTGTGGGTTCCAAACTGGTGCCGCATACTCCAATATGGGCCTAACGTACACGGTGTACAGGGTCCTGAACGATTCCTTATTAAGATGTCGGAATTCTGTTCTGAGGTTTGCCAGGCGCCCATATGCTGCAGCAGTTATTTGGTTGATGTGTGCTTCAGGAGATGTGCCTGGTGTTATACTCACCCCAAGATCTTTTTCCTTGAGCGAGGTTTGTAGTCTCTGGCTCCATAGACTGTACTCCGTCTGCGGTCTTCTTTGCCCTTCCCCAATCTTCATGACTTTGCACTTGGTAGGGTTGAACTCCAGGAGCCAATTGCGGGACCAGGTCCGCAGCCTGTCCAGATCCCTTTGTAGTTCTGCCTGGTCTTCGATCGAATGAATTCTTCTCATCAACTTCACGTCATCTGCAAACAGGGACACTTCGGAGTCTATTCCTTCCGTCATGTCGTTCATAAATACCAGAAACAGGACTGGTCCTAGGACTGACCCCTGTGGGACCCCGCTGGTCACAGGTGCCCACTCTGACACCTCGCCACATACAATGACTCGCTGCTGTCTTCCTGACAAGTATTCCCTGATCCATTGTAGTGACTTCCCTGTTATCCCTGCTTGGTCCTCCAGTTTTTGCACTAATCTCTTGTGTGGAACTGTGTCAAACGCCTTTTTGCAGTCCAAGAAAATGCAATCCACCCACCCCTCTTTCTCTTGTCTTACTGCTGTCACCATGTCATAGAACTCCAGTAGGTTTGTGACACAGGATTTCCCGTCCCTGAAACCATGTTGGCTGCTGTTGATGAGATCATTCCTTTCTAGGTATTCCACCACACTTCTCCTGATAATCTTCTCCATGACTTTGCATACTATACATGTCAGTGACACTGATCTGTAGTTTAGTGCTTTATGTCTGTCTCTTTTTAAAAGATTGGGACTACATTTTTTGTCTTCCATGCCTCAGGCAGTCTCCCTGTTTCGATAGATGTATTGAATATTGTTGTTAGGGGTACACAAAGCGCCTCTGCTCCCTCTCGCAGGACCCATGGAGAGATGTTATCCGGCCCCATGGCCTTTGAGGTATCTAGCTCACACAGAAGCCTCTTCACTTCTTCCTCGGTTGTGTGTACTGTGTCCAGCACTTGATGGTATGCCCAACCTCTCCGTCTTTCTGGAGCCCCTTCTGTCTCCTCTGTGAACACTTCTTTGAATCTCTTGTTGAGTTCTTTACATACTTCACGGTCATTTTTTGTTGTCTCTCCTCCTTCCTTTCTTAGCCTGATTACCTGGCCCTTGACTGTTGTTTTCCTCCTGATGTGGCTGTATAACAGCTTCGGGTCATATTTGGCTTTCGCTGCTATGTCGTTTTCATATTGTCGTTGGGCCTCCCTTCTTATCTGTGCATATTCATTTCTGGCTCTACGACTGCTCTCCTTATTCTCCTGGGTCCTTTGCTTTCTATACTTCTTCCATTCCCTAGCACGCTTGGTTATTGCTTCCCTACACCTTTGGGTGAACCATGTGCTCATCCTGGCTTTTTCATTATTCCTGTTACCCTTGGGTACAAACCTCTCCTCAGCCTCCTTGCACAATGTTGTTACATATTCCATCATCTCATTAACTGGCTTCCCTGCCAGTTCTCTGTCCAATTGAACCCCGTTCAGGAAGTTCCTCATTCTTGTGTAGTCCCCTTTCTTGTAGTTTGGCTTCATTTCTCCTGGCCTTCCTGCTTCCCCCTCCACTTGTAGCTCTACTGTGTATTCGAAGCTTAAAACCACATGATCGCTGGCCCCAAGGGGTCTTTCATATGTGATGACCTCAATATCTGCACTACTCAAGGTGAATACTAAGTCCAGTCTTGCTGGTTCATCTTCTCCTCTCTCTCTTGTAGTGTCCCTTACGTGTTCGTACATGAAGTTTTCCAGTACCACCTCCATCATATTAGCCCTCCAAGTATCTTGGCCCCCATGTGGCTCCAAGTTCTCCCAATCGATCTCCTTGTGGTTAAAGTCACCCATGATCAGGAGCTTTGCCCTGCATGCAAGAGCTCTTCTGGCCACTGCAGCCAGTGTGTCAACCATCGTTCTATTGCTCTCGTCATACTCTTGCCTTGGCCTCCTGATGTTCTGTGGTGGGTTATACATCACTGCAATTACCACCTTGGGACCTCCAGAGTGAAGCGTTCCCGCTATGTAATCGCTTGTTTCTTCGCTGTCTCCTCTCTCCAGCTCATCAAAATTCCATCGGTTTTTGATCAGCAGTGCCACTCCTCCACCCCCTCCCCCTGTTCCCTCTGTCTTTCCTCAGGATCTGGTATCCCGTTGGAAAGATGGCATCTGTTATCATACATGTAAGCTTAGATTCTGTGAGAGCTATGATATCCGGTGATGCCTCTTTGACTCTTTCGTGCCACTCCTCCCACTTATTTGTTATTCCATCAGCGTTTGTTTACCATACCTTCAGTTTCATTTCCAACACTGTGGTTTGGGGGGGCCTGTGAGGGTGGGAGACCTGGTAGCATACTGTGGGATTCTATGGTTGGGTGTTGGGTGTAAGCTGTGAGTATGGATTGTAGTTTGTGTTGGGATGGTGTGATAGGTATGGGGTTCTGAGGATAGTTCTGTGTGTGCTTGCCCTTGCTGCTCTGTCCTGCTCTGATTGACCTCTGCTGGTTCCATCCTTGTCTCCTTGTGTGTGTGTGTGTGTGTGTGTGTGTGTGTGTGTGTGTGTGTGTGTACTCACATCCTTGTGGTTACAGGGGTCGATACTCAGCTCCTGGCCCCGCCTCTTCACTGAACGCTACTAGGTCCTCTCTCTCCCTGCTCCATGAACTTTATCATAACTCGTCTTAAAGCTATGCATGGTTTCTGTCTCCACTACATCACTTGGTAGCCTGTTCTACTTCCTGACAACTCTATGACTGAAGAAATACTTCCTAACATCCTTTTGACTCATCTGAGTCTCCAATTTCAAAGTGTGACTCCTTGTTTGTGTCCCCTCTCTGGAACATCATGTCTCTGTCCACCTCGTCTATTATACGCAGTATTTTGCATGTCGTTATCATGTCTCCCCTATCCCTCCTGTCATCCAGTGTCGCCAGGCCGATTTCCCTTAACCTTCCTGCATAGGACTTTACCCTTAGCTCTGGAACTAACCTTGTCGCAAACCTTTGCATTTTCTCTAATTTCTTGACGTGCTTGACCTGGTGCTGCATACTCCATTATGGGCCTGACGTATACGGTGTACAGTGTCTTAAACGATTCCTTACTACGGTATCGAAACGTTATTCTCAGGCTTTCCAGGCGCCCATATGCTGCAGTAGTTATCTGATTGATGTGTGCTTCCGGAGACGTGCTGGGTGTTATGCCCACCCTAAGGTCCTTCTCCTTGACTGAGGTTAGCAGCCATTGGCCACCTAGCCTATACTCTGTCTGCGGTCTTCTTTGCTCTTCCCCGATCTTCTTTACTTTGCATTTGGCGGGGTTAAATTCGAGAAGCCAGTGCTGGACCAGGTGTCCAGCCTGTCCAGGTCTCTTCGAAGTCCTGCCTGATCCTCATTTGATTTTATTTTCCTCATTAACTTCACATCATCTGCGAACAGAGACACTTCTGAGTCTATCCCTTACATCATGTCATTCACATATACCAAAAATAGCACCTGTCCTAGGATCGACCCCTGTGGGACCCCGCTCGTCACAAGTGCCCACTGTGATACCTCATCACGTTCCATGACTCGCTGTTGCCTCCCTCCCAGTCAGGTATTATCTGATCCATTGCAGTGCCCTTCCTGTTATACGCGCCTGATCCTCTAGCTTCTGTATTAATCTCTTGTGAGGAACTGTGTCGAAGGCCTTCTTGAAGTCCAGAAAAATACAATCAACCCACCCCACTCTCTCGTCTCTTACTTCTGTTACTTTATCATAAAACTCCAGAGTGTTTGTGACACAGGATTTGCCTTCCATGAATCCGTGCTGGTTGTCGTTTATACTCTTGTTCCGTTCCCGGTGCTCCACCACTCTCCTCCTGATAATCTTATCCATGACTCACACACACACACACAATATGTGTGTGTGTGTGTGTGTGTGTGTGTGTGTGTGTGTGTGTGTGTGTTGTGTGATATTTATGTCACATTCGCTGTGCAAAATCTGAAATATTCGTCATTTATAAAATCAGTTGAACAAGTGAGGATGGGAAAGTTGTGTTGATGTTTAGTGGGGAAATTTGAGTCAAGGTTGACAGAATATAAACGAGTACCACTTGTTGGTGATTGAATAGCTTAAAGAGACACTGTCTGCATCCTCTCACAGACCTGCGTTGTCGCTCTCACACACCTGTGTGTTCTTTCTCATGCACCTGTGAGCTCTGTCTCTCAGACCTATATGTGTGTTCTGTTTCACAAACCCATTTACTCTCATGCATAAGTGTGCTTCTCACACACACACACACACACACACACACACACACGCACACGCACGCACACACACAAACACACACACACACACACATACACACACACACACACACACACACACACACAAACACTAACACACACACACATATATATATATATATATATATATATATATATATATATATATAATATATGATATATATATATAGAGATATATACACGCACACACACACACACACGCATACACGAACACATATGCACACACACACACACACACACACACACACACACGCATACACGAACACATATACACACACACACACACACACACACACACACACACACAAGGTGGTAATAACAGTGATGTACAACCCACCACAGAACATCAGGAGGCCAAGGCAAGAGTATGACGAGAGCAATAGAACGATGGTTGACACACTGGCTGCAGGGGCCAGAAGAGCTCATGCATGCAGGGCAAAGCTCCTGATCATGGGTGACTTTAACCACAAGGAGATCGATTGGGAGAACTTGGAGCCACATGGGGGCCAAGATACATGGAGGGCTAAGATGATGGAGGTGGTACTGGAAAACTTCATGTGCCAACACGTAAGGGACACTACAAGAGAGAGAGGAGAGGATGAACCAGCAAGACTGGACTTAGTATTCACCTTGAGTAGTGCAGATATTGAGGTCATCATATATGAAAGACCTCTTGGGGCCAGCGATCATGTGGTTTTGAGCTTCGAATACACAGTAGAGCTACAAGTGGAGGGGGAAGCAGGAAGGCCAGGACGAATGAAGCCAAACTACAAGAAAGGGGACTACACGGGAATGAGGAACTTCCTGAACGGGGTTCATTGGCACAGAGAACTGGCAGGGAAGCCAGTTAATGAGATGATGGAATATGTAGCAACAATGTGCAAGGAGGCTGAGGAGAGGTTTGTTCCCAAGGGTAACAAGAATAATGAAACAGTTAGGATGAGCCCATGGTTCACCCAAATGTGCAGGGAGGCAAAAACCAAGCATGCTAGGGAATGGAAGAAATATAGAAGGCAAATGACCCAGGAGAATAAGGAGAGCAGTCGTAGAGCCAGAAATGAATATGCACAGATAAGAAGGGAGGCCCAACGACAATATGAAAACGACATAGCAGGGAAAGCCAAATCTGACCAGAAGCTGTTATACAGCCACATCAGGAGGAAAACAACAGTCAAGGACCAGGTAATCAGGCTAAGGAAGGTAGGAGGAGAGACAACAAGAAATGACAGTGAAGTATGTAAGGAACTCAACAAGAGATTCAAAGAAGTGTTCACAGACGAAACAGAAGGGGCTCCAGCAAGACGGAGAGGTGGGGCACACCACCAAGTGCTGGACACAGTACACAGAACCGAGGAAGAAGTGAAGAGGCTTCTGAGTGAGCTAGATACTTCAAAGGCAATGGGGCCGGATAACATCTGTCCATGGGTCCTGAGAGAGAGAGCAGAGGCGCTATGTGTACCCCTAACAATAATATTCAATACATCTATCGAAACAGTGAGATTGCCTGAGGCATGGAAGACAACAAATGTAGTCCCAATCTTTAAAAAAGGAGACAGACATGAAGCACTAAACTACAGATCAGTGTCACTGATATGTATAGTATGCAAAGTCATGGAGATGATTATCAGGAGAAGTGAGGTGGAACACCTAGAAAGGAATGATCTCATCAACAGCAGCCAACATGGTTTCAGGGATGGGAAATCCTGTGTCACAAACCTACTTGAGATCTATGACATGGTGACAGCAGTAAGACAAGAGAAAGAGGGGTGGGTGGATTGCATTTTCTTGGACTGCAAGAAGGCGTTTGACACAGTTCCACACAAGAGATTAGTGCAAAAACTGGAGGACCAAGCAGGGATAACAGGGAAGTCACTACAATGGATCAGGGAATACTTGTCAGGAAGACAGCAGCGAGTCATGGTATGTGACGAGGTGTCAGAGTGGGCACCTGTGACCAGCGGGGTCCCACAGGGGTCCGTCCAAGGACCAGTGCTGTTTCTGGTATTTGTGAACGACATGAGGGAAGGAATAGACTCCGAAGTGTCCCTGTTTGCAGATGACGTGAAGTTGATGAGAAGTATTCACTCGATCGAAGACCAGGCAGAACTACAAAGGGATCTGGACAGGCTGCAGACCTGGTCCCGCAATTGGCTCCTGGAGTTCAATCCCACCAAGTGCAAAGTCATGAAGATTGGGAAAGGGCAAAGAAGACCTCCGACGGAGTACAGTCTAGGGGGCCAGAGACTACAAACCTCACTCAAGGAAAACGATTTTGGGGTGAGTATAACACCAGGCACATCTCCTGAAGAGCACATCAACCAAATAACGGCTGCAGCATATGGGCGCCTAGCAAACCTCAGAACAGCATTCCGACATCTTAATAAGGAATCGTTCAGGACCCTGTACACCGTGTACGTTAGGCCCATATTGGAGTATGCGGCACCAGTTTGGAACCCACACCTAGCCAAGCACGTAAAGAAACTAGAGAAAGTGCAAAGGTTTTCAACAAGACTAGTCCCAGAGCTAAGAGGTATGTCCTACGAGGAGAGGTTAAGGGACGAAATTGGAGGACAGGAGATATAGGGGGAACATGATAACGACATACAAAATACTGAGAGGAATGGACAAGGTGGACAAAGACAGGATGTTCCAGAGATTGGACACAGTAACAAGGGGACACAGTTGGAAGCTGAAGACACAGATGAATCACAGGGATGTTAGGAAGTATTTGTTCAGCCACAGAGTAGTCAGTAAGTGGAATAGTTTGGGAAGCGATGTAGTGGAGGCAGGATCCATACATAGCTTTAAGCAGAGGTATGATAAAGCTCAAGGTTCAGGGAGAGTGACCTAGTAGCGATCAGTGAAGAGGCGGGGCCAGGAGCTCGGACTCGACCCCTGCAACCACAAATAGGTGAGTACAAATAGGTGAGTACACACACACACACTCACACACACACACACACACACGCACACACACACACACACACACACACACACACACACATACACACACACACACACACACACAGTGGAGAGAGTAGCAGGAATAGGCTGGGAAAAACCAAACTACAAAAGGGGGAACTACTCAGGCATGAGGAACTTCCTTCAAGACATTCAGTGGGAGAGGGAACTGACAGGAAAACCAGTACAAGAAATGATGGACTATGTAGCAACAAAATGCAAGGAGGCAGAGGAGAGGTTTGTTCCCAAGGGAAACAGAAATAATGGGAAGAACAGAACGAGTCCTTGGTTCACCCAAAGGTGTAGGGAGGCAAAAACTAGGTGTACTAGAGAATGGAAAAGGTACAGAAGACAGAGAACTCAGGAAAATAAAGAAATCAGCCGAAGAGCCAGAAACGAATATGCACAGATAAGAAGGGAGGCTCAGAGACAATATGAAAATGACATAGCATCAAAAGTAAAGACTGACCCGAAGCTGTTGTACAGCCACATCAGGAGGAAAACAACAGTCAAGGACCAGGTAATCAGACTGAGGAAGGGTGATGGGGAATTCACAAGAAACGACCGAGAGGTATGTCAGGAGCTCAACACAAGATTTAAAGAGGTATTTACAGTGGAAACCAGTAGGACTCCAAGAAATCAGAACAGGGGGGCACACCAGCAAGTGCTGGATGAGGTACATATAACCAAGGAGGAGGTGAAGAAGCTGCTATGCGAACTTGACACCTCAAAGGCGGTGGGACCAGACAACATCTCTCCATGGGTCCTTAAAGAGGGAGCAGAGATATTGTGTGAGCCATTAACAAAGATCTTCAACACATCATTTGAAACTGGGCAACTCCCTGAGGTATGGAAAATGGCAAATGTAGTCCCAATTTTTAAAAAGGGAGACAGACATGAGGCACTAAACTACAGACCTGTATCTCTAACGTGTATAGTATGCAAGGTCATGGAGAAGATCATCAGGAGGAGAGTGGTGGGGCACCTGGAAAGAAACAAGTGTATAATTGACAACCAGCACGGTTTCAGGGAAGGAAAATCCTGTGTCACAAACCTACTAGAGTTTTATGACAAGGTGACAGAAGTAAGACAAGAGAGAGAGGGGTGGATCGACTGCGTATTTTTGGACTGCAAGAAGGCTTTCGACACAGTTCCTCACAAGAGGTTACTGCAAAAGCTAGAGGACCAGGCACACATAACAGGAAAGGCACTGCAATGGATCAGAGAATATCTGACAGGGAGGAAACAACGAGTCATGGTACGCGACGAGGTGTCAGAGTGGGCGCCTGTGACAAGCGGGGTTCCACAGGGGTCAGTCCTAGGACCTGTGCTGTTCTTGGTATACGTGAACGACATAACGGAAGGGATAGACTCAGAAGTGTCCTTGTTTGCAGACGATGTGAAGTTAATGAGAATAATCGAATCGGACGAGGATCAGGCAGGACTACAAAGAGATCTGGACAGGCTACAAGCCTGGTCCAGCAACTGGCTCCTTGAATTTAACCCTGCCAAATGCAAAGTCATGAAGATTGGGGAAGGGCAAAGAAGACCGCAGACACAATATAGTTTAGATGGCCAAAGACTGCAAACCTCACTAAAGGAAAAAGATCTGGGGGTGAGTATAACACCGAGCATATCTCCTGAGGCGCACATCAATCAGATAACTGCTGCAGCATACGGGCGCCTGGCAAACCTACGGATAGCGTTCCGATACCTCAGTAAGGATTCGTTTAAGACTCTGTACACCATCTACGTCAGGCCCATACTGGAGTATGCAGCACCAGTTTGGAATCCACACCTAGTCAAGCACGTCAAGAAATTAGAGAAAGTGCAAAGGTTTGCAACAAGACTAGTCCCAGAGCTACGGGGATTGTCCTATGAAGAAAGGTTGAGGGAAATCGGCCTGACGACACTGGAGGCCAGGAGGGTCAGGGGAGACATGATAACGACATATAAAATACTGCGCGGAATAGACGAGGTGGACAAAGACGGGATGTTCCAGAGATGGGACACAGACACAAGAGGTCACAATTGGAAGTTGAAGACTCAGATGAATCAAAGGGATGTTAGGAAGTATTTCTTCAGTCATAGAGTAGTCAGGCCATGGAATAGCCTAGAAAGTGATGTGGTGGAGGCAGGAACCATACATAGTTTTAAGGCGAGGTATGATAGAGCTCATGGGGCAGGGAGAGAGAGGACCTAGTAGCAATCAGCGAAGAGGCGGGGCCAGGAGCTGTGACTCGACCCCTGCAACCACAAATAGGTGAGTACAAATAGGTGAGTACACACCCTCCACCACTTGACCCAAACACTAGACACAAACACGTACCACCCCTTCCCTAACCACCTCACCTTAGCCACCTACCCCTCCCCCAAACCACCTAACCCCTCCCCAAACCGTCTAACCCCCGCCGAACAACCTCCCTCCCTCCAATAACCATCCTCCCCCTCCCCCATAACCATCCATCCCCTCTCTCCCCCAAACCATCTAACTCCCTCCCCCAACTATTTCTACCCCTCCAATTACCATCCTCCCCCTCCCCCACAACCATCCATCCCCTCTCCTAACCATCTATTCCCCTCCCCCTAACCAGGATGAGGACAAGGGGTTCCAAGGACGAATCTGAGAGAGAGGAATGGGAGATAGAGCTCAAAAAAAGGGAGGAAGACTGGGGAAGGAGACTAGATGAGCTGGAAAGGAAGATGGAAGAGAGGTTAGCAGCAGAATGCAGAAGGTGGAAGCAACAGGCCACAGAAGCAGAAATCAAGATAGAGAGATTAGAAGAGGAGCTGAGACATCTGAAACAGCACAGAGACAAAGATATTACAGAAGTAGCATCGGCAATGGCTACATCGAACACAGACAACAGGTCCGAAGGAAGCATGGAAACTAAACTGTATGCAGAGGTCCTGTCAAACTCACATGGGGCCAAAACAAAGACAGGGAGCACTCTAGGACAGAAAGAGAGGTTGGAAGACATCGAAGGAACTAGGACATGTGCAAGGACCTTACCAGATACCTGTGGGGGCCAGGAGCAGGTGAGCAGGAAGGATAAACCAAGAAGCATAGGGGCCATAACGAGGGAAGGGACTGAAGGAAGGAACACTCCACGGGAAGGAACTAAAACACATCAGAGGATGCAATGGGAGTCACAGTGGGAGGTGGAAAGGGAGAGATCCGTGTTTGTCTATGGGCTAGACGAAGCTAAAGGGGAAACTTATGATGAAAGAAAGCAGGAGGAGAAAAAAGCGATTGAAGACATCATGAAGGTGATAGGCGAGGGGGACATGACCCAGGTGGCAAATTTTCGGAGAATTGGGTGGTTCACAAAGAAAAGGAATCGGCCTCTCAAAGTAATTTTCAAGGCAGAATCAACCCGAACCATGATCCTGCAGGAGAAAGCACGGCTGAGAGGCAAGCAGGAGTTCCGGAGTGTGTACCTCGACCGAGACAGAACACAGGACGAAAGGAAGACAATGAAAGAGAGAGTTCAAAAACGAAAGGAGAAATGGGAGGAAATGAAAAAGGAGAGCAGAATAACCCAGGATCAAATGGAAGGACAAGTGCACCCCCCAGAAACACCTGCAGAAGGACTCCAGCCACGACACCCCCAAGTCAACTGAACAATCCAAACCAACCATCACACACCGATCCCTCTGTTTCCACCCCCCGCACCACAGTTACAGTATTAGAGCAGAAGTTGAAAGTTTGGTACACAAATGCAGATGGATTAACGAATAAACATGAGGAATGGCAAGAAAGAATCAATGAGAAGTCCCCAGACATCATAGCAGTTACAGAAACAAAACTCATGGAGACAATAACAGATGCAATCTTCCCACCAGGATACCAGATCATGAGGAAAGATAGAAGGGGCAGGGGGGGAGGTGGGGTTGCTCTGCTCGTAAAAAACAGATGGAAATTCGAGAAAATGGAAGGAATAGATGAGACGGGAGAAAGAGACTACATAGCAGGTACACTTCAGTCGGGGGAACACAAAGTGGTCATTGCAGTGATGTATAATCCACCACAGAACTGCAGGAGGCCAAGAGAGGAATATGAAGAGAGCAACAGAGCAATGGTGGACACACTTGCTGAGGTGGCAAGAAGAGCTCACTCCAGCAGAGCAAAGTTGCTGGTTATGGGGGATTTCAACCACAGGGAGATTGACTGGGAAAACCTGGAGCCACATGGGGGTCCCGAAACATGGAGAGCCAGGATGTTGGACGTGGTGCTGGAAAACCTCATGCACCAACATGTTAAGGACACTACCAGAGTGAGAGGGGAGGATGAACCAGCAAGATTGGACCTTGTGTTCACCCTGGGCAGCTCAGACATTGAGGACATCAAGTATGAGAGTCCCCTAGGAGCTAGCGACCACGTGGTTCTGTGCTTTGAATACATAGTAGAGCTGCAAGTGGAGAGAATAACAGGAGTAGAATGGGAAAAACCTGCCTATAAAAGAGGGGACTACATAGGGTTGAAGAACTTCCTGCGGGAGGTCCAGTGGGACAGAGAACTGGCAGGAAAGCCAGTAAATGAAATGATGGAATATGTAGCAACAAAATGCAAGGAGGCAGTGGAAAGGTTCATTCCCAAGGGCAACAGTAACAACGGGAAGACCAGAACAAGCCCCTGGTTTACCCGACGGTGTAAGGAGGCAAAAACAAAGTGCAATAGAGAATGGAAAAAGTACAGAAGGCAGAGAACACACGAAAATAGGGAGATCAGTCGCAGAGCCAGGAATGAGTACGCACAGGTAAGGAGGGAGGCCCAGCGACAGTATGAAAATGACATAGCATCGAGAATCAAGACTGACCCGAAACTGTTGTATAGCCACATCAGGAGGAAGACAACAGTCAAAGACCAGGTGATCAGATTAAGGACAGAAGGTGGAGAACTCACAAGATATGATCAGGAGGTATGTGAGGAGCTGAACAGGAGATTTAAGGAAGTTTTTACAGTAGAGACAGGAAGGGCTGTGGGAAGACAGAACAGAAGGGAACATCAAGAGGGAATATACCAACAAGTGTTGGATGACATACGAACAACTGAGGAGGAGGTGAAGAAGCTCTTAAGTGACCTTGACACCTCAAAGGCGATGGGACCGGACAACATCTCCCCATGGGTCCTTAGAGAAGGAGCAGAGATGCTGTGTGTGCCTCTAACCACAATCTTCAACACATCCCTTGAAACTGGGCAACTACCTGAGAAATGGAAGACAGCTAATGTAGTCCCCATATTTAAGAAAGGAAACAGAAACGAGGCACTAAACTACAGACCTGTGTCTCTGACATGTATCGTGTGCAAAGTCATGGAGAAGATTATCAGGAGGAGAGTGGTCGAACACCTGGAAAGGAACAAGATTATAAATGAAAACCAGCATGGGTTCATGGAAGGCAAATCTTGTATCACAAACCTCCTGGAGTTTTATGACAAGGTAACAGAAGTATGAGACGAGAGAGAGGGTTGGGTAGATTGCGTTTTCCTAGACTGCAGGAAGGCCTTTGACACAGTTCCCCACAAGAGATTAGTGCAGAAGCTGGAGGATCAGGCACACATAAAAGGAAGGGCACTGCAATGGATAAGGGAATACCTGACAGGGAGGCAGCAACGAGTCATGGTACGTGAAGAGGTTTCACAGTGGGCGCCTGTTACGAGCGGGGTCCCACAGGGGTCAGTTCTAGGACCAGTGCTATTTTTGATATATGTGAACGACATGATGGAAGGAATAGTCTCTGAAGTGTCCCTGTTCGCAGATGACGTGAAGTTGGTGAGAAGAATTAAATCGGACGAGGATGAGGCAGGACTGCAAAGAGACCTGGAGAGGCTGGACATGTGGTCCAGTAACTGGCTTCTCGAATTCAATCCAGCCAAATGCAAAGTCATGAAAATTGGGGAGGGGCAACGAAGACCGCAGACAGAGTATAGGCTAGGTGGACAAAGACTACAGACCTCACTCAGGGAGAAAGACCTTGGGGTGACCATAACACCGAGCACATCACCGGAGGCACACGTCAACCAAATAACCGCTGCAGCATACGGGCGCCTGGCAAACCTGAGAATAGCGTTCCGATACCTTAATAAGGAATCGTTCAAGACACTGTACACTGTGTATATTAGGCCCATACTGGAGTATGCAGCACCAGTCTGGAACCCACACCTGGTCAAGCACATCAAGAAGTTAGAGAAAGTACAAAGGTTTGCAACAAGGCTAGTCCCAGAGCTCAAGGGAATGTCGTACGAGGAAAAGTTAAGGGAAATCGGACTGACGACACTGGAGGACAGAAGGGTCAGGGGAGACATGATAACGACATACAAGATACTGCGGGGAATAGACAAGGTGGACAGAGATAGGATGTTCCAGAGAGGGGACACAGGGACAAGGGGTCACAACTGGAAGCTGAAGACTCAGACGAGTCACAGGGACGTTAGGAAGTATTTCTTCAGTCATAGAGTTGTCAGCAAGTGGAATAGCCTAGCAAGTGAAGTAGTGGAGGCAGGAACCATACATAGTTTTAAGAAGAGGTATGACAAAGCTCAGGAAGCAGAGAGAGAGAGGATCCAGTAGCGATCAGTGAAGAGGCGGGGCCAGGAGCTGAGTCTCGACCCCTGCAACCACAATTAGGTGAGTACACACACACACACACACACACACACACACACACACACACACACACACACACACTCACACACACACACTCACACACACACACACACACACACACAAACACACACACACACACACACACACACACACACACGCACACACACACACACACTCACACTCACACTCACACACACTCACACAAACTCACAGACACACACACACACACAAAGTGATATGACTTGCAGCTACTTAAGACTCTCTTAACTTCACTTTGCCAACTAATAATACACAACTTTTGCATGTTCCTCAAGGAGGATAATCCGCTCTTCATCATATCTGACTTATATACTTACACAATATTAAACTCAGGTACAGTTTTACTCTCCTGCAAGGCCTGGTTAATCACTAAGACAGATGAGTGCTGGCAATATTACGACCAGACTGTGTCTAGGCTCAGAGCTCCATGCATCCAGTTTAAGTCCCTTGCTCAGAATGATGAGCCTCGCTCTCTCTCGAATTGTATAATATGCAGGATGAGATCCTCAACCTCTCATTTTGGGCTCCTTCAGGTCATGGAGGTTTCTTCCTGAGCACTTGGAGTTGTTTTTTCTGAGGGTTGTTGAAGTTCCATAGTCTTTTGGGGTTATTTTCTCTCAGGTGGTGTTACTCTCGTCAAGTGAGGTTACTACTCATCAACTAGTGTTACGTAACCTCATGTGGGGTTACATCACCTAAGGAGGGGTTACTTCAACTCAGATGGTGTTGCATCTATATTTTGTTCCAAGTTGACTCATGTATAATTGAAGACATTATATTTATGGCCTTAATTAAGCCGGATTCCTATATGAATTCTTCTGATTGTCGTAAATGTAATCCACGCTGATGAACTGAGCCAAGTGCACCAAATGGGGAGTAGAATGAAATTATCTCTGAGGCACCCACACAATCGAATGTCCTCGCAACTTAAAGAAAGCCTAGTTCGCTAGGCTCAAGCTGTTTGTACGATTGTATGGTCAAATGGTTCAGAGCGTCGAGAATTTTCGCTCTTCCATGAGGAGGGATAAAAACAACTCGGGTTCGATTCTCCGGCTATCCGCAGTTTGTTATTGATTAAATACCACTTGTTCGTGGTTAAAATAATATATATATATATATATATATATATATATATATATATATATATATATATATATATATATATAAGGCTAAAGAGTTTTTTGTGGCATTTATGGATTTGGAAAAAGCGTATGACAGGTTGGATAGGGGGGCAATGTGGCAGATGTTGCAGGTGTATGGTGTAGGAGGTAGGTTACTGAAAGCAGTGAAGAGTTTTTACGAGGATAGTGAGGCTCAAGTTAGAGTATGTAGGAAAGAGGGAGATTATTTCCCAGTAAAAGTAGGCCTTAGACAAGGATGTGTGATGTCACCGTGGTTGTTTAATATATTTATAGATGAAGTTGTAAGAGAAGTAAACGCGAGGGTCTTGGCAAGAAGCGTGGAGTTAAAAGATAAAGAATCACACATAAAGTGGGAGTTGTCACAGTTGCTTTTTGCTGATGACACTGTGCTCTTGGGAGATTCTGAAGAGAAGTTGCAGAGGTTGGTGGATGAATTTGGTAGGGTATGCAAAAAAAAAAAAATTAAAAGTGAATACAGGAAAGAGTAAGGTTATGATGATAACAAAAAGATTAGGTGATGAAAGATTGGATATCAGATTGGAGGGAGAGAGTATGGAGGAGGTGAATGTATTCAGATATTTGGGAGTGGACGTGTCAGCGGATGGGTCTATGAAAGATGAGGTGAATCATAGAATTGATGAGGGGAAAAGGGTGAGCGGTGCACTTAGGAGTCTGTGGAGACAAAGAACTTTGTCCTTGGAGGTAAAGAGGGGAATGTGTGAGAGTATAGTTTTACCAACGCTCTTACATGGGTGTGAAGCATGGGTGATGAATGTTGCAGCGAGGAGAAGGCTGGAGGCAGTGGAGATGTCATGTCTGAGGGCAATGTGTGGTGTGAATATAATGCAGAGAATTCGTAGTTTGGAAGTTAGGAGGAGGTGCGGGATTACCAAAACTGTTGTCCAGAGGGCTGAGGAAGGGTTGTTGAGGTGGTTCGGACATGTAGAGAGAATGGAGCGAAACAGAATGACTTCAAGAGTGTATCAGTCTGTAGTGGAAGGAAGGCGGGGTAGGGGTCGGCCTAGGAAAGGTTGGAGGGAGGGGGTAAAGGAGGTTTTGTGTGCGAGGGGCTTGGACTTCCAGCAGGCATGCGTGAGCGTGTTTGATAGGAGTGAATGGAGACAAATGGTTTTAATACTTGACGTGCTGTTGGAGTGTGAGCAAAGTAACATTTATGAAGGGATTCAGGGAAACCGGCAGGCCGGACTTGAGTCCTGGAGATGGGAAGTACAGTGCCTGCACTCTGAAGGAGGGGTGTTAATGTTGCAGTTTAAAAACTGTAGTGTAAAGCACCCTTCTGGCAAGACAGTGATGGAGTGAATGATGGTGAAAGTTTTTCTTTTTCGGGCCACCCTGCCTTGGTGGGAATCGGCCAGTGTGTTAATAAAAATAAAAAGTATATATATATATATATATATATATATATATATATATATATATATATATATATATATATATATATATATATCTATATATATATATATATATATATATATAGGTAGGTAGCACCTCTGGAACTGGACTGGAGACCCTCAGAGAAAAAATACAATATGAAGGATAACAACATAAATGACATCTCAGAACCTACTTCTCAAATACTTCATCCAGCTCCCCAGCGGTGGGCCGCGTGCCCAGAATGCTGCAGGCATTTTTCTCCCTGGATAGCAACACTGACATTCTGAAACAGGAAGCTGGCCGCTCTGTGATCCTTGGTTTCCATGATGAGTTTTTCACCCAGCTCTTTGAGAAACACACTTTCCCCATGCTCCAAGGGTCTCCCAACCCTCCTGGGATGAAGTTATAGCAAGAGGGCAGGATTTTATATTTTTATATTTTCTGGGTCTCCCTGTAACTGGCGGCTCCACCCCGTTCAGCTTCAGAGTATGGTAAGTAGGTGTCTGCCAACATGGCAGCACAGGTGTAGTTCCAAGAAATCTGCTTACCATCCTTCCAGGGTAGCATAGTGACTCCATCTAGACGATTTTGACTTACGTCGGACCTCAGTACTTGGGGTTTCTATTCAGCTAGGCAACAGGCGTGGTGCACTGATATAAAAATCGCTTGCAAGGCCAGAACATACAGGAGGAGATTGAAATAGCTTGTATCCATGCTTGAGACTCACTGACGTGCCCGAGCTGAGAAAGAAATATGGCTTGTGAACCAGGCTGCCCAGTCTATGTGGCATTTGTGTGGCCGAGTGGGCTAGAGCGCTGCCTGGGAATCTTGACCGTCCCCAGTACTAGTTTCGAATCCTGCTGACTGCGATCTTTATATATATATATATATATATATATATATATATATATATATATATATATATATATATATATATATATATATATATATATATATAGGAGTACGCAGATCCTCCCAGATTGCTCTACCAGCTTTCCTATCCTCTTCCATTGCATCAAACGAGTTGATAAGACAAATTCTTCCTGACACCCTCAGTGACTCAGCAGGAATAGAAGACCCTAGCTATGCCAGTGCCATCACCGAATGGGAGACTCTTGCTGCTCCAGAACCAAACCCTAGTGCAGCACTGGCTCACAAACAGTCAAGCTGGGATGGCCCAATTGCTGAAAAGGTGCTTGCCAACATGCTCAGGGCTGCAACATCAGATAGGGAGATTGGTCGTCTCCAGACTGTGAGTGCACCTCACTCCGGGGACTTCAAACAGTTCCCATATCGGCAATGGGAACGCGACTCGACCCGAAGACCCTCCGTATTGCAGTGGCTATGCGCCTTGCTGCCCCAATTCACACAGAATATATGTGTATTTGCGGCGAAGTGCAAGCAGACCAATACGGTCTACATGGTCTTAACTGTTCCAAAACCAAGGGCTGGCATGCAAGACACCATGAGGTCAACGACATCATTAAGAGAACCGTTGCTACAGCTGGATGCCCTGCCGAGAGGGAGCCCCGATCACTTGCAGCAAACAATACCCACAACCCAGCAAACCGCCCCGACGGGATCACCATCTATCCTTGGAAGAATGGCAAGCTCTTAGCATGGGACTATACCTGTGTGTCCACACTGGCTGACACCTATATCCATCACAGTGTGGGGCGACAGGGAGGAGCTGCTGACCACAGGGAGGAGTACAAAATCAGCAAGTACAGGGACATTAGCCAACAGTATCAATTTGTCCCAGTGGGATCAGAGACCTTGGGATCATGGGGAAAAAATGCCACACGTTTCCTTAAAGAATTGGGTTCCAGACTCATCGACACCACCAGGAACCCAAGGGCAGCCACTTTCATGTTCCAGCGCCTCAGCGTCGCCATCCAGAGGGGAAATGCTTGCTGCATACTTGGCTCACGTCCAGCCTCGGAGGAGCTGGAGGAAATTCATGATCTTTGATACATTGCGCCATTGTATTCATGTTTATGTTTTTTTCTGTAAATGTATTTTGTTTATTAATAAACGTTCACATAGAATAAAAAATATATAGGGGGTGGTAGAAGAAAATATTCAAACAGCTCCTGGGAGAACCTTGAGTTTTCCCTGAGGTACGTTTATTGTCTTGTCTTCTCTGAGGATGAGGGTCCCCATTCCAGCTATAGAGGTGGTACTTCCCTATATATTTAATTATATATATATATATATATATATATATATATATATATATATATATATATATATATATATATATATATATATATATATATATATATATATTCGGAACAAGCCACATGGGGATTTAAATTACTTTAGATCTTATGCATTCTCGTGCGCTGTCAGAAGCAATACAATGTTGCAAGGCAGCAACAGAGAGAGAGAGAGGGGGTAAATTCTCTGATGCAAGACAGAAGGTAGCAGTAACCCATGTCACAGAGTAAGAGCCACCACCGACCCCAACACCTACCCACCGTTCCATCACGCTTCCTGGGTAAGTGAAGCTTGGTACCTCAGAGGTATACAGAAAACAAATTACAGATTATTAAGGAAATGCAGTAGTAAGCCCAAAACCGCATCTAATCGATATCAGTTGATTTATCACCATATGGAATAATTTTACATAAGTGGTTAATACACCCCCAAACTCAGTCTGTATGTAACACTTCATTATTATAAGAATCAGATTAATTAGCTGTCATATATCAGAGATTGTTCCAGAAAGTGTCAGCAGAGAAGGTCTCTACATATTTACCTGCTACCAACTTATTTTCCTATCCTGCTCCATGACAATTGCTCTGTTTCTTTACACTACGACCCCAGAGGTGATTAGTCACTCTACCCAACTTCACTAGGCCATCGTAAGAAACTCACGTATACGATGTTATGTAAGTTTTAGTCACATCCACTTGTATAACTGTACTCATATACAGGGCCTAAGCAGACTTACTGATACTTTGGAATTCCTCTTGAACGGCACTACCAAAGGTGGAACGCATTCGCCGGTGGGAATGGGCTTCCCTACACCTACCGAAAGGAATGTTAAACCTCTGGATATTCTCTATGCACTGTGATCCAGTTAGAGGAGACTCCCGACGGGCCAAACATGTAGGAAAGGTGCGGAGGACACCGGTCAAATCCTCATGCCCCTTTACACAATGAGCAATTCAGGGATTTTGCATAGCATCCTTGCTTAAGACTGTGCACAACTGACTACTAAATTTGTACGTTCCATCGCTTGAATTATATAAAGCATTCCTATCATGTCCGAGGAGAGTGGATTAAGTTATGTTCCTTTTCATAACAGAACTATTGGGTACAACAACCTGAGCCACTGCCCGCCTCGGTGGATGATTGCAAGTACTAACGTGAATAAAGATTGTATTTGACTCCTGAGCCGTCCTTATTGAGTACTGATGTTGGGTTAGTCTCATTTGAAGTGGTTTGCCTGTCTGCCAAAGGTACGAAAGAGAGAATAGTGTGCAAGGGACACTGTAAACACCACCAACAATGTTGTATGATGCATTCTTAATCCACTTCTGCTTCATTGTCCCGATGTTTTTGAGTTTTTTTAATGCATCACACTGGCTGGCCATATTCTCATTGTAAGGCAAAACCAGTATATTTTTCCTGGAAGGTGCTTCCCTAGGTTCAGTTCTCTAGCAAGTCTTCTTAGCTGCTATTACAACCCAGGAACAAAAAGCCTGTTATCCTGGGTGTAATGGAATAAAAATAAACACAGCCAAAAACTTTGACTTATATTATCCTTCACCAAGTATAGATAGCAATATGTACACTATATACGCTATGTATAGCAATAGGTATTAGTGCACGCCGTGATAATCAAGGCAGAATTGGAGCCAATAGAATACAAACCACCGTGCTTCAACCAGCTCTCGAATGAAAATGGCAAAGGTGAAAACGTGAGTGGTAACCACATCACCTCCACAGTTGCCACATCCACCTTCTTATTGGCTGAACCTAGATACTGATCTGACGGTTGGTCCCCATCATCGGACCCTTAGCATCTGGTTTGCTAGTTGGGAAGGTAGCCTTTTAATGAGGGTGTGTACATGCGCCAAATAAAGGTTACGTACTCTTTGCATGCCACAGCTGCCACTGACGACTTCTTAACAAAATCCCTACCATATCTCAGTTTAGTGGCTATGTCGGATATCTTATTCATTTCATCATCCAAATATTCCATTCTATAAATACGTAAAGCTCTCATGAACGCTGTAAGGAAAACACTCCTTTTTACCCTAGATTCATGACTAGAATAATAGTGGATGCATGACTACACATTAGTTGACTTCCTGTACACTGAAATTTAGATTTCTTGTGAACATGTTTGATCTTAACATCTAAGAAAGGCAATTTGTTATCTACTTCGTGCTTTGTTGTAAACTTAATCGAGGGTAATAAATCATTTAAACTATGAAGGAACTCATAAATATCGCGATCTCTAGACCACAGACACAGAACATCGTCTCCTTATCTGAGCCTCCTGACTCTACTAGGGAGGATATCTTTAAGGATTCTAGTCTCATACAATTTCACACAGAAGTTGCTGAGCAACAGACTAAGCGGATTTTCCACAGTCATGCCATATTCTTAAGCATAATATTTATCTTCAAATACGAACTTGCAGTCCCTCACAAAGAGCTTAATAAGAAATTTTCTAGTTCCTCTTCAAGATACGTAAAGCAGATCAGGGACAGGGACTCTAGTAAATAATGCTGTGACGTCAACACTTACAAAAGTAAAGTTATGTGATATATTTAGTGTCTGGAGCCTCTCTGTAAGGCCAACATTATTTTTAACATGAGCATCCGAAATCTTTCCAACCATGGGAGTTACAAGTTTAACTAGCCATTGGTATAGGCTGTATGCAGCCGAATCTACTGAACTTACAATAAGACGGGCTGAGTTCACTAGTTTATGGTTATTAATTAATCCATAAAGATACAGCTGAGTTGCCTACCTGTCTGACAGATATTTAATTAATTCATCATTCCCCTTCAATAACGTTTTAAGTCGTTTATTTAAGTGAAAGTCGACCTGTTCGAGGGGATTCTTAGAGGTTCGTACATTTCATTATCCCATTGTAATCTATTCATCTTATCACAATATTCAACTCCATCTAAAATGACAAAAGAGTTTGATTTATTGGCTTTCATGAGACTCAAGGTCTGATCGTTGCTGAGGACCTTGTATGCTTTGACAAATCGTAGAGGGCAGCTGAGAAGCACATAGACCATCCCTTCACAGATATTAAACGCATCAAGGGTCAAGTCATAATATTTTTCCAACATATAAAACGACTTAGCTAGATCTACATAATGAACGTTCCCAGTTGTTTGAGCGAAACTTAATCCAAACACCAGAGCTGCTTTCTGATCACTACTTAGTTCTTTGCTGGACAAGTTAATAGCATAATTCAGGTTGATGTGTAGTCCAGCCACTCTGTGCCACATCATTCTCAGCTCGAAGTAAATATAATCATCGGCCGTTTCCTACCGAGACAGGGTGACCCAAAAAAGAACACTTCCATTATCATGCACTCCATCACTGTCTTGCAAGAGGCGTGCCTATACTACAGATAATATAGTACAACATATCTACACCCCTCTTTCAGAGAGCAGGCACTGAAATTCCCACCTCCAGGACTCTAAGTCTGGCTAACCGGTTTCCTTGAATCCCTTCATGAATGTTTGTTTCCTCACATTCCAACAACACGTAAAGTCTTAAACACCATTTGCCTCCACTTGTTTCTATCTAACACTCTCACACACGCCTGCTGGAAGTCCAAGCCCCTCGCACATAAAACTTAATTTAACCCCTCCTTCCAACCTATCCTAGTCCCCTACCCCGTCTTCCTTCTGCTTCAGATGTAAACGCCCTCTAATTCACTCATTTTCATTCCATCCTTTATAAATGTTCGAACCACCTCAACAACCTCTCATCAGCCCTCTGGATAATACATTTGGAAACCTTGCACCTTCTTCTATTCTCCAAGCTACGGATTCTCTGCATATTATTCACACCCTTAGACACGACATTTCCACTGCCTCCAGTCTTCTTGTTACAGCATTCACCACCCATGCTTCATATCCATATAAGAAAGTTGGTACCACTATAGTCTCATACATTCCCCTCTTTGCTTCAATGTCCCATTCTTTGTCTTCAGTGCACCACTCGTTTTTCACCCTCATCAATTCTATGATTCACCTCGTTTTTCATGGACCCATCAGCTGACAAGTCCACTCCAAAATATCTTAATGCATTCATCTCCTCCATACTCTCTCCCTCCAATCTGATACCCAATTCTTCATTAGATATTTTTTTATCCTCATCACCTTGCTCTTTCCTATGTTTACTTTTAATTTCCCTCCCAAAAGCAATGTCATCAGAAAAAAAAACAACAGTGATAACTCCCACTTTGTGACTGATTCATTATCTTTAATCCCAACACCCGGGAATTCTCTTCTGCTACAACCCCATCTATAAATAAATTGAACAACCATGGTGACATCAAACACCCCTGGAAAACAATATTCCTCTCTCCTACATACTTTAACCTGAGCGTCACTATCATCCTTAAAACCCTTAACTGCTTTCAGTAACCTATCACCTAATCTATACACTTTGCAACATCTTCCCCATTGCTTCCCTTCCCACCCTATAACATGCCTTTAAACCTATCAAAATACTGTTCACATGTATGCTGGTCTACGCTCTTCCTACCCTTCCTAAAGCCTCCTTGTTTATCCGCGAACCTGCTCTCCGTCTTACTCTTAATCCTTTCAGTGACTCTACTATACCCTTTACAAGGTATACTTAACATGTTTATACCTCTAGTTTTTACACTCTCTTTTGTCCCCTTTGCCTTTATTCGAAAGAACTATGCATGCTCTCTGTTAATCCATAGGTACCTTTCCCTCTTCCATACATTTATTAAATAAAGACATCAACCATTCCAAAACTATATTCCCACCTGCTTTAACATTTCTGTTTATATCCCATCAATCCCAACTGCTTTACCCCCTTTAATTTTACCCACTGCCTCACACACATCCCCCACACTCACATCAGGCTCTTCCTTACTAAAGATCTTATACCTACCAACCAAGTGGAAGAAATCATAGCTTCCCTATCTTTATCAACATTTAACAGTTCCTCAAAATATTCCCTCCATCTTCCAGATACATCCAAATCTCCGTCTAGTAACTCTTCTCTCCTATTTTTAACTGACAAATCCATTCGTTCCTTAGGCTTTCTCAACTTGTTTATTTCATTCCAAAACTTTTTCTTATTCTCAGCAAAATTTGTTGATAGTATCTCACACACTATTTAATTTGCTCTCCTTTTACAATGCTTCACCACTCTCTTAACCACTCATTTTCTTTCTACATACTCCTGCCTCTTTATATCACTTCTACTTTGTAAAAACCTCCCTTATGCTAACTTTTTCCTCTTACTACTCTTTTACCACATCATTTCACCAATCGCTCTTCTCTTGGGAGTGATAATGTCAGAGGATCTCACCATCCTGTTCCTCATCCTCATATCTGACATAGACAAAGATGTAAGTCATAGCTCTGTGTCTTCCTTTGCGGATGACACCCGAATTGCCATGACAGCATCCTCCATCGAAGATTCTGCAAGACTCCAAGCGGACACCAACCAAATTTTTAAACGGGCCACAGGAAACAATATGAATTCAATGAAGAGAAGTTTCAACTTCTCAGATATGGAAAATTTGAGGAAATTAAAACTGTATCAAGGCATAAAACAAATTCAAACTATACAGTTGAGCGAAAAACTAATGTGAAGGACCTGGGGGTGATAATGTCAGAGGATCTCACCTGCAAAGACCACAACAATGTATCTACCTCATCTGCTAAAAAAATTATAGGATAGATAATGAGAACCTTCAAAACTGGGGACACCAAGCCCATGATAATTCTCTTCAAATCTCTTGTTCTTTCTAAGCTGGAATACTGCTCTACACTAACTGCCCCCTTCAAGGCAAATGAAATTGTTGACCTGGAGAGTGTACAGAGGACTTTCATGGCACACATAAGTACGATAAAGCACTTAAATTACTGGGAGCGGTTGAAGCTCCTTGATTTGCATTCCCTGGAACGCAGGCGAGAAAGATACATGATAATATACACTTGGAAAATTCTAGAGGGATTAGTATCAAACTTGCTCGCGAAAATCACTCCCTAGGAAAGCAAAAGACTCGGCAGGAGATGTAACATTCCCCCCAATGAAAATCAGGTACATATCTGCCACTTAAGCGTTATGTCCCCAACGCTGCACTTCAGTGGCGCCATGACATCATAACTTATTTAACGCTTTATTTTATAATACAATTTATCACAAGGCAGTCGCCTGCATAAAAGTGTTTGTACGTACATATAGGCCTGTGCATATGAACTGCTGGACTCGCCTAGTTGTGGTGTGATCCTATGTTGGTGAGTACGTGAGCTGCTGTGTATATGCGCTGGTGTGTACGTGTGCTGTCGTGTACTTGTATTGGTGAATTCGTGTGCTGGTGTGTGTGTGTGTGTGTGTGTGTGTGTGTGTGTGTGTGTGTTCTAGTGCGTAGGTTTACTTCCGTTAATGTGTGTTAATATGGATATATACGTGTACTGTTAAATTTGAGTGATAGCATTTACGTATGTGCACTTGTGTAAGTATGCCTATGGGTAAGTATTTTGTCTTGTACGTGTGCTGGAGTGTACGTGTGTTTTCGTGTATGATTGCTAGTTTTTACGTGTGCTAGTATGCACGTGTGCACGTTCGATTTTGAGTATGTGTGCTGGCATGATGTTCTCCTGACTACAGGTGCTGACAACCTACAGTGCTCCTCCTGATGTCCAGACACAAACTTTCATCATTAATTTTGGAAGACCCATTTGCTGATGGAGGAGAGGCACTCAGAGGCAGGACAAGACATACATTCCATTTTTTCCTGGAAAAAATCCCTCATATTGGTCTAAGAAGACCTAGCAGACATGTCAGAAATCCCATCAATAAGTCTTATCTATAAAAAAAAATCCCACCCCTAGGTTGAGAAAGACCCAGGCGTCAATGAGAGGTAGAGCAAGACCCAGACAGGGTGGCTGGAAGCCCACTTGCAGGTTGCGCCACAATCAGACGCTGGAGAAGTCGACCTGGCCTTCGTCTTTAAATTCTCACAGCGTCACGTCCAAAACAATCACTACGATTGGCAGGCACCCACGCCATGTTGCACGAAATTCACTCTTAAAAATGAGAACACCCTTCCCCCGGGGAAAGCAAAATCAGAGCCCCTGGAAACAAAGACACAGCCCCTGGAAACAAAGGCAGATCCCGGGAAACAAAGACAGAGCCTCTGGAAACAAGAAGAGTGCGTTTTGAAACATAAACAGAAGCCCTGGAAAAAAAGCAGAGGGAGTCTTGAAATGAAAACAGTGCCCCCGCCCCCAGAAACAAGAACAGTGTTCCTGAAAACAAGAAAAGTGTCCCTGGAAACAAGACCAGTGTCCCTGAAAACAAGACCAGTGTCTCTGGAAAAAGAACAGTGCCCCTGGAAACCAAAACAATACTCTTGGAAACAAAAACAATGCCCCTATATACAAGAACAATACTACTGGAAAAAAAGAATAGTATTCTACATAAATAATCCGCACATAAGAGAGATGACCTTTTTTTTAAAAAAATACCCCTGGGAACAAGAATAGTACTCCTGGAAGCAAGAATAGTACTCCTGGGAACCAAAAAAGTACTCCCAGAAACAAGAATAGTACTCCTGGAAACAAGAATAATATTCCTAGAAACAAGAATAATATTCCTGGAAACAAGAACAGTACTCCTGGAACCAAGATTATACTCCTAGAACCAAGAATAGTACTCCTGGAACCAAGAATAGTGTTCCTGGAACCAAGAATAGTACTCCTGGAATAAAGAATATACTCCTGCAAACAAGAATAATACTCCTGGAAACACCAGTGCCCTGGAAACAACAGTGTATCTAGAAACAATAGTGTCCCTGGAAATAGCAATGTCCCTGGAAATAACACTGTCTCTGGAAACAATAGTGCCCCTGGAAACAAGAATACTATATGGAAAGCCCCTGGTTATGCAGAGCATTTCAGGCAATTAGGTTAATTTTGCTGGAAACAAGAATAATATTCCTAGAAACAAGAATAATATTCCTGGAAACAAGAACAGTACTCCTGGAACCAAGATTATACTCCTAGAACCAAGAATAGTACTCTTGGAACCAAGAATAGTGTTCCTGGAACCAAGAATATTACTCCTGGAATAAAGAATATACTTCTGCAAACAAGAATAATACTCCTGGAAACACCAGTGCCCTGGAAACAACAGTGTATCTAGAAACAAAGTGTCCCTGGAAATAGCAATGTCCCTGGAAACAACACTGTCTCTGGAAACAATAGTGCCCCTGGAAACAAGAATACTATATGGAAAGCCTCTGGATATGCAGAGCATTTCAGGCAATTAGGTTAATTTTGTCTCCAGGATGTGACCCACACCAGTCGGCTAACACCCAGGTATCTCCATTTTACTAGTTGAACAGTGACAGAAGGTGTCTTAAGGAAACACGCCCAATGTTTCCTCCAGTATTGGAGATCGAACCACGGACATTAATGTGAGATAAATACGATTCCAACCAACCTCCTTCCAGCAGCAGCAGCAGCAGCAGCAGCAGCAGCAGCAGCAGCAGCAGCAGCAGCAGCAGCAGCAGGAGGTTGTAGTATTAGTAGCAGTGGTAGCAGAAGGTGCAGTAGTAGCAGCGGTTGTAACAACAGCAGTAGTAGTAGTCGTAGTAGTTGTAGTAATAATGGTAGAAGTAATCGTAGGATTAGCAGTTGTAGTAGTAGTGATAATAGCAGTAGTACTAATAATAGTAGTAGTAGTAATAATAATAGTAGTAGTAATATCAGTAGCTGTAATAGTAGTAATAATAGTGGCAGTAATAATGGTAATAGTACTCGTAGCAATAGTAATAGTAGTAGTACTAGTAGTAGTATTAGTAGTAGTAGTAGTAGTAATAGTAGTAGTAATAGTAGTAGTAATAACAGTGTACTTGGTGGCAAGAACGGTGCCCCTGGAGCAATGTTACTGTACATTATCACAGAGATTAAACACCTTTGCGAAAACAAATCCACGCACACCTACACGTAATTAGTCTAGCGCCTGCTGAACATATGAACACAAAAGCACAATGGAAGTACTGTAGGCCTACTAATTTTATCAGGCACCTCCTACACACATCCATCCATTCCTATTTGCAAATTTGCCTAACCCATTTCACAGCTAAACATAACCATCGTTATAATTAATGACGCTACTTGGCAATTTGTTCCGTTCATCTTAACTTTTTTTTTCATTTTGCTAAATGACTTTACTGACTTTACATAGTAGTTTCTTCTGTTCATATAAAATTACGTAGTAGTTTCTTCTACTTACTAATACCTGGGAGTTTGATTCCACTCATAGAAACTTTTCAGTAGGTAATATTCATTATTACACCTCGGTATTCATCGTTACACTTCAGTATTCATCGTTACACTTCAGTATTCATCGTTACACAACTATATTAATAGCTGCTTGAATTAAAAATTACCATGGAATAGCAGAGGTGCAAACAGTCCCAGGGATTTACGTTCCACGTTGAAACACAACTGTGCAGTCACAGGGATTAATGTGATCTGGAGGAGCCCAACTACACACTGTCACGGGGATTAATGTACCCAGCAGGGACACAAGGCGGGCCACGAGCTCTTCACATAAGCAAGATCGCCCTTGACAGTAACAGACGAAGGCCAAGACTATCTCTGGAAAAGTGGAAAACTTTTCTTCCTCGGGGCTGTAAAATGCGGGTGACACAAGGCCGACCACAAACGCTCAGTCACCCACACACACACCCACCCACACCCACACACACACACACACACACACACACACACCCACACACCCACACACCCACACACACACACACACAGTGAAAGAGAACTACAGGAAGCAGACAGGATAAAGAGATAAATAATCCCCCCTCCCTTTTCTTCCAAATTTTTCACTTTCCCCTCAATTCGTCTCTCCCAAACCAAACCCAATATTCTTCCTAGTTCTTCCTTCAGATGGAAGACAAGAACCAGATGCATCAAAGAGATGCAAATGGAAATTAGATTTATTAAACACATGCTGAATGTTGATACATTGTAAACCCAAATACTGAGATACAAATGAAAGTCTGAAGCAAAACAGATAAAGTGTGATAATGGTATATTTCCAAAGGAACATTATATTGTGACGAGGGAGAGTATAATGGAGGGAAGGGACGCCACTATTAATTAAATATATGTTTTATTTCGTGTGGATGGATAACCTGTCAATAGGAGACTTCAAAGACAATGGAACAGTACAGATGGGAAGAGGAGGAGGAGTCGAGATAATAAGAATCACTGTTTACAGTGCTCTGTATAAAACAAGACAGCGAAGAGCTGAGTATGAAGAACAATAAGGTACAATACCCTGACTGGGACAATAAACAAATAACCTGCACATAGGAAAGACAAGCTTACGGCGATGTTTCAGATCATGTAAATGTGAATGATCTTATTTGGACCTATACATTGTCGTAAGTTTCTGTCTCTCCTATGTGCGGGTTACTTGTGTAGAGGAATACGAAGATAAATGTACGGCAGTAAGACAGTTCCTGGGAAAAGGAGATAGTGAAATAAATAAAGGAAAAAACTTGTGATCTAAATATAAGAATTTATACCTCCTGAAAACATGGAACTAATCAAGAGAGAGCAAGAAATGGCCTAATATTGAATAAGAATAAGAAATTAAGTTTGAAAACGACACTGAAGCCTAAGCTAATATATAGCCACGTAAGATAGAAAGTGACGACAAGAGACAAGGTAATGAGGCTAAGGAAGGAGGGAGATGAGCTAACAAAATATGTAAATAAATGGTTCTGAGAACCGACAAGTTACATGGTCCAGTAGGCCTGCCGCAGTGCTCCTTCTTTCTTATAATAATAATAATAATAATATCTTTATTTTACTACAAGTACATGTACAAGGTATACAGTCCTAGCTGATAACAATGACATACTGCTATATAGAAAGTCCCTTTGTTATGCTCCGCATTTCGGGCAAATTAGGTCAGTGTACCAGGATGCGACCCACACCAGTCGACTAACACCCAGGTACCCATTTTACTGATGGGGAACATAGACAACAAGTGGAAAGAAACACGTCCAATGTTTCTACTCTGGCTGGGAATCGAACCCAGGCCCTCGCCGTGTGAAGCGAGAGCGTTAACCACCAGGCCACCAGAGCCAAAATAGCGGATTAGCCAATCGGGTATTACTGGAGTTGAAGAATTGAGACACTTATGCAACATATGGGAATCTTTATTGAAGAAACGTTTCGCCACAGTGGCTTCATCAGTCCAATACAAAGTAGAAGTGGTTGTCGGTTTTCAAAACCATTCATCACATATTACTGGAGTTATTATCATCCCTTAGCAAGAATATGCAACAAGGTCATGGAAACCATACTACGGGTCGGGATAGAACTCGCGATTCGAGAATCTCAAAACTCCAGACCGTCGCGTTAGCCACTGGACCAGCTGGCTACAATAAGATTCATCCAACTAGGTATATTTCTACACCATAGGAAGGTTAGCATAGGCACCACTGTGACCACACATGCAAGTTTTTACAGACGAATCTCCAGCTAACGTTGCCGTGACGAACTCTAGCTCAAGTCCCCTCAAAGCCTTCAACATGATTCACGAAATCGTAGTCAATGTTTCGCCCACACAGTTCAGCTATGCTATAGAAGCACTTGCCAAGAAACTTCTTCATCGCCAATCGCACATAAGAACATAAGATTGGAGGAACACTGCAGAAGGTCTACTCACTTACTTGTCCAGTCTCTTTTTAAAGCTACCCAAGGTCCTAGCCTCTATCACCCTAATCGGAAGATTGTCACATGCAGGTTCAGATCCAACCTACCCAGCATTCTCCACCTGACTCCATCATATAAATACTCACATACCTTTCACCCAGATAGATCTGTTTGTGACTTGATAAAGCCCACTGTGTGGCGAAACGTTTCTTCAATAAAGATTCCAATATGTTGCATAAGTGTCCCAATCTTCAGCGTGTCGGTTTTCAAAACCATTTATCACATCTGTCAGACACTGTAACATCATAGGATCTTGATACAAAGAATTCTTCAACACTTGTCCAACCTTTGGACGATGACCTACTTACACTAGTGGATGGTTCCACTGTGATCCCACCTCCTCCTGCTTCGACTCACCTGACTGCAGTATATAAGCCACCTCCCTGGCCCTATTCTGTACTTTCTACAGGAGTGACTGAGTAAACACATCGATTCCAGGCTGAAGAACTGATTACCCCAAACTCCTCCACTCCTTACACCTTTCTGCTTTGTATTGGACTGATGAAGCCCCTGTGTGGCGAAACGTTCTTAAGTTAAAAAGGTTATTAGAACTTATTGCTTTGATAGCATTAAATGGACTGGGCAAATACTTTTGATAGAGGGTTGGATTTGAGAAGACCTGTTGCAGTGTTCCTCCTCTCTTGTGTTCTTACGTCTATGTGTACCCTCTGTGCCCATGTATTCTTCGTAACGTTCCTGGAGATCAACAGTCAAATAGTACTCCGTGATGACCAGAGATGATTGCTTCAACAGATGCCATTTGAGTCGAATAGAAAGTTAAACAGGTATAATAAATCTCATTACGAAATTATTACTATTAAATGTCAGTATTCATTATTAACCCCACCATGTTAACATTCCCAACAATACTTCGACACAACATGTAAATCCAAGTATTCCACGCTAAAATTTAACCACCGTAACTATAGATAAATCTCTATTAACCAAACCTAACTTAATCTAACTTAACATAGATTAAACAAAAATTAACCCGCGAAGCCCAAGATCGTGCAGAAATAGCAGTAATGCCTGTAAGAACGCATGGCCTATTTGGAGGAGAGGTAGCGTCTGTGCCCGACACTCATCGTGTTTCATGCTCTGTTTCTCTCTTTTCTCTTTCTTCTCCGTCTTTTTTTTATATCCCTCATCGTCCCCTTTTCCTCCTACTTTTCTCTCTTTCATTTTCTCCGTCTGTGTGTCTGCTTGTCTGTCTGACTCTCTCTCTCTCTCTGGTACCTGGTAAACTACGCACTACCTGGTCTCTCAGCAATTCACACCGTCCCTGTAGCCAAACGCTCCCTTTTTTCGTAATAGTCTCCCTCCCTCGCTTCCTTGTTCACTGCCTCTTTCCCACACTCCCTAATATCTTGTATTCGTTCGTTTGTTCGTTCATTCGTTCGTTCCATCGTTCGTTCATTCCTTCCTTTCTTGCTTCCTTTCTCATTTCCTTCCTTCGTTCCTCCTCTCCACCGATCCTCTCTTCCTTCCCTCCCTACGATCGTTGAAGACTTTCCAAGCTTCCTTCAAATCTCTCCTGGTTTCTCTCGAAGACTCCCTCTCAGGCTCTCTTTAAGACTCTCCCAGGCTCCATCCAAAGCTTCGTCCCAGGCTTCCTCCAAAGCTTAGCCCCTGTCTTTCTTCAAAACTCCTTCCCAGGCTTCCTCCAAGACTTCATCCCAGGCTCCCTCCCACTCTTACTTCCAGGCTCCCTCCAACATTGCCTTCCATGCTTTCTCCAGGACACCCCAGGCTCCCTCCAAGGCTCTTCCAGGCTCCTTCAAAACTCTCCCAGGCTCTCTCCAAAACTCCCAGGCTCCCTTCAAGACTCCCAGGCTCTCTCCAAGACTCCCTGGTTCCCTCCAAGACTCTCCCAAGCTCTCTCCAAGACTATCCTAGGTTTCCTCCAAGACCCTCCTTGACTATCTTCAAGACTCTCCCAGGCTCTCTCTCTAGGCTTCCTCCAAGACTCTCACAGGCTCTGTCCAAGACTTCCTGTCCTAGACTTCCTGCAAGACTCTCCCAGGCTCCCTCCAAGAAACTCCTAGGCTTCCTCCAAGACTTTCCCAGGCTCTCTCCAGGCTCCCTCCAAGACTCTCAGAGGTTTCCTCCCAGACACCGTCACCTGCACTCGGCATTTGCATAATTGGTAAACATTAATGTTAATATATACTGAAGGTAAGAAGAGGAAAGTAGCACCTCGTGTGTTGTCTGCTTCTGCCAGTACTCAGCACTTGCTACTTCCCCTGATGTTACTCTTACTCTGTTGATCTTGTTGCTATTCTTGTTCTGGTTTTGTTCTATCCCTGTTGGTCTTGTTCTGTTGCTTTTGTTATTCAAGTTCTGTCTCTGTTGGACTTGTTCTGTTGCTGTTGTTGGTTTTGTTCTGTTGCTGTTACTTACGTTATGGTACCGATACTCTTCTTTTGTTGCTTTTATTACTCTTGTTCTGTTACTGGTACTCTTGTTCTGTTGCATTTTTAACTCTTGTTCTGTTTCTTTACTCTTCTTCTGTTGCTGTTACTCTTCTTGTGTTGCAGTTGCTACTTCTGTTGCTGTTACTCTTCTTGTGTTGCAGTTGTTACTTCTGCTGCTGTTACTAATGTTCTGTTGCTGTTACTTTTGTTCTATTGTTGTTGCTCTTGTTCTGTTACTGTTTGCTATTGTTTTATGTATCTGTTCTTTTAACATTGTTCTGCTGAATGTGTTCTGTTGCCTCTTCTCAGGCTATTGTTCTATTCTTCTGTTTTTCTTTTGCTCTTGATAATTCTGTTATGTTTGTTCTGTTGTTTCTTCTGTTGTTCTTACTCCTATGCTTTTTCTGTTGATCTTGCCCGTGATGTTGTTGTTCCCTTGCACTTGTGCTGTTGCATCTTCTGTTTCTCCTGTTCTATTGATTCTTCTGTTGATCGTGTTAAGCTGCGTCTTCTGTTGGTCGTGATCTGTTACTACTGTTAGTTACATTGTACTGTATATGTTCTGTTGATTCTTATGTTTCATTTACTCAGAGGCCGTTGTTCTGTTGCTTTTTCTGTAGTTTCTTCTGTTGCTTCTTATTTTTCTAGTGTTTTATTTTACCCTCTGTTGTGTTGTTGTTTGTTACACGTAACTACTAGCAGCTGTTGTTGTGTTGAGTTGAGTCTAAGCTCCTGGCCGCTGCGCGTCTCAATTTGCCACCCGCCAAATTCACTAACTCTTGGGCCTAACCGTGCCTGCTGTTAAAGCTATGTATCGAACCTGTGTGTGTGTGTGTGTGTGTGTGTGTGTGTGTGTGTGTGTGTGTGTGTGTGTGTGTGTGTGTGTGTGTGTGTGTGTGTGTGTGTGTGTGTGTGCACTCACCTAATTGTACTCATCTAATTGTGGTTGCAGGGGTCGAGACTCAGCTCCTAGCCCCGCCTCTTCAATGGTCGCTACTAGGTCCTCTCTCTCTGCTTCCTGAGCTTTGTCATACCTCGTCTTAAAGTTATGTATAGTTCCTGCCTCCACTACGTCACTTGCTAGGTCATTCCACTTCCTGACGACTCTATGACTGAAGAAATACTTCCTAACATCCATGTGACTAGTCTGAGTCTTCAGCTTCCAATTGTGACCCCTTGTCTCTTTGTCCCCTCTCTGGAACATCCTGTCTCTGTCCAACTTATCTATTCCCCGCAGTATCTTGTATGTCGTTATCATGTCTCCTCTGACCCTTCTGTCCTCCAGTGTCGTCAGTCCGATTTCTCTCAACCTTTCATCGTAGGACATTCGCCTGAGCTCTTGTTGCAAACCTTTGTACTTTCTCTAACTTCCTGACGTGCTTGACCAGGTGTGGGTTCCAGACTGGTGCTGCATACTCCAGTATGGGCCTAACATACACAGCGTAGTGTCTTGAATGATTCCTTATTAAGGTATCGGAACGCTATTCTCAGGTTTGTCAGGCGCCCATATGCTGCAGCAGTTATCTGGTTGATGTGTGCCTCCGGAGACGTGCTCGGTGTTATGATCACCCCAAGAACTTTCCTTGAGTGAGATCTGTAGTCTTTGTCCACCTAGCCTATATTCTGTCTGCGGTCTTCTTTGCCCTTCCCCAATCTTCATGGCTTTGCATTTGGCAGGGATGAATTCGAGAAGCCAGTTTCTGGACCACGTGTCCAGTCTGTCCAGGTCTCTTTGTAGTCCTGCCTGATCCTCATTCGATTTAATTCTTCTCATCAACTTCACATCATCTACGAGTAGGGACACTTCAGAGTCTATCCCTTCCATCATGTCATTCACATATATCAAAAATAGCACTGGTCCTAGAACTGACCCCTGTGGGACCCCGCTAGTCACAGGCGCCGACTGTGATATCTCTTCACGTACTATGACTCGTTGTTGCCTCCCTGTCAGGTATTCTCTGATCCATTGCAGTGCCCTCCCTGTTTTATATATATATATATATATATATATATATATATATATATATATATATATATATATATATATATATATATATATATATATATATATATATATATATGTCGTGCCGTATAGGCAGAACTTGCCATCTTGGCTTAAATAGCAACGCTCATCTTGCCATATAGGGCAAGCGAAAATTTGTGTATGCAATAATTTCGCCAAAATCATTCTGAACCTAACGAAAAAAATATATTTCACTGTGTTTGTTTAGTATTAAATTATTGTAAACAAATCTAAAACATATATAGTTGGGTTAGGCTAAAATAAATTGTTCTTGTTATAATAAGGTTAGGTAAGTTTTCTAAGATTCTTTTGGTGCAAAATTAAATTTTTTTACATTAACATTAATGAAAAAAATATATATTTAAACGTATAAGAGAAAATTTTAGAAAGGACTTAATTTTAAATGAGTTCTTGCTAATTGACCAGTTTTACATATTCGGCACGACATATATATATATATACATATATATATATATATATATATATATATATATATATATATATATATATATATATATATATATATATATGTGTGTGTGTGTGTGTGTGTGTGTGTGTGTGTGTGTGTGTGTGTGTGAGTGTGTGTGTACTCACCTAGTTGTACTCAGTTGCTGTTGCAGGGGTCGATTCACAGCTCCAGGTCCCGCCTCTTCACTGGTCGCTACTAGGTCACTCTTCCTGCTCTATGAGCTTTATCATACCTCTTCTTAAAGCTATATATGGATCCTGCCTCCACTACATCACTTCCCAGACTATTCCATTTCCTGTCAACTCTCTGAGTCTTTAACTTCCAACTGTGACCTCTTGTTGCTGTGCCCCATCTCTGGAACATCCTGTCTCTGTCAACCTTGTCAATTCCTATCAGTATTTTATATGTCGTTATCATATCCCCCCTATCTGTCTTGTCCTCCAGTGTTGTCCGGTCAATTTCCTTTAACCTCTGCTCGTAGGACATGCCCCTAGTCTTGTTGCAAACGTTTGCATTTTCTCTAATTTCTTTACGTGTTTGGCTAGGTACCATGACTCGCTGATGTCTTCCCGAGAGGTATTTTCTGATCCATTGCAGTGCCTTCCCTGTTATACCTGCCTGGTCCTCCAGCTTATGCACTAATCCCTTGTGTGGAATTGTGTGAAAAGCCTTCTTACAGTCCAAGAAAACGCAATCTACCCACCCTTCTCTCTCGTCTTACTGCTGTCATCCTGTCATAGAACTCTAGTAGGTTTGTGACATAGGATTTCCCGTCCCTGAAACAGTGCTGGTTGTCGTTGATAAGCTCATTCCTTTCTAGGTGCTCCACCACTCTTCTGATAATCTTTTCCATGACTTTGTATACTATACATGTCAGTGACACTCGTCTGTAGTTCAATGCTTCGTGTCTGTCTCCTTGTTTACAAACTGGGACTATATTTGCTGTCTTCCATACCTCAGGTAGTCTCCCGGTTTCGATAGATGTGTTGAAGATTGTTGTTGGTGGTACACATAGCCTTTTCTTCTCTCTTCTTTCTTCTCAAGTTGAGCTCCTCACTTCACGGTCGTTTCTTGTGATCTCCCCTCCTTCCTTCCTCAGCCAGATTACCTGCTCATTGACTCTTGTTTTCCTCCTGATGTGGCTGTAGAACAGCGTCGGGTTAGATTTGGGTTTCGTTGCTATATTATTTTTGTATTGTCGTTGGGCCTCCCTTTTTACCTGTGCATATTCACTTCTTTCTCTACGACTTCTCTCCTTATTCTCCTGGGTCCTTTGCCTTCTATGCCCCAATGGAAAATAAGCCACTTTGTCTGGCTTTTTTGGGTTATCTAGGTTCTCTACACATATGCTGCTATGTATGATAATCTATGTAACTCAATTTGTGTATACCTGAATAAACTTAATGCTATTCTCTAGCACATTTGGTTTTGGTCTCTACACCTTGGAGTGAACCATGGGCTCATCCTTGCCTTCTTGTTATTTCTGTTACCCTTGTGTATAAACCTCTCCTCAGCTTCCTTGCATATTGTTGTCACATATTCCATCTCATTTATTGACTTCCCTGCCAGTTCTCTGTCCCACTGAACCTCATGCAGGAAATTCTGTATGCCTATGTAGTCTCCTCTCTTGTAGTTTGGCTTCATTCGTCCTGCTTCCCTCTCCACTTGTAACTCTGCTATGTATTCGAGGTTCAGAACCACGTGATCACTGGCCCCGAGGGGTCTTTCCTATGTGATGTCCTCAATATCTGCACGACTGAAGGTGAATACTAGGTCCAGTCTTGCTGCTGGTTCGCCCTCTCCTCTCTCTCTGGTAGTGTCTCTCACATGTTGGTACATGAGGTTTTCCAGTACCACCTCCATCCATCATCTTAGCCCTCCAGGTTCTCCCAGTGTGTGTGTGTGTGTGTGTGTGTGTGTGTGTGTGTGTGTGTGTGTGTGTGTGTGTGTGTGTGTGTGTGTGTGTGTGTGTGTGTGTGTACTCACCTAATTGTACTCACCTAATTGTGGTTGCAGGGGTCGAGATTCAGCTCCTGGCCCCGCCTCTTCACTGATCGCTACTGGGTCCTCTCTCTCTCCGCTTCCTGAGCTTTGTCACACCTCTTCTTAAAACTATGTATGGTTCCTGCCTCCACTACTTCACTTGCTAGGCTATTCCACTTGCTGACAACTCTATGACTGAAGAAATACTTCCAAACGTCCCTGTGACTCGTCTGAGTCTTCAGCTTCCAGTTGTAACCCTTTGTCCCTGTGTCCCCTCTCTGGAACATCCTATCTCTGTCCACCCTGTCTATTCCCCGCAGTATCTTGTATGTTGTTATCATGTCTCCCCTGACCCTTCTGTCCTCCAGTGTCGCCAGTCCGATTTTCCTTAACCTTTCCTCGTACGACATTCCCTTGAGCTCTGGGACTAGCCTTGTTGCAAACCTTTGTACTTTCTCTAACTTCCTGACGTGCTTGACCAGGTGTGGGTTCCAGACTGGTGCTGCATACTCCAGTATGGGCCTAACATACACAGTGTACAGTGTCTTGAACGATTCCTTATTAAGGTATCGGAACGCTATTCTCAGGTTTGCCAGGCGTCCGTATGCTGCAGCGGTTATTTGGTTGATGTGTGCCTCCGGTGATGTGCTCGGTGTTATGGTCACCCCAAGGTCTTTCTCCCTGAGCGAGGTCTGTAGTCTTTGTCCACCTAGCCTATACTCTGTCTGCGGTCTTCCTTGCCCCTCCCCAATCTTCATGACTTTGCATTTGGCTGGATTGAATTCGAGAAGCCAGTTACTGGACCACATGTCCAGCCTGTCCAGGTCTCTTTGCAGTCCTGCCTCATCCTCGTCCGATTTAATTCTTCTCATCAACTTCACGTCATCTGCGAACAGGGACACTTCAGAGCCTATTCCTTCCATCATGTCGTTCACATATATCAAAAATAGCACTGGTCCTAGAACTGACCCCTGTGGGACCCCGCTCGTAACAGGCGCCCACTGTGATACCTCTTCACGTACCATGACTCGTTGCTGCCTCCCTGTCAGGTATTCCCTTATCCATTGCAGTGCCCTCCCTTTTACATGCGCCTGATCCTCCAGCTTCTGCACTAATCTCTTGTGGGGAACTGTGTCAAAGGCCTTCCTGCAGTCTAGGAAAACGCAATCTACCCACCCCTCTCTCTCGTGTCTTACTTCTGTTACCTTGTCATAAAACTCCAGGAGGTTTGTGATACAAGATTTGCCTTCCATGAACCCATGCTGGTTTTCATTTATAATCTTGTTCCTTTCCAGGTGTTCGACCACTCTCCTCCTGATAATCTTCTCCATGACTTTGCACACAATACATGTCAGAGAGACAGGTCTGTAGTTTAGTGCCTCGTTTCTGTTTCCTTTCTTAAATATGGGGACTACATTAGCTGTCTTCCATTTCTCAGGTAGTTGCCCAGTTTCAAGGGATGTGTTGAAGATTGTGGTTAGAGGCACGCACAGCATCTCTGCTCCTTCTCTAAGGACCCATGGGGAGATGTTGTCCGGTCCCATCGCCTTTGAGGTGTCAAGGTCACTTAAGAGCTTCACCTCCTCCTCAGTTGTTCGTATGTCATCCAACACTTGTTGGTATATTTCCTCTTGATGTTCCCTTCTGTGCTGTCTTCCCACAGCCCTTCCTGTCTCTACTGTAAAAACTTCCTTAAATCTCCTGTTCAGCTCCTCACATACCTCCTGATCATTTCTTGTGAGTTCTCCACCTTCTGTCCTTAATCTGATCACCTGGTCTTTGACTGTTGTCTTCCTCCTGATGTGGCTATACAACAGTTTCGGGTCAGTCTTGATTCTCGATGCTATGTCATTTTCATACTGTCGCTGGGCCTCCCTCCTTACCTGTGCGTACTCGTTCCTGGCTCTGCGACTGATCTCCCTATTTTCGTGTGTTCTCTGCCTTCTGTACTTTTTCCATTCTTTATTGCACTTTGTTTTTGCCTCCTTACACCGTCGGGTAAACCAGGGGCTCGTTCTGGTCTTCCCGTTGTTACTGTTGCCCTTGGGAATGAACCTTTCCACTGCCTCCTTGCATTTTGTTGCTACATATTCCATCATTTCATTTACTGGCTTTCCTGCCAGTTCTCTGTCCCACTGGACCTCCCGCAGGAAGTTCTTCAACCCTATGTGTGTGTGTGTGTGTGTGTACTCACCTAATTGTACTCACCTAACTGTACTCACCTAATTGTGGTTGCAGGGGTCGAGACTCACATCCTGGCCCCTGTGAGTTCATTACCTTTGTACCTTGTTCAGCTATCAAAACTTTGGAGGCCAAGTCCCTGGACCCATTATGTACCTCTGTGATCTGTAAGTACCTTTATAACATGTCATGATTGTGGCCAGATCTACCTGGAGTTCATTACCTTTGTAACTTGCTTTGCTATCAAAACTTTGGGGTCCAGTCCCTGAACCTATTATGTATCTCTAATCTTTTGACTACCACCTACAGGATGGGTATGGGGTGCATAATAAACATATTAAACTAAGTCTGTGTGGTAAAGATTACAATATCAGGCTGACGTCTGCATGGTAGAGATAACATGCAATCCAGGCTGACGTCTTATCTCACTTTTCCATAGCCTGGTCAGCAACTCTCACCTGTTGCACAATACGTGAGATATTAACTTTTCATGAAAATTCTTTTTCAAGGAGTGTGATTAGAGGCCCCTGAAGGCACCAAGACTCATGCAATTGAAACCTCTCTCCCTGTTCTTGGATCAAACCCAGTTATCGCACATCTTCCGGGCACTTTATCCCCCCAAATTGCTTAGCGTTTCCCTTATGAATGTAATAATAATAACAATAGAGCAGTACCACGAGGACTTCGTGGACACAGTCATTATTTTTTTAAAGTCCATCAATCCTGTCCAAGCTAGAAGGTTTCCTGCAACATCGTGAAAGTAATAGATTGTGTAATACCTGTGAGCGCCCATGACACAATGTTGTTCACGTGAGAAGCTGCAGCAGTTGCAGTCTCGGTCATGTATGTCAGTAAGAGACTCGCAAATCTCTGGTGTTGAGGGCTCTTTCCAAATGACATTTGAGTTTAATTTAAAGAAATTTTTTGCACTAAAGTAGATAGTGCAAAAAATTTCTTTAAATTAAACTCAAAATTAGCCCCTAGACCCCCTATAAATATTATTAAAAAAAATAGCAACTGTAAAAAAAATTAACAAAAGAATCTTCCAAAATCCTTCGAAGCCGAATTGAAATTTTTATTAAAAAAAAAAAAACTTATCCCTATATACTCTCCTAAAAAAAATCAACGCCTTATCATAAACAATAAAGAAATTCTCAACAAAGTTCCTACATTAGCAGTGCCATTGAATAAAATAATCAATTTTCCTGCATTTGCAGATTTTTTCCTGGTAATAAATCTGAAAAAATGAAATTAATCGCAGCTCATCTCATCTTAAAATAATTCTAATCAAATTAGGTCTTTCAACAGTCCTCATGGAACGAACAAAAGCAAAAAAACCATGTATATAAATCGCCTATATCTTTCATCCCAATCAATATAATCAATCCTATATCACTATACAGGAAATAAAAAGTACAAGACCTAAGACATCTCTTTCAGTCAAAAAATCAAAAATCGCTAAGACAGAAGAATTTAAAGAAATAATCTCCCACTCAACTATATATCTCAGACCTCAGACTGTGACGTTGAGACTAACATATATTAACTCCCTTAATAAGAATATTTACACTTACTGAGTGACTAGAAACACTTAATAACATGGTTTAAAATAACTCACTATATCTCTGACCCACAAAGCAATGTTATATTTAAACTATTTAAATGAATAATTTTAAAGTTTTAATGGTTTAAGCAAAGTTTTTGGAATTATAAAACTAGAAATTAAATATTTTCTTAAAACCCAATTAATCTCTGTGTCATCTTATATTTCACTTTTCCATTTACCTTCAAGTTTTATTTACTCTTATCTCTCACTTATTCTTTCATAACTTCTATTCCATCAGTTTTTTTTACCTCTCGTTCTGATTCTCATACATCCCATTTCTAATATTTTTAGAAGGTACATTCATTTTTTTTAATTTGTTTCCTAGTTAGTCTCTAACGAGTCTCTAAACATTACTTTTGTTCATTATTCCTCTTATCTCATCCCATGGACTCAGTGGTCACTCCTTCAAAATTTTCCTTTTCTCTCCAAAAATCTTAAAAAATAAAATGAATCTTATCAACTACATGTACAATCTTCCCGTTTATTTTTAACCACTATCATAATCATTTACAGGTTAATTGTAGCCTTGAGACATCAAGGCAGCAATTAACCTAGGCATTAATAATATGTTCATCCCTAATATAGGGATGATAGTAAACTTTTAATGTTTATTCTTTTTATTTCTCAGTGTATATACAATGAGGTGCTTATTTTTCGGTGTATAGAACGAGGTATTTATCTCTCAGTGCAAGCAAAGAGATGTTTATCTCCCAGTGAATACACAACGAGATGTTAATGTCACACTGTATATATAACGAGATGTTTACCAATCAGGGTTTATACCACAAGGTGTTTATCACGTGTGTATTCAAGGTGATTGTCTCTCAGAGTATAAACGACGAGGAGTTCATATATACATACATATATATATATATATATATATATATATATATATATATATATATATATGTATGTATATATATATATATATATATGTATATATATATGTCGTGCCGAATATGTAAAACTGGTCAATTAGCAAGAAATCATTTAAAATTAAGTCCTTTCTAAATTTTTCTCTTATATATTTAAAGATATATTTTTTCATTAATGATAATGTAAAAATTTATAATTTTGCACCAAAAGAATCTTAGAAAACTTACCTAACCTTATTGTAACAAGAACAATTTATTTTAGCCTAACCCAACTAAATATATTTTAGATACGTTTACAATAATTTAATAGTAAACAAACACAGTGAAATATATTTTTTTCGTTAGGTTCAGAATGATTTTTGCGAAATTATTGCATACACAAATTTTCACTTGTCCTATATGGCAAGATGAACGTTGCTATTTAAGCCAAGATCGTAAGTTCTGCCTATTCGGCACGACATATATATATATATATATATATATATATATATATATATATATATATATATATATATATATATATATATATATATATATATATATATATATATATATATACATAATCGTGTTAATCTTTCAGTGTAAGTACAACGAAAAGTGTGTATCTCTGTGTCTAAATATATCGAGTAGTGAACAACTCTGTGTGCATACACTGGTAGGTGTGTATATCTAGGTGAACATACACAGGGAGGTCTACATCTCGTAGAGAGATGTAGAGAGATTCCTACCTCTCAGTATACGTACTCTAAGAAAAACATGCCTCTCAGTATATAATCAGAGAAAAGCATATATTTCAGCAGATTCAGTCTGAGAAAAGCATACCACTCAGTATATACAATCCGAGAAAGCATACTTCGTGTTGTATATTCTTTAAGAGTGGCACAGTTCTCGTTTGCATTCGCTGAGAGAGGCATACCTTCCAGTGCGTATATAATGAAGGAGACGTACTTTGCTTTTACCACTCCGGCAGTCTTCCAGCGAGGTAGGATAACCCGACGAAAACAACACTTTCACTGTCTTTCATTTAATCACTGTGTTGCCAGGAGGGCAAGACAGTGTTTGTACACCTCTCGGTGTATAAATACTAAGAAAGGTATATCTCTCGATACTTACCACTAGGTACATATTCATTGAAAGATGAGATTTTTCTGCGTATGTATAACTAGAGATGCATACATCACGCTACATGTACGCCGAGAAATACACACCTCATATTTAATATACACACATAGGAAAACCCTGTTTCCTGTATATACAGTACACTGAAAAATTAACACCTCCCGTTGTATGTATACAGAGAGATAAACACCTTGTTAAAGAATAAAATGCGAGATGAACACCTCTCGTTGCACACATACCGAAAGATGAACATCTCTGAGAGAAAAATACAAACGCTATAATATTTTCAAGGAAAAATTCCAGTCCTGGAACCTTGATCACTCCAGATGTTGTGACCATTCAAGAAAATGTCCTGCAGTGCGTATTTTGTTGGTACTGTATATCAGTGTTACCAGAATTAGATGCATTTTGGTTACTGCACAACCCAGGTTCTCTAGAATTCAATGCAAGCAAAAGAAATAAAGCAGAGCCTGACCTAAATTTGCCATGCAGTTAAATATTACCTTTTGAAGTTCTGAAGGTAAAACAAAATGATTTCACAAGTTATCACATGGAAACTAATTTCTCAATTCTTCAACAAAAATTGACAAATTACGACAAATACAGCTCACATGTAATTCAAAGCACTATGAAACACCGATTTGAAAGCAAAGGGAAGAGGCATTCTCTTGTCATCTCGGAGTGGATCGATACCATGCCTAACCCTTCTAGGGTAGGGTAGGTGCCTGAGCCCGAGCCTTTAGCTCATAAGACTGTCATTTCCATTAGCCCCCTTGGGGTGGGGATGGCAGACCAGAGAGGCCTAGCTTGTGGCTAGGCCTGGGGACAGTTGGTCCCAAAGATGAGGAGGTACTTGTGCCTCCTCCCATGGGAGACTTAGGTCTCAGACACTCCCTAGAGGGAGCCAAGGCCGGGCCACCACTTGGAAAAGGCCCGGGCCGGGAGAATACCGGCTAATCTTTAATAATAATAAATCTCGGAGTGAACAATATACTTATATATACCAGGATATTAAGTTAGAAATAAAAACGAAGTTTTTAGAGAAAGAAAATAGAGAAAAGAAAAAAAGAAAGCCAGTTAGCCATTGAAATTTCTTCTTTTGGGGACACCTATTTAACACTCAACTGTGCAGATGATTCGCTATGGTTGAAATTTTACTCTACAATGACTATGAAAAGGCTGTATAATAATTAATGCAATCAATACATCAATGAAACTCACAGAGCCTGGAAACATCTTGTATATGCTCGACACATTAAGCTGCAAACATTTTGTTACATGAGTTTGCTTCCTCCTTGAGTATGCAACACTCTGTCAAATTGCTTGTCATATCTAACTCGCATTCTCAACAAAATAGATAAATTTTACATACTCACGTAGAAGCATTCATCCTGTAACACCTGCAGAATGGGAGGCAATTAGATTAGATACTACATAGAGAAGAATATGTCTGAATTAATGGATCATGAGGTCATCATCGGTACCAAGGTGCCCGTCTTTGACAAGTGAATGAGGTAAGGAACTGCTTAAAGTGACTCATTGTTTGGTCATGAACAGGCCTGCTTAAGATGTCATTTGGAAAGAGCCCTCAACACCAGAGATTTGCGAGTCTCTTACTGACATACATGACAGAGACTGCAACTGCTGCAGCTTCTCACGTGAACAACATTGTGTCATGGGCGCTCACAGGTATTACACAATCTATTACTTTCACGATGTTGCAGGAAACCTTCTAGCTTGGACAGGATTGATGGACTTTAAAAAAATAATGACTGTGTCCACGAAGTACTGCTCTATTGTTATTATTATTACATTCATAAGGGAAACGCTAAGCAATTTGGGGGGATAAAGTGCCCGGAAGATGTGCGATAACTGGGTTTGATCCAAGAACAGGGAGAGAGGTTTCAATTGCATGAGTCTTGGTGCCTTCAGGGGCCTCTAATCACACTCCTTGAAAAAGAATTTTCATGAAAAGTTAATATCTCACGTATTGTGCAACAGGTGAGAGTTGCTGACCAGGCTATGGAAAAGTGAGATAAGACGTCAGCCTGGATTGCATGTTATCTCTACCATGCAGACGTCAGCCTGATATTGTAATCTTTACCACACAGACTTAGTTTAATATGTTTATTATGCACCCCATACCCATCCTGTAGGTGGTAGTCAAAAGATTAGAGATACATAATAGGTTCAGGGACTGGGCCCCAAAGTTTTGATAGCAAAGCAAGTTACAAAGGTAATGAACTCCAGGTAGATCTGGCCACAATCATGACAAGTTATAAAGGTACTTACAGATTACAGAGGTACATAATGGGTCCAGGGACTTGGCCTCCAAAGTTTTGATAGCTGAACAAGGTACAAGGGTAATGAACTCACAGGTTACAAAGGTAATGAATCATGTAAGTAAGCTTACTTACATGTATTTTATACATGGCTACAATCATGAACAAATTATAGAGTAATGAGCAATTCACACGACCACACCCGGTCACAGTTATGAGTTGTTGGTGCAAATATTAATTGTTGGGTCACACACACACACACACACACACAGTGGAGGCAGGAACCATAAATAGCTTTAAGATGAGGTATGACAAAGCTCAGGAAGCAGAGAGGACCTAGTAGCGATCAGTGAAGAAGCTGGGCTAGGATGTGAGTCTCGACCCCTGCAACCACAATTAGGTGAGTACAATTAGGTGAGTACACACACACACACACACACACACACACACACCATGCAGACGCTAGTTTGATTTTGATGTTATTTGCATTATGCAGGCACCAACTTGTGTTTTAAGTTATCTTCACCAAGAAGACCTCAGCCTTATTCTAGATGTTATCGTACCCATGCAGACACCAGCTTGCTTCATGATGTTATTTTCACCATATTGACACTAGCTTGCTTCTTGATGTTATCTTCACCATTCACATACCAGCTTGCTTCTTGATGCTGTTTTCACCATATAGACACAAGCTTGCTTCTTGATGATATCTTCTTGTTAGCCTCACCCATATATTTACTGCGATTTTTAAGCTGACCTCACATTGGTTCCTGATGTTGTCTGTATGCTGACGTCACCATAGATCCCGATGTTATCTTCAGGTTGACGTCACCCTGGTTCTCGATGTTATCTCACCATGAAGACGTCATCAGTTATTAGCACTCTAAATAATATCAAGACGTTGTTGTGTTTCCTAATGGTCGATATTAATGACCTCTTTAAGGTGTGTCATTCCTTTGATCTTACAGAAGTAGCTGTTTAAGGTCTTAACTGTTTTATCCCACTTCCTTTAGTCTCTCTCCCTCGAAACGCCTTTCTTCTTGGATTCCTCAAGCTTCTTCCTTTACAATCTCCATTCCCTTCTTCATCACCCTTGCCTCTTCCCCCTCACCACCCTCTCCCTCCCTCACAAATCCATCTTACTCTCTTATTTACTCTCAAAGATCCCCGTGAATCTCATAACACCAAACCCCATTTCTTCTCTAACAGATCCCAACCCGTCATTCGCAGTTCCCAACCATCCCTCACAAATTCAAGACCCTTTCTCACAGTTTCCTTCCGAGTCTCATAGACACCACATCTTCACAGATAAATCCTTCTTTCTTACAGATCCATTTCACATACCATTCACCCCTTACAAATATTACACCCTCTCACACTAACTACACTCTCTTCATTCTTTTCACTGGAGATCTCTTTCATCCACAAACTCACTCCCTCGCTCGTACATCCGGTTTATATACGCCTTAGACGCACATCAGACCATATGGTAAATGTAGGTTAATCAACTCACAGATACAAACCTTTGTAATGCCAACACCGGACAAACCGCAAACACAGAGTGTATGCAAGTAATTAGAGACTAAATTTTCAATCCTAGCATAGACTGAGTCTGTAAAGATGGTCGAAATCCTTACTATTTCGTATGCAAAGGCAAATCTCTTTAGGAGGCTGAATACACTTCGGACAGTTTAAATTAGAGACAAAGTCTTGTCAATCCCGTTATTGGCTGAATATAAAGAAACAACCACACACATATAAGTAAATCAAAGTGTGTCTCAAGATATATAGTGTTCTGAACAAATGCATCAAAAGATGAAGTACCAGTCTGCGATGCACAGTGGTTATGTCCCAAAAGCAGAACATAGTCCAAGTTTAGACAAAATTTAGTTAATGCACCACTCTCTACGACTGTGTTGAAGCATGACAAGGGGTCAACACTAAGTCTACCCAAGCGTAATATAAGATATGTGTTCATGGCAGTGATGTAACGTGCTATGAATACTCTAAATTCATTTCAGAGTAACGACCCATCTTCTCAGAAGCTATGTTCACATTGAAGACAGGCAACAGAATCTATATCAACACAAAAGCTATTAGAAAACAGAGTCCACACAATGTACATAGACTGCAGATCCTTTCTCACAGAAAATCGATGTCTAAAATATGACACTGTGTAAAAACATATTTTGTGAGTACATGCTAAGTGAGACAGAGCAATCACTCACATCCTTCCCATAATTGTCAGCAACACCAACTGACTTATGTGCACGTGTACTCACCTAGTTGTGGTTATAGGGGTCGATTCACAGCTCCTAGCCACGTGTGTGTGTGTACGTGTGTACTAACCTATATGTACTACCTATATGTGGTTGCAAGGGCCGAGTCATAGCACAAGGCCCTCATCTCTTTACTGGTCTATACTAGGTCACTCTGTTCCTTCTCTTAGAGTCTTATCATACCTCTTCTTAAAGCTGTGTATGAAACTTGTCCCCACTACTTCACTCTCCAGATTATTCCACTTCCTGACAACTCTATGGCTAAAGAAATATTTCCTAACATCCCTATGGCTCATCTGGGTTTTCAATTTCTAATTGTGGTCCCTTGTTCTTGTGTTCCATCTCTGAAACATTCGAGCTCTGTCCGCATTGTCAATTCCTCTCAGTATTTTATACGTTGTTATCACATTCTCCCATCCCCCCTGTCTTCTAGTGTCATCAGGTTATGTTTCCTTAACCTCTCCTCGCAAGACATACCCTTCACTTCCTGGACTAGTCTTGTTGCAAGCTTTTGCACGTTCTCTAATTTCAAAACGTGTCTGACTAGGTGTGGGTTCCATACTGGTCCTGCATACTCCAGTATGGGCTTGACGAGCACAGTGCACAGTGTCGTGAATGACTCCTTATTTAGATGTAGAAGTGCTATTCTCAGGTTTGCCAGGCGCCCATATGCTGCAGTAATTATTTGACTGATGTGTGTCTCAGAGGACTTGCTCTATAATACTTACCCCAAGATCCTTTTCTTTAAGTGACGTTTGTAGCCTTTGCTCCCCTAACCTGTATTCCGTCTGCGGTCTTCTTTGGCCTTCCCCAATCTTCGTGACTTTGCACTTGCTAGGGTTAATCTCCAGGATCCATTTATCGGACCAGATCTGTAGCCTATCCAAGTCCCCTTGTAATCTCTCTTGATCCTCGCCCGCTTGTATTCTCCTCATCAGTTTCACATCACCAGCAAACAGCGATATTTCTGAATCTATTCCATCCATCATGTCATTTGCATATTCAAGAAACAGCACCGGATCTAGGACTGACCCATGTGGAACCCCATTTGACACATGCGCCCATTCTGACACTTCATCACGTACTAACACTCGCTGTTTCCTTCCTGTCAGGTATTTCCTGATCCAGTGCAGTACTTTCCTTACTGTTCCTGCCTGCTTCTCCAATTTTTGAACCAGTCTCTTGTGTGGTACTGTGTCAAAAGCAGTACAAAAAGATGCAATCTACCCATCTCTCTCTCTCCTGTCTTACTTCTGTTACAGTATTATAGAACTCAAGCAGATCTGTGACACATTATTTCCCATCCCGGAAGCCGTGCTGATTTTCATGTATGAGCCGAAACCTTTCAATGTCTTCCACCACTCTTCTCCTGACACTCTTTTCCATGACTTTACATGCTATACATGTCAGTGAATATGGTCTGTAGTTTAACGCTGCCTGTCTCTCTCCTTTCTTAAAAATTGAAACTACATTTGCTGTCTTCGACGCCTAAGGCAATTTCCCTGTTTCGATAGATTTACTGAAGATTGCTGCTAGTGGCACACACAGTTTCTTTGCTCCTTCTCTCAGGACCTGGGCCCACCACCTTCGAGGTATCTAGTTCACCTAGCAGTTTCATCACTCCTCCCTGCTTACGTGTACTGTGTCCACCAGCACTTGCTGGTGCACCCTAGCTCGGTTTGCTGGAAGCATTTCTGTCTACTGTGAAAACTTTTCTAAATCTTGTGTTAAGTTCTTCACATACTTCCTGGTCACTCTTCGTCAGCTCCCCTCCTTCTTTCTTCAGCCTGATTACCTGGTCCTTGACTGTTGTTTTTCTCCTAATGTGACTGTATAACAACTTTGGTTCAGATTTGGCTTTTGATACTGTATCATTCTCGTATTGCCTCTGGGCCTCTCTCCCTATCTCTGATTATTCGTTTCTGGCTCTTCTGCTCAGCTCCTTGTTTTCTTGAGTTCTTTGCCTTCTATACTTTTTCCATTCTCTAGCACACTTGGCTTTGGCCTCTTGACACCCCCAGTTAACCATGGGCTCACTCTGGTCATACCATTTTTTCTGTTACCCTATGTTATGAACTTCTTCTCGGCTTCCCCGCACTTAGTGGTCACTAGTTCCATCATTTCATTTACTACCTTTCCCTCTAGTTCTCTTTCTCACTGCACTTCATGCAAGAATCTCCTTATGCCTAAGTAGTCCCCTTTTTTGAAGTTTGGCTTGTGTCATCCTTCTCGTGTTGCTGCAGTCTCCAGGTAACTCTCCAAAGTATTCAAAACTCAGGATGTGGTGATCACTAGCGCCAAGGGGTCTTTCGTGTGTGATATTCCCTATGTCCGAACGGTTCAAGGTGAATACGAGATCCAGCCTTGCTGAAATATCCTCTCCTCTCTCTCTGGTTGTATCCCTAACATGTTGGTGCATGAAACTTTTCAATACTGTCTCCAGCATCTTAGCCCTCCACGTTTCTGGTCCTCCCTGTGGCTATAGGTTTTTCCCAGTCATTTCTTTATTAACGAAATCTCCCATTACAAGTATTTTTGTCCTACCCATATGAGCACTTCAGCTAGTGTATCCACCATTGCTCTATTGCACTCATCATACTCTTGTCTTGGCCTCCTGGTGTTCAGTGGTGGGTTATGCATCACTGCTATCATCACCTTTGGACCCCCAGTCAAAAGTGGTGTTCCTACAATGAATTCACCTGCTTTCCCTCTGTCCATTCTTCCCATTTCCCCAAAACTCCACTGGTTTTTTGATGAGCAGTGTTAAGCCTCCTCCTCCTCCTTTGTTCTGTCTTCCCTCAGGATCTGATATCCAGTTGGAAAGATTACATCTGTTATCATCCCTGTAAATTTTGTCTCTGTTAGTGCTATGATATCAGGGGATGCCACTCCTCACTCTTATTGTTATTCCATTTGCATTGATATACCATAGCTTTAGCTACCTTAGCAGTACTGTATTTTGGGAGGTGGAAGAGCATGGTACAGGCTGGGGGTGTGGAAGGGAGGGCAGAATATTATGGGAGGCTGCTGTGATTGTGAAATTAGTGCTTGAGGGGGTAGGGGCTGTGGAATGTGATTTGTTTCTATTTGTGTTTGGTTGGTATGGGGTGACACGGGTTGAGAGGATTCTGTAAGCATTTGTGTTTGGTGTTCCCCTGGAGGCTGAGCTTTACTGTCTGTTGTTGCATGTCCTGTCTCTCTCTCCTTCCACTGGTTTCTTCTTACTCTCACTCTCAGATGTTTCTTTTTTTTACATGTTCTGTCTCTATCAAGTTACACTTGTTGATATTCTTGAGAGTCCTTTAACAATGGCTTCTGTTGTAGTATTATGTGCCATACCACTTCTGTCTTGAATGTCAGTTTGTTTGGTCGATTTTTTCCCTCGAATACCCACCAAGTCTGTGTAAGTTTGCTGCCTGAGACATGTCTGTCTCTCCTGTTATTGTGATGATGCTCTTAATCTCTTTTCCTCTCAATGCTTTCTTTCATCAAAGGCCTTCCCTTCAGCCTCCTGAAGCCTATGAATAACTGATGACCTTTCCTTCTCTTCTTCCCATTTCTTTTCCCTCCATATCTCTGGATCTGATTTAAGCATCTTCTTTGTTTCAGTTATCTGCCGGACACCCTGATGGCCTGATATTACTTCTGCATCCATCCCCTGCTCTATTCCCTCCTACAGTCCCCTCACTGCCTGTTGATGTTCCCATTTCACTCACCTTGCTCCTTTCGAATCTCATCTTTATATCTTGCTTCAGCACATTCAGTTTTTCCTCCAGTCTCTCTATCTTTGCCTCAGCAGCTACAGCTCGTGATTCCCACTTCTTGCTCTCTGCAGAGAGCTTCTTTAACATATTATGGAAATCTCATTTAACCTTTTCTCCCATTCTTGATCCATTTTGCTCTTTAGTCTTTCTACCCATTCTTCTTTTTCTGACCAGCCATCTTCGGTTCCCTTGCCTTTACATCGTCCCTTTAGAGATCCCATTTCATTTATCCTGTTAGGATGCTCTAGTTCCTGCAGCTTTGTGTAAAATTGTGTGTGTGTGTAAACTCACCTATTTGTACTCACCTATTTGTGGTTACACGGGTCGAGTTATAGCTCCTGGCCCCATCTCTTCACTGATTGCTACTAGGTGCTCTCTCTGCCTGCTCCATGAGCTTTATCAAACCCCGTATTAAAACTATGTATAGACAAATAAAAATCAAATGTCACACGATGGGCAGCCGTCAGGAAGTTTGCTCATAATATCGTCTTTCAACAAACATGACATCATAAGCAATCACTTCTTGTACACATGATCTCCATTTAAAATATTATCTAAGTAACGATATATCTGCGATATAGAGAAACCTGTGCAAACGATATTGCTTATAGAATTACTAGTTTTATTTTTATTCTAATTATTATTATTGTTGTTATTATTGTCGTTGCTGTAGTTGTTGTTGTTGTTACAAGTCTTCATTATTATTTACATTATAATAATTATTTTTATATTTTTTTAACACTCAAGCCGTCTCCCACCGAAGTAGGATGACCAGAAAAAGAAGAAACATTCACCATCACTTACTCCATCACCGTCTTGCCAGAGCACTGACACTACACCTCAGATGCCCCTCCAAACTACGATATCCCGTCACCTCCTTGACAGTGCAGGCACTGTTCTTCCCATATCCAGGACTCATGTCCGGCTAACTGGTTTTCCATAGTCCCTTCATAAATTGTACCTTGCTTATACTCCAACAGCTCTCCAAGTCTTAAAAGCCACTTGCCTCTACTCATTCCTACAAGCCTGTTGGATATCCTCGCATACAAAACCTTCTTTAACCCTCCCTCCACCCTTTCCTAGGACGACTCCAAATCCTCCTTCCCTCCACTACAGACTTCTAGATGCCTCAAGTTATCCTATTTTGCTTCCCTGTCTCTAAATGTCCAACCCACATCAGTGATCTCTCCTCAGCTGTATGATTAATATTCTTAACAAGTTCGTCCCTCTCATTGTCCTGGTTGTAAAATTCTCTGCATGATATTCACACACAAGTTGCCTTCAGACCCGACATCTCCACTGCCTCCAACCTCTTCTTTGCTGCAACATTCACATCCCATCCTTAGCACCCATAAGAGTGTGTTGATACCACTATAATCTCATGCAATTTCATTTTCCTCCTTGTACAACGTTCTTTATTTCCACAGATACCTCAGTGCACCACTCACCTTCTCACCTCGTCTTTCATGTATCCATCCGCCGACAGGTCCATTCACAAATGTCTGAACACATTCACTTATTCACTTCCTCCATACTCCTTCCTTCCAATCTGATATCCAATGTTTCATTACCTAAATTTTTGGTTGATTACTCTCATCATCTTGCTCTTTCCTATGTTCCATTTAAATTTCCTTTATTTACATGCCTTTCAAAATTCCTCCACCCATCTTTGCTAGTTGTATTTCAGAATCTCCCAAAAGTACGGTGTGAGCAGCAAAAAGCAACTCTGAAAACATCCACTTTGAATTACATTCTTTATATTTTAATCTTACACTTCTCCTAAACACCCTAGCATTCCCCTCTTTTACATCCCCATTTATAAAAATGTTAAAGAAACATTTTGACATCCTGCATTCAAAGCTAAGGCCTGTTTTACTGGATAACAATCTCCCTCTCTCATAGCTTCCCCTAATCTGACCCTAGCTGTCATCTGAAAACTCTTAATTGCTTTCAGTAACGTACCACATGTTTCATACGCTTACAACATCTGCCACATCTTATATCTTTTCTTAATCCATAAATTCAACGAAAACTTCCTTACCTTTATTTGAATATTGTTCACTTACCTGCTTTAATGTAAGCACTTGGTCTGCACATCCCCTACTCTTCCTAAAACCTCCTTGTTCATCTGCGATCCTCCTCTCTGTCTTACCCATCATTCCTTCAACAGTACCACCATCCACTTTCTGGCATACTCAACAGGCATATTTCCCTATAATTCTTTCACTGTTTTGAACTATTTTCCTTTATAAAAAGGAACTATGCAAGCTCTCAGCCAGTCTCTAGGTTCCATTCCCCCTCTCGTAATTTTACTGAACAAATGCACCAACTACTCCAAAACTATACCCCACCTGTTTTAAATATTTCTGTCTTGATCCTATGAATTCCAGCTGCTTTACCCTCTTTCATTTAACCCACTGACTCACACACCTCTCCCTATCATCTTCCTCACTCATAAAAAGATGTTATACCTTCTTTGGCATAGCATGATATCACTGAATCCCTCTTTTCATCAGCATTTAGCAACAAAATGTTTTCCTCTCCATCTTCTCAATACCTTTAACTCGCTATTTAATAACTCTCTTGTTTTATTTTTAACTATTAAGTCTATTCGTTTCCTAAGCTTTGTCACTTATTAATCTCACTCCAAAACTTGTTCCTATTATCAGAAAAATTTGTTGACAAAACCCTCACCCACTCTCTCATTTGTCCTCCTTTTAGGCTGCCTCACCACTCATTTAACCTGTTTTACTCTCCACATATTCCACCTCCTTATAATACTTCTGCTCTGTAAAAAAAACTCTTATTTGTTAACTTTTTTCCTTCCTACTCTATTTGCTTCATCCTTCCACCATTCGCTCCTCTTCCCTACCGCACCCACCTTTCTATAGCCACCAGTTTTTGCTGCACACTTCAGCACTGCAATATTAAATCTAACCCTCAGCTCTTCGACTTAATCCTCATTACCTATACTTTATCTTATCTTTCTACAACAGATGCTTATATCTTTACCTAACTACCTCCTTATCTAATTTATAAGCTATGACTTCCTTCTTACTCACAGATAACATTCTACTTGTGTCCCACCTACCTCTTACTCTGTATTTACAGCCTTTTATCTTTTATCTACTAATGCATAGTCTAACAAGGTACTGTCATTACGACCTATATCATATCCTGTGGAATTATTTATCCCTTTATTCTTACAATGCGCATATCCTATACCCAAACCTCTTTCTATACAACGTTCAACAAAAGGCCTCCATTATCATTTACCCCTGGTACTCGCAACTTACCTATTCTACTCTCTACAACAGTTTCTCCCACTTTAGCATTTAGGTTCCCACAACAATTACTATCTAACTTGGTTCAAAACTCCCTTAACACTCGTGTAACGTGTCCCAGTCTCTCTCGACTCCATACTCCTCTCTTCTCCAGTGTATAAATACTTAAAAAGAAACACTGTTCCCATCCAACCTTATTTTAAGCCACAAAATCTCCGCATTTATAAATTTCTATTCCGTCTTTTCATTGCATAACTGATCCTTCAACATTACAGTTATTCCTGCCTTAGATCTCTCTCTCTCGGACACACCTGACCTAATCCCACATGTTTCTCCACACTGAAAATCTTCTAGCCCCTTTAGCTTTGCTTTGTTGAAAACTAAGGCATAAAGTTTCTTTCCATTCATAACATTCACATTCATCTTTCTTACCATCTGTACTACATCCACTTATTTTCAAACATTCCAACTTTAAAATTGTCTTCTTTTTAATTTAGTAATTTATAGTGAAGGGGCTACTTGCCCCCTGCACCAGACATTTTAATCGCCTATTACAACACGCATTGCTTACGGAACCAGGATTCCTCTCCATTTCCCCATTGATATTATTTATTTTACAATTATAGTTGTGGGGTGACTCTCGGCAAGGTGAGAACCTTGAGTTCCGGTGACTTACTGGTAGGATAGTAATGCTCAAGATGGAATTTTGCTCTATATAACCAAAGGTCAGATTAGGGAGTTTGGTCTCAGTTCTCGATATGAGAGGAAGGACTGAGAGATATTTGATGCAGATCTTCACCCAGAATGGTCTACACCAGATATTTACTGTATTCTTTTTAAAGGAATGTTATGATAGTATTTGTATAATATTACTTTGATGTGTTGCAGGTTAACAAGTGAAGGTTAAACTACGAGTTGAGAAAGATCACTCACATCAACACACACACGCACACACACACACACACACACGCACACACACACACACACACACACAAACACAAACACACACACACACACACACACACACACACACACACACACACACACACACACACACACACACACACACACACACACACAGGAGCTGAGTCTCGACCCCTGCAACCACAATTAGGTGAGTACACACACGGGGCCAGGAGCTCGGACTCGACCCCTGCAACCTCAACTAGGTAAGTACACACACACACACTCATACAAATGATGATTGATGAACTGACATAATGGCTGACATTCCACAAGAGACGCTGACATTCACTGCGAGACAGACCTTTTAAACAAACATGCACATAGACAGGCAGATACGAGGAGACATAGATACGGACACAGACAGAAGCAAACAAAAACTGACAGAAAAGGAATGGGAGGAAAAATACATATAAAACGAAGAGAAAGGAGCTTAGGGGAAAAAGAAGACATACATATGTGTATATATATATATATATATATATATATATATATATATATATATATATATATATATATATATATATATATATATATATATATATATATATATATATATATCAGGGTAACTAGGGATCCCAAGGCAACTAGTTTTCTGTTCCAGCGACTCAGTGCGGCTGTTCAGAGGGGTAATGCCTGCTCTATTTTGGGCACGCGCCCCAGCTCTGAGGATCTGGATCAGATTTTCGCACTGTAATCAGTGACAAACACGTGGAAATGTATACTAGACATGTATATCTCACATCTCATGTACTGTATGTTCCGTCTTTGTAACAGCAGGGTGTCGCTTAAATATTCTGTATCATGTTGTGTAATAAAATATTCCTATTGGTAAAAAACATTGAAAAGATGGGGTGGTAGGGGAGGTGGAATATTCAGACGGCTTCAGGAAGAAATCCAAATATTCTCCCTTGAAGCCTTTTTATCCACTTCTCCGAGGTTATGGGTCCCACAAGATATGTATTACCTGGAGCTTACCTGGAGAGAGTTCCGGGGGTCAACGCCCCCGCGGCCCGGTCTGTGACCAGGCCTCCTGGTGGATCAGAGCCTGATCAACCAGGCTGTTACTGCTGGCTGCACGCAATCCAACGTACGAGCCACAGCCCGGCTGGTCAGGTACCGACTTTAGGTGCTTGTCCAGTGCCTGCTTGAAGACTGCCAGGGGTCTATTGGTAATTCCCCTTATGTATGCTGGGAGGCAGTTGATCAGACTCGGGCCCCTGACACTTATTGTATTGTCTCTTAACTTGTTAGTGACACCCCTGCTTTTCATTGGGGGAATGTTGCATCATCTGCCAAGTCTTTTGCTTTCGTTGTGAGTGATTTTCGTGTGCAAGCTCGGTACTAGTCCCTCTAGGATTTTCCAGGTGTATACAATCATGTATCTCTCCCGCCTGCGCTCCTGGGAGTACAGGTTCAGGAACTTCAAGCGCTCCCAGTAATTGAGGTGTTTTATGTGCGTTATACGCGTCGTGAAGGTTCTCTGTACATTTTCTAGGTCAGCAATTTCACCTGCCTTGAAAGGTGCTGTTAGTGTGCAGCAATATTACAGCCTAGATAGAACAAGCGACCTGAAGAGTATCATCATGGGCTTGGCATTCCTAATTTTGAAGGTTCTCATTATCCATCCTGTCATTTTTCTAGCAGATGCGATTGATACAATGTTATGGTCCTTGAAGGTGAGATCCTCCGACATGATCACTCCCAGGTTTTTGACGTTGGTTTTTTGCTCTATTTTGTTGAAGGAATTTGTTTTGTACTCTGATGAGGTTTTAATTTCCTCATGTTTACTATATCGGAGTAATTGAAATTTCTCATCGTTGAACTTCATATTGTTTTCTGCAGCCCACTGAAAGATTTGATTAATGTCCGCCTGGAGCCTTGCAGTGTCTGCAATGGAAGACACTGTCATGCAGATTCGGGTGTCATCTGCAAAGGAAGACACGGTGCTGTGGCTGACATCCCTGTCTCTGTCAGATATGAGGATGAGAAACAAGATGGGAGCGAGTACTGTGCCTTGTGGAACAGAACTTTTCACTGTAGCCGCCTCAGACTTTACTCTGTTGACTACTACTCTTCGTGTTCTGTTTGTGAGGAAATTATAGATCCATCTACCAGCTTTTGCAAAGTCTGTGTATATTGCATCTGCATTCTTTTTGTCTTCTAGTGCATCTAGGACCTTGTCGTAGTGATCCAGTAGCTGAGACAGACAGGAGCGGCCTGCTCTAAACCCATGTTGCCCTGGGTTGTGTAATTGATGGGTATCTAGATAGGTGGCGATCTTGCTTCTTTGGACCCTTACAAAGATTTTTATGATATGGGATGTTAGTGCTATCGATCTGTAGCTCTTTGCTTCTGCTTTACTGCCCCCTTTGTGGAGTGGAGCTATGTCTGTTGTTTTCAGTAACTGTGGGACGACCCCCGTGTCAATGCTCCCTCTCCATAGGATGGTAAAAGCTCGTGATAGGGGCTTCTTGCAGTTCTTGATGAACACGGAGTTCCATGAGCCTGGCCCTGGGGCAGAGTGCATGGGCATGTCATTTATCGCCTGTTCGAAGTCATTTGGCGTCAGGATAATATCAGATAGGCTTGTGTTAATTAACCAAATTTTGTGGCTCTCTTATAAAAAATTCATGTTGATCTTCGACTCTCAGTCTGGTTAACGGCTTGCTAAAAACTGAGTCATATTGGGATAAGCCTTGAGCATACATCGAATGCCACCGAGTTAATCTGTTCTAGGCATAAGTTGGGGTCTGTGTTGCTTAGTCTATCTTCCCAGCTTATATCGTTTAGGACTTGGTTTACTTGGTCTCACTTTATGTTTTTGTTATTGAAGTTGAATTTGGTGAAGGCTCCCTCGTGACTAATCTCATTTTGTGGGTCTGGGGCTCCGCGCATACATGTCTGAATCTCGATTATGTTGTGATCTGAGTATATTGCCATTTCCTGCCAGTTTTTTTTCCTTCCTGGCACTAAAAAACCTCTCCCTCTTGAGTGGCTGTGGCTACCCAGGTTTTCCCATGGCCTGGATATTGCGTATCTTTTTGTCTCCTTTAGATGGTGTGCCTGGCAATTTAAGTTATAGCACAGTCTTTCCTGTACCGAAGAGGGACACATTTCAGGGTGAAAAAGCTTACAGGAAGTGAGTTTGCATTTTCCTGTTGTCATATGGGCACGGCATTTTCTAGGGTGGTCAAAGTTGCACGTCCCATCTGTTTTTCCAGATTACCCATGCCTGCAGATATCAAGTGCATAGTATGTGCACAGGCTTGGTTTCCGTTTGCCTTGGGTTTCTGTGACTGTATTCCCTGTTGGTGCATGTTTACCTGTCTCTTTCCTATTCTCACTAGTACTAACAATGGAGCTCTCACCAGTTGTTTCTGGTAATATATCCTTATTATTGCTAGTGGAGTCCCCTTGTTTGCTATCTCCTGTGGTATTACTAGTTCGTAATATTGGCTTTATCTTGTCCTTGACTACACTTGTTTCCCCACTACAGCTCCTGTCTCCCTCGAGGTCATTTATATGCATTCCCTCATGCTTACATTTACTGTCTACCTGGACAGCACCTCCATCCTCACCATTACTGTCTCCCAGGACAGCACCTCCAGCTTCACCATTACTGTCTCCCAGGACAGCACCTCCAGCTTCACCATTACTGTGTACCAGGACAGCACCTCCATCCTCACCATTACTGTCTCCCAGGACAGCACCTCCAGCTTCACCATTACTGTCTACCAGGACAGCACCTCCAGCTTCACCATTACTGTCTACCAGGACAGCACCTCCAGCTTCACCATTACTGTCTACCAGGACAGCACCTCCATCCTCACCATTACTGTCTCCCAGGACAGCACCTCCAGCTTCACCATTACTGTCTACCTGGACAGCACCTCCAGCTTCACCATTGTCTACCAGGACAGCACCTCCATCCTCATCATTACTGTCTCCCAGGACAGCACCTCCAGCTTCACCATTACTGTCTACCAGGACAGCACCTCCATCCTCACCATTACTGTCTCCCAGGACAGCACCTCCAGCTTCACCATTACTGTCTCCCAGGACAGCACCTCCAGCTTCACCATTACTGTCTACCAGGACAGCACCTCCAGCTTCACCATTACTGTCTCCAAGGACAGCACCTCCAGCTTCACCATTACTGTCTCCCAGGACAGCACCTCCAGCTTCACCATTACTGTCTCCCAGGACAGCACCTGCAGCTTCACCATTACTGTCTACCAGGGCAGCACCTCCAGCTTCACCATTGTCTACCAGGACAGCACCTCCATCCTCACCATTACTGTCTCGCAGGACAGCACCTCCAGCTTCACCATTACTGTCTCCCAGGACAGCACCTCCAGCTTCACCATTACTGTCTCCCAGGACAGCACCTCCAGCTTCACCATTACTGTCTACCAGGGCAGCACCTCCAGCTTCACCATTACTGTCTCTCAGGACAGCACCTCCAGCTTCACCATTACTGTCTCCCAGGACAGCACCTCCAGCTTCACCATTACTGTCTCCCAGGACAGCACCTCCAGCTTCACCATTACTGTCTCCCAGGACAGCACCTCCAGCTTCACCATTACTGTCTCCCAGGACAGCACCTCCAGCTTCACCATTACTGTCTACCAGGACAGCACCTCCAGCTTCACCATTACTGTCTACCAGGACAGCACCTCCAGCTTCACCATTACTGTCTACCAGGGCAGCACCTCCAGCCTCACAGTTTCTGGCTACATGGCCAGCATCAAGGGTGATACCATCCAGCCCAGACTTTTTATTTTCCCATCTGTTATAGAATGCTTCCAGTTTTTTTTATGAAAGCAGCTTTGATGTTATCCTCTTTTAATACCAATGTGATTTTAGTCCACAGATTGATCTCATTTGGACATACCCAAAAACACTTCCCTGATTTAATACTGCTTGTAGACAGTTCTTCGATATCTGCACAAGGGGCATGACACCAATTTTCACAAAAATGGCAAGCAATCCATGCGGAAGCCAGTTTGTTTGATATACTGCAGACTACACAGAGCTTCATAATGTGATCTGAATGGTTGATTTACTATAGTTCTACTAGTAACACCTTGAATATTCTAATAACCTCCTTAAAGTGAAGATCTGGCTATTTGTATTTCTATTTCTAACTGTACTTGTATATTAGGACAGCTTACCGGTGTATGTTCCTGTTTTATATTTATTGTTTGTGTTTGATAAGGGCGCCTAAAACCCCGTCTGTTTATAGTCTGCTTTATTGTTCAACGAATCCATTTGAAACCGGTCAAAGGTTCGGACCAGTCAAGGGTTCGGACCAGTCAAGGGTTCGGACCAGTCAAGGGTTCGGACCCAGTCGGATCTGATCAGTGGGTCGCTTATTTAAAATATATCTGGACGGTGATTTGGCTATCACATGAAGGAACTACTGGAAATTATCTAACCGAGTAATATGTGATATGATTGATACAAAAGTATAACTTGCGTGTTGAAGAACTGGTGATTGCTGGCAGCTCCTACAATGATGAACGGTCGAGGCCTCAACCCTTGTTTATAGGTCACTGTATCTAGTTTTTCTAGTTTTTTTCCGTCTCCACCGCAAGAAATGCTATATTATCACTATAGTTGATTGGTGAAATTATTGGAGGAAAGACGATTTTTCTCGAGTGATATTTGCTTTTGGTTGTGTATATTGCGACCGCTGGTAACTACAGGTTATATGAATTTCACTGTAAGATAAGATAAGATAAGATTTCGTTCGGATTTTTAACCCCGGAGGGTTAGCCACCCAGGATAACCCAAGAAAGTCAGTGCGTCATCGAGGACTGTCTAACTTATTTCCATTGGGGTCCTTAATCTTGTCCCCCAGGATGCGACCCACACCAGTCGACTAACACCCAGGTACCTATTTGCTGCTAGGTGAACAGGACAACAGATGTAAGGAAACGTGTCGAAATGTTTCCACCCACCGGGAATCGAACCCGGGCCCTCCGTGTGTGAAGCGGGAGCTTTAGCCACCAGGCCACCGGGCCACTTCTTATATTTCAAGAATGGAGAAAAAACTAATGAAAGTCACTCCACTCCACTAAGTACCTTATATTACTGGTTAGTTGCTACTAAAACACTGTATTCTCCTATTCACTGGTATCACTAGATTATATGCGAGGTACACTAGCAGGCCAGGAAGATTATTAAAACAGCTGACCTGTGTGGTAAGTTTCTGGCGACTTCTGGCACCTGCCTCTTTAGGCCTATCACTTCAGTTTGAATTGCACGTGTTTTAAATAACACATTAGCATTTATTATCTATATACTATGGTGCCACTGTAGTATACACTATACACTATGTATACACAATATTATGAGGGAGACTTTCTTTCCTCTGACAAAGAAAAGTTCTATTATTATTATTTTGCACACGGCACACTAGGCTTATGTTTCCCCTCTGGCAGTAAACTCTGCTAGGTAGTGCACACTGATCCTCCTTTATGACTCAGTATATACTATTTTCTGCCCAAGATTGGTTCCAAGCGCTAGAGGGATGTATCGTATAAGATCGCTGGCACAAATTAAAGTTCTAGCACGTAAGAGCGACCGTGAAAACACTAGAAAACACGGAGCACAACGAGACACGGCGGGCACTGTCGGTTATTTATATATATACTTATATATATATATATATATATATATATATATATATATATATATATATATATATATATATATATATATATATATATATATATATATATATATATGGAAATAAATGGTATAAAATACCGACACAATGGAAATATAAACACAAATGCAGTATAATGTGATCCTTTATTGACAACGTTTCACCCACACAGTGGGCTTTTTCAAGTCACACACAGATCTACCTGGGGTTGGAAGGTACGAGAGTATTTATAGTCATGTTCAGAATGTTGAGGTCAGGTGGAGAATGCTGCATCTGATGATCTACCGGGTGGGGTTATAGAGTCTTGGGTAGCTTGGCAGGGGTATTGGACAAGTTGTAGACCTTCTGCAGTGTTCTATGTTCTTATGTGGGATAGCGATGAAGTTTCTTGGCGAGTGGTTCAGCTATGTTATAGAAGCCATTGTTCTGGTTGAAATTGTTGGTTATAGAGATAAGCGATGATTCCAGGATTCTTCTGTATTGAGTGTTGTCTTCTGTGGCTATAAGTCTTGAGTTTCTGTAGTTAATTAAATGGTTGTGTGAATTGCGATGTCGTACACAGGCATTCCTTGTATCGTCAGTCCTGCTTGCATACTGGTGTTCTGAAATGCGTGTTTGGAGGTCTCTTGATGTTTCGCCCACATATAATTTGTTGCAGTCATTACAAGGGATTATGTATACCCCTGCAGAGGATGGAGACTTGTCCTGCCTACTACTGGTGATGTCCTTGATGGTCGTGGTTGTGGAGGTAGATACTTGGAATGATGTTTTGGCAAAGATGTTGGAAACATGTTTGGCAATGGAGTTGTTGTGGAGGACTATGTATCTCTTCTCGGCAGTGTCTTCTCTGGGTGTGTTGAAGATGTTTAATGCCCGCCGTCTGCAGTCTCTGATGAAGTGACGAGGATAGTGGAGTTTAGAAAATACTTGTTCAATTATAGTGCATTCTTCCTCAAGGAACTCATTGCTTCAGATTCTGAGTGCACGTAGGAAGAAGCCTATAATCACACCACGTTTGGTTTTGGTGTCGTGGTGAGAGTAGAAGTGGAGAAGATCGTTTTGGTTGGTGGGTTTTCGATAGACTTTAAAACGAAGTTCGTGGTCAGCTTTGCAGAGCAGAACATCAAGGAAAGGAAGAGTGTTGTCGACTTCTTCTTCAAGTGTGAACTGGATTGAAGGCTCGACCTGGTTGAGCTTGTCTTGGAGAGCTTGAACGTTGAAGCGTTTAGGAGTTATGAGGAGAATGTCGTCAACATAACGGAGCCAGGTGACAGACGAAGGAATAATGGTGGAGAAACGTTCGGCTTCTAGATGTTCCATGTATAAGTTCGCCAGGACTGCACTGAGTGGCGAACCCATGGGTAGTCCAAAAGTCTGCTGAAAGAGGTGATTTTCGAAGGAGAAACACGTAAAGCCAACACATAGTTCAACAAGGTCGATGAAATCGCTGGCTGGAATGGGAAGATCAAGTGAATCGTCAATTTTCCTGCGCAAGAGATCGATGGCTTGTGTAGTAGGTACTTTGGTGAATAGGGAAGTCACGTCAAGGCTGGAAAGTTTCTTGTTCCTGATGTTGATGTTGCGAATGCGATTGAGAAGATCACCCGAGTGTTTGAGATGTGCTGGACTGATAGTGCCCAAGAGTTTAGAGAGGTGTTTGGCGAGAAATCCTGAGAGCTGGTGGGGTGACAGGACAAGCCTCCATCATCTGCAGGGGTATACATAATCCCTTGTAATGACTGCAACAAATTATATGTGGGCGAAACATCAAGAGACCTCCAAACACGCATTTCAGAACACCAGTATGCAAGCAGGACTGACGATACAAGGAATGCCTGTGTACAACATCGCAATTCACACAACCATTTAATTAACTACAGAAAGTCAAGACTTATAGCCACAGAAGACAACACTCAATACAGAAGAATCCTGGAATCATCGCTTATCTCTGTAACCAACAATTTCAACCAGAACAATGGCTTCTATAACATAGCTGAACCACTCGCCAAGAAACTTCTTCATCGCTATCCCACATAAGAACATAGAACACTGAACATTAAAATGGTATAAAATACCGACAGATTGTTAGGTAAGACACATATGCAACAGTTAGGTATCTTTATTTCGAAACGTTTCGCCTACACAGTAGGCTTCTTCAGTCGAGTACAGACTGAAGAAGCCTACTGTGTAGGCGAAACGTTTCGAAATAAAGATACCTAACTGTTGCATATGTGTCTTACCTAACAACATAGAACACTGCAGAAGGTCTACAACTTGTCCAATACCCCTGCCAAGCTACCCAAGACTCTATAACCCCACCCGGTAGATCATCAGATGCAGCATTCTCCACCTGACCTCAACATTCTGAACATGACTATAAATACACTCGTACCTTCCAACCCCAGGTAGATCCGTGTGTGACTTGAAAAAGCCCACTGTGTGGGTGAAACGTTGTCAATAAAGCATCACATTATACTGCATTTGTGTTTATATTTCCATATATATATATATATATATATATATATATATATATATATATATATATATATATATATATATATATATATATATATATATATATA